>NC_080681.1:107927069-108227069 GCF_030445035.2 Dasypus novemcinctus | reverse complement strand
GGACTCGCCTTTCCGCCGCAGCCCGCCCCGCGGCCCCGCCTCCCCCCAGCGCTGACCCCCGCGTCCTCACCCCGGCCACCTCGGGCCGGACGTCGCCGAGGTGCCGACCAAGGGATGCTGGACCGCCGACCTGGTGGACGGCGTCACCGGCGCGGATGGACGGACAGGTGGACCGCAGAGAGAGAGACCGTCGGGGGGCCGGGGGCCCAGTGAAGGAGGCTGAGGTGCGATCTTAGCGGCAGGTGCATCCGAGGGACGGGGTGGGGGTGCAAGGTCCCGGGAACCACCCTTCCCGGGGCCTGCTGGGTCCCTAATAAAGCTGTTCACTCTCCGTTGCCCCTTCTCCCAACCACCTGGGGAATGAGGTGGTAGCACCGAATCCCTATTATAGAGTTGGACAGACTGAAGGCGCGCAGATCCCAGGAGGGGTTTGGCAGCAAACTTTCACCAGCTCCAGCTTGCCGCACGGATGCAGGACCCACCCCCAAGCCTCGCCCGCGGCGGTTCCCAGGTCCCGAGGGGCTGTAACAGGAGACTTGAAGCTGCTGCTTCCTGGCCCTGCCCAGCTCCATTCCTTCCCGGGGGGGGGGGGGGGGGGGGGGGAAGAGGGGGGAGTGCTCCCAGGATGGAGTAGGGGCTGGCACAGGGATGTACCAAATTCTCCCCTAAGCCCCTACTTCCCATTTTAGGAGATGGAATCCCAGAGAGGCTGAGGATTTGTTCCCATCGTATTTCTCATACTTGGGCCTTCTGCCTCATTTCTCATGCCCTCAGGCAACCTCACTAAGCCTGCAGTCCTCACCAGGGTGGGTGTTTGGCAGCTGCCCAAAGCTTCTCCTGCCCTCCTAGGGGCCCTAACATGGCAGGACCTGGGGATGCCGGCCCCCAACCTGGTCTCTAAGATGACTCTGCCAGGGCTGGAGCCAGGTGGCATCCTTTAACAGGCCCCAAGGGGGCAGGTATGACATTGACTACCAGAAAGGGGGACCTTAAAGGGCCAGGCCTGAAATGAGATCTGCTTCTCTTCCTGTCCAAATGCCCTTTGGGTGCCCCAGCCCCTGTTGCCACTCAGCTCTGAATGGCCTGGCTGCTCCTTTGCTGCTCACAAGCTGAGTTAACTACAGCCTCACTTGTCAATGCATAAAGCGAATATTATCGCCTCCTGGAAGGGCTGGGATGAAGCTTGCATGGGGCAGAGTCCCTCTTCCCCCATAAGTCATGGAAGAATATATTACTGTTTTCTATCACAGTTTTAAGTCCTAGAAACATGCAGTGCTTTTGCTGATTGAGCCAGGAGCTATTTTAAAGGAAAAGAGAGGGGATTTCTCAAGGTTATGTGCCAGCGAGGCATAGAACCAGGTCCGAGGTCTGTGTATGCCTTTCCCAGAGCATCTCTTCTCTTCCCAGGGGCAGGGCTGGAGAAAGTTGGCTTTTCTCTCTAGCTGTGTGCCCTGGAACAGTTTTGCCTCCTCTCTGGGCCAGTTTTGCTCAGTCTCTCCTCTCTCATGGCTTTCCCTCCCCACAGCAGGGTTTGAGGAGGGTAGGGGACAGTGGAGATGATAACATCAGAGTCACAGGAATCCGGTCTAAGCCTCCTGTGGTCAGGTGCTCAGTTCTGACAGGGACCCTCACCTGATCCTCCCTTATCAACCCTTCCTTTCTCCGGGTACCAAACGTGGGCTGGTTTCAAACAGCCAGCCTTCCTGAATCCATTCTTAGCTGGAAAGGGGGGCCCAGGAGAAGGTCTCAGAGCCCCTGAAACAGCTCAGAGAGAAGGGAGCATTGGGGGTAGGGGTGGGGGCCCTGGCATCCTCTGGCCTCCCCAGGGAGGGAGAACCTTCTGAAGCCATTCAGGTCATTTGGGGTTTAATGCCCAAAGAGGAGAGCAACTTGCTGGAGTGACACAGAGGGCGCTCAGACTGCAGTGCTAGGCTAAAGCAGAGCCAGGACTGTTTGTTTTGTGGGTTGCAGGGGAAGAGGGGTTGGCCAGAAAAGCTTTTAGCTAATGGTATAAAGTGTTCTGTGCCATTGCAGTTTCACCTTTCTCCTGGATTTATTGATAATCGGCTTTGGCCCGATCTGGAGCAGGGTGGATAGGAAATTAGAGATGACTCTTGCTGGAGAAAGTGGTGTATGGAGGGGAGGGGGGGCTGGGAGCAGGTAATGGCGATTAGTCCTGGTGTCAGAACAGCTTCTGTCCCCTCCCTCCACTTCCAGATGCCCCACTGCACCTCACCACTGGCATTGGTGCCCAGTGGCTTGGACCCCTGCTCCTGGTTCAGCGTTCCCTCCACTCCCCCTCACTTGGGTAACAAAAGCCACCTTCCCAAACCTGCCCTGCCCACCCACCCAGGGCCCCTTCTAGGAGCTCCCCAGCTCTCCATTTTCTCCTCAGTCAACAAACATTGGTATCTACTCACTGGCAGGCCCTCGAGGAGCAGAGCTGAATCTGAGGTCTGGGCTTTTAGGGACTTAGATTCTCACCTCCCCTCCAGGAGCCTTTCCTGGGGTGAACGTCCAGGGCCTGGGCAGTTGGTGTCGAGGGCTACTGTTACACCTTCACAGATAACTCCAGCCCCCGGGCAGGAGACTGACCCTTCTTCCCCCATACCTACCCTCCCCCACCCCCATCCCCCCCAAAAATAGCCTTCTGAACACTTTCTTGATGGTCTTCAGCCCTGGGGACTGGACTGAATGCAGGAATCTTGGGGGGACCTGGGCTTTGAGGACACTGATGGCCACGAGTGAGTGTGGAATCTCAGCAAAGGGAAATGAGGGGAACAGGAGCCTTCAGGCAGGTGCGCAGGGCTGGGAGACCAGTTCCGGCTTCTAGTTTTAATGCTGGCCCTACCCCTGTCCCGAGTAAGCCCCTTAGGTCTCTTGGCCCGGGTTGGTGCGTGGGTTGTTGCGTGGGTGTGCGGTCCCGTCCAGGCCGGGGCGGGGGGGTGGTCTGAGGGCGTCTGCGAGCGACGCCACCAGAGGCCAGTGTGGGGCTGCTTCGCTGGGTGCGCGTTCCCGCCCCGGCCGGCCACCCTCTTCCCGGCCGAGCCGCAGCTTCCTTGGCCTTGAGCATTGACTTTAAGGGTCTGGCAGAGGGAACAGGTCGCGGCGGGGGGTGCGGCGGCGAGCGAGGGCGTGGCGCGGGTGCCGGCGTCCTGGGCGGCCGGGGCTGGAGACCGCGGCTGCGCTCCTCGCCGGCTCCTGGGGCGCGAGCTCACCTGGAGAAAGCGCGCCGAGGAGCTGAGGGTTGACGCGCAGCTGAGGTTTAGTTGGGAAGATCGCCGAGATGCTACGGCTGGGCCGAGCCCCGGTCCTCAGGGAGGGGGCGCCATCAGGAGAGGCTACCTGGGAAGAAAGATTGTCCCTGGTGGGGTCACGGGTCACCGAGAGTAAAGGCCATTTCGCTCCACGCTGATTATTACACTGACCAGAACACCCCTCCCGCCGCCACCTGGGGGGTTAAGGTGGCCTCCTAGATATTATCATTGTTCTTCAAGAGGTACCTGAGATTGGGCCCCGGGACCTCGTACATGAGAAACAGGCGCTCAGCCACTAAGCTGCACCTCCCACCTAGGTATTAGTGAGAGGCGGCAGGGCCCCCGCCTGCAGAGGCCAGGCTTCTTTCCCTGAAAGCTGGGTCTTTGGAGAAAAACCCAGGTGCCCAGACTTCCCAGAGCTGATGGAGCCAGCTGCTCCCTGGCCAGCTGGGGAGAAGGTATTTGGGAGAGCTGGTTGAGCCGCAGTCTTCTTCTCCCATCAGCCCGTGGCTCCTCCCTGGCCTGGAGTAGAGGGGGAAAGGAACCCTTGGTTCTGGAATAATTTATTAGCCACCTCCTCTAGGCCAGGCATTGTGCTAAGCACTTTACATCCATTATCTACCGTCAGGTGTCAGCCCTCACAATTGAAGAGGAGCTGGGGGTCCTCCGCTGGGCTTGTTGGCTGGGCTCTGCAGAATAGAGACACACAGAACTAGGCAAGAAGAAGTGGCTTTATTTACTGGTGGGAGCCGGGAGATGTACAATCTCAAATCAGCCTCCCTTTGAAGAGTTTTTCTCACAGCTTTTATACTGGTTGAAATAACATTAATCGTTAGGGTGACATTTCTAAGAAGGGTCTGAAAAATTAGGTTTTGCTTTCTCAATTAATCTTAAAATACGCGTGACACCTGGGTCAGGTAATCTTGGGGTGACAAGGATGTGGGGTGGTGCTGATGTGAAGGTACAGATTATGGTGGATGTGAAGGTACAGATAACAGATTCGAGTAAAGAAAGCAAGTGAGGAAGTGCATAGACATTTTTGGCAGAAATAAATCTGGTTAATGTTAGATCAATAGCTCTGCATGCCTCCTGTCATGTGAGCAAGAGTTACATAGAATTTTTCTAACATTATAGGGTTTTTTTCTAGTACTACACAATCGCTCTGCAAAATAGGGGTTATCATCTTCATTTCCACAGATGAGGAAACTGAAGGTCGTGGAGGGTAGGTGATTTGCCCAAGGACACAGATCCTGTAAGTGAAGAACGCTTTAAAGATTTGGCCCTGTGGCTTCTCCTTCATCAAGCTGATATGGGCTCCGTTTGGGGGCATTTCTGGTTTTTCACCTTTAAGGCTGGGTACAGTGACCCTTGGCGTTGGTTCTGGGCAGGGATGTGATGAGGTTGGCAGAAGGTCTCCCAGGATCTGCGTGCACCCAGAGGCCAGCTCCCCAGCCTGGATGCCTGGGCCCCCGGGAGTGACTCAGGCTGTCAGCACACCGGGCTTCAGCGGAGGGTGGGACTAGGGGCTGCCACTCTGAAAGGCAGAGGAGAGTGACAGGCTCCGTGGTGGTTCAGTCCTGGCCTGGAACTTCTCAGCTGGGGGAACTTGGGCAAGTGACTTCCTTCTCTGAGCCAGTTTCTTCTTGTTTTAGTTTAGTTTAGTTTTACGGAGGCTGGGGGTGGGGCGGGGAAATCATCTCTGAGTGTTAAATGGAAGTCCAGCTAAGTGCCTAGCACAAGATAGGGACCTGTAAATGTCAAGTACATTTACAAATCCGCCTGGTCCTGGAGGGGTGGCCAGGATACAGCCTCCAGGCATCGCCATATGAGGCATCCCTGGAAATGGTCCCCTTCCCCCTCCCAGGCCCTCGGGTACTTCATAAGGGGAGAGGTGGAGGAGGGGCAGGCCTTTCATCCCAGAACATTCCATTCCAGCTGCTGGGGCTTGTGGGGAGCCCAGCCAAGGACAAAGGCCCACGGGAACCTCTGCTTCCCAGGGGCCCTTACTCCCTCCAGGGCGGGAGCCACTGGAGCCCTATTCAATATACCACCCCTCCACCTTCTCTCTTAAGGAGGTAATGTCGAAGGGTCTGGGTGGGGCTGGGTGGCTGTGCGAGAAAGAGATCATTGAAGCTCTTGAAATTATTCTTTCCAGCTCCTCGGAGGCTCTGCTCTATGGATCTGGACTCCTGCATTCTCCTTCTGCCCTGGGCACCTCCTTCAGGAAGACTTCTCAGATTGACCTTACACAACCTTGGCACCCTCTTCACAGAAGCAGAGGCTCTGCTTTCTAGTGGCAAGGGGATCCTGCAGCCTGGGGAGCTGCCTAGCCTGTGAATTTCTCTGTATGCCACTTTTGAGTTTGGCTTACACTGTGTAATTGGAGATGTTACAACAGGTCTCTGAGATGTAATCAGATTATTTCCAATGCGAAAAGGAACAGGATTTCTTTTTAAAATAGTCATCCTTCTTAAACAATTTATAGCATAGCTGGAGCCCCCATGTTGGTAGATGTCATTGCTTCTGTCTAACTGAGCTGGGAGGCGTGTTCGAGGGATAACTTTAGTTTGAGGATCCCTCAGCTTCCCTCAACCACGGTCCTCGGAAGGCTGCCTGTGGCCCCTGAGAGAGACAATCGGTCGATCGGCTGCCGGCTTCTGGGGGTAGGGGGGTGGCGGATACACCTCTGAGTTTTCAGGAAGCGGAGGGGCCAACATAAAAGTTCTAAGCAAAGTCTTAAATTTAAAAGGGAAGCATATTTATTCAAATATCTTGATAATAGAAGGGGTGGCATTTACTCACACACAACCCAGAACTTGTAGAATTCGCCAAAGTGAATGTATATTAGTCCCCTGATTTATTAATTCAGGAAGAATAAATTTCAATCATGTGAGGCACCTGTGTGTGGTTTTGAGGCTCACTTTGCCATGTCCTCGTCACCTTTCCTTTCGTGTGTGTCTGTTCCAGCTCTTTAATTTGGCAGTTCCTTGAGCAGCTTTTCTTTGGTTTCGTTTGGCAATCGGGCATGTTGACTGATTTGCAGGCTGATTTGTCACTTGACTTGGCTCAAAGCTTGCTCTCTCCAGGAAGTCTTCCTGATGAAGGATGTGGCAAGAAAGGCAGGGCCTCGGCATGCACGTGTGAGACGGTGTGACACTGAGGCAGTGTGATGGCCCTGGGGAGGCTTGTGTGTGACTGTGCTGGCGACAGGGTCTGTTTATCAGGCAGGGTGCCATCAAGAGCCAGGGCACACACAAACCCGGGAAAGTTTTTTTTTTTTAAGTACCGGGGCTGGGGATAGAACCCTAGACCTCATACGTGGAAAGCCAGCACTCAGTCAGAGCCACATTGGCTCCCCCGAGTTTGTTTTGTTTTGTTTTCCCATTTGTTTGCGCTTTTTTTTGTTTTTAGGAGGTACTGGGACTCGAACCCGAACCGAGGACCTCCCATGTGGGAAGCAGGCACTCAACCACTTGAGCCACATCTGCTCCCCGGGGAGGGTTTTAAAAAGTGCCTATTGATAAAGGCCTGGGCTGGGCTTTGGGACTGACAGGGATGGTGGGGGACCTGCGCCAGCAGCCCTGGGGAGCCTGTACAACCCCTCGCGGGGTGGGGGAGGGGGGCCTGGCCGGAGCAGTGGCCTTTTAAGGCTGGCAGTTTAGGGGGGAGGGAGCAGGAGGAATGAAAACCTCACTCTCCTTCCTCCCCTCGGTCTCCTGGGGCTCTCGCCAGCCAAACCCTAGAAGACGCCAGAGAACAGTCCATACAGGTCCACTCAGGTCAGCCCCGCAGGGCCCAGGGCAGCGAGGGGTGTGGAGGGCCCAGCGCATCAGGGAACTGCCCGAGGCCGTTGTAATGCGTCTTCCTCTCCTAGGGATCCCCCCTTCCCGTGGGTCTGAAGGGGGGTGTTGGACTCTTACCTGGAGAGCACTGTGGGGTGGGGGGTTGGAAGACAGGCTCTCCCTCAGTCCTCCCCTCACTGGGTCTGATCCCCAGTTCCTGACTCCTCCCATCTTAGATGGTTACGGGACTTATAGGAGCGATGACAGCTACTGAGGTTTTTTTCTCACACCTGGAAACACTGCACCACCCCAAACACACCCACAGGCACACCTCTTGCGGCCTGAGGCTCCTGATGTGGCCGCCATAGCCATGGCTAGTGTCATGTGCTTCCAGAAAATGTGCACCTTGGCACACTGCTGCCCTCTGCTAGCGTTGGACAGAAAATGACAAATGCCACAGCAATGCCAACCATTACGCTCGGTCACATGTCAAACATGCCCTGTCATATTTGTGTACCGGAGACATATTCTGTCACATCCATCTTTGTGAAATCAGCGTGGGGGCGGGATGGAACGTGGGTTAACAGCAACGGTTCTGGGGTCAGACAAGCCTCTGTTTGGCCTCTCTGCCCCATCATCTATAAAATGGGATGATAATACTTGATCTTCCCTCACAGAGTTGGCTGCAAGTAGCAGAATAAGAAAACTGAGGCACAGAGCCTGGCCTGGAGTGAAGCACTCTAGAAATGGGAGCTGTTGCTGTGAATGCCTGTCCCATGCGCTCCCACATCCACACAGCCAGGCATCGTGTGTGCTGGCACCAGTGGATACACACCTGCAAAAGGCCCCCAGATGCCCCTACCCACCCCAAGCGGTACATGTGCCCCCCACCTATGCCGCCAGGAGCATGTGTATGTTCACCTATAAGTTGCCTCTGCCTAGAATGTTCTTTCCTCAGACATCCACCCCCTTGAAGTCAAATATCACCTTCACATGGCCCGGTTTGCTTTTAAAATTGCAAACCCCAGCCCTTCCGTTCCCTTGTCCTGATATATACATATTTATTTTATATAATTAGGCATTGCTGATCTTCTAAGGCTATATAGCATATTTTCCTATAGAATGTAATCTTGATAAGAGTAGGGATCTTTCCCTATTCTGTTTACTGATGTATTTCAACCCCTAGAAGGGCATCTGGCCCGTGGTGGGCTGAACTATAAACCCATGAATCACACAGGCTGCTTTCTTACCCTCAAAAAGCACATCCAGGTGACCCCCACTCACCACCCCCAAGAAGCTATAAGGCTGCTGTATTTACACTGTGAACACCCCCTCATGCCCAAGGTTAAACAGACAAGTCAGGCCCCCAGCTGGGTGGGCACCTGGGGTTGGGGGGTGTTTCCAGTCACCAGGCAAAGCAAGCCCTTCCACCTGCCCTTCCTGCCTGTTTTGAGTCTGGCAGAGCAGGGGCAGGAGATACTCCGCAGTGACCCGCTGGGCAGGTGAGTGGCTGGACTCATCCTGATGACCTGCCGACTCCAGGGCGGCCTTGTTTTTCCCACCAGGTCACCACTTCAGAGGCCCCTAATGAGGCTGAGTATGTTAAGGGCTTCCCAGGTCCAGGATCAAAGAAACCAGTAAAAATGGGCTCATCCAGGCAGCTCCCTAAGGGCTTGCGGGCTGACACCTGCTTCCCGACAGCCTGGCCCGAGCCAGGTAGGGAGACCCTGCCCCTCCACGGGACCTGCTTAGAGTGAAGCAGAGCATACCTGGGAAGAGCTGCAGCTCTCCCTTCAGCACCGGGGGGTGAAGGAGCGAGTCGGAGGCTTGAAGGAACTGCTCCCTGGTAGGGAGACCCTAGTTGGGCCCAGCTGGGGTCCCTGGAAGACCCTGGTCTCAGCTGCTGTTCCCAGAGGGACTCCAGCCCAGACTTACCCAGCTTGTGCTGTAGCTGGTGGGAGAACAGGGATCAAGGAGCCCTGAGCCCTGGAGGGTGAGGCCCGGCCCAGGGCCTTGGGACTCCAGGTAGAAAACACTGAATTATTTACTCTTTCACCAGAGTCCTGGACTTGCTGAGGCAACACGTGGATGTAGGTCACGCATGTAGACACAAGCTCCCAGGATACAACAGTTGTCAGGACAGGGGCCGGTACCGAGCAAGGGAGGAACCAAGGAGCATTCCACCAGCCACCGCCCAGGCCTCAGACACCCACCCCCGCAAGGGACCCCTGGCACAGAGCAAGCCAGACCAAGGCTAGGTGAGGCAACCACAGCCCCCACAGCTGGGCAAGGTCCTTCTTCCCCCAGAGAAAGCATGGTGCTGGGCTCCGTGTAGACAGTTTTTATTGGCAGGTGTTAAGAGTGCAAAACAGTAATAGACCCAGAGGGAGGGAAAAGGAGGTGGGGCATGGCGGCCCCCCCCTCAAGTGAGGACCCTGTGGCCAGGCCAGTGGGGCCCAGCACCCTCTGAAGAACAAGCTCCCAGGCTGGGGGGCTCCTTGCCACACAGGGGAAGGGGCTCAGGCCATGCAACCTGGCTCCTGTCCACCGTGCACAGAGACCCTTCAAAAGGAAAGCTTCACAGCTTGGAGAGGGGTGGTGTTAGGAGACTGAGCTAACCCTCCTCCTCCCCAAACCCAGTTATCTGCCTCATGCCCCAGGTGCCCTTCTCCCAGTGATTAGCCAGGTTGGACCATCAGGCCCTGAGTGGCCCAGCCTGACCCAAAGTGAGTAGTTCGCTTAACATTTTAGCCATGAGGGTGGGCTGCAGGCCTTCAGAGGCTGCTGGCATCACTGTGGGCTGGCCCTAGCCAAAAAGACCTTTCTTAGGCCATTGAAATCAACCCAAGGTGCAAGGCAATGCAGCAACAACCCCAAAGCTACTTAGTCGCCTGAAGGCCATCACCCCCCAAGACAAACAGCCCTTGTGGCCCACAATCCTGCTGATCCAAGAGTGTGGGACAGTAACTGAAAGGCCCTCCTGCCGAGGACCCCAGCTTGGCCTGAAGCCACAGGGCCTCCTCAGGAGAGTCTGGTCTGTTCAGTAGAGGGCCCCACCCTGCAGCAGTGCTGGGCCTCCTGTGCCAGGCTGCTGGGCTCTGGTCACGTCCTCCACACCCTCCTGGAGGGCCCGCCCAGCCTGGCAAGGCCCAGTCCCTCCTGGCCAGGGTCCGAGTCAGTTACAAGGCAGCCAGGTGGGGTACGAGTGGGCCCGGGCCAGCAGAGGCTGCACGGGGGTCACATAGTAACTGACGGTGGTGGGCACGACCCCGTCGGGGCCCGGAGAATGCCAGGCCAGGGCAGCGGCGGCAGCTGGGCCCTGCTCGGCCAGTGCCTGGAGCGCCAGGGTGGCAATGAGGTCCAGCGTCTGGCGGCGCTCGTGGCTCATGAGGCACATGGTGCTCTCGTTGACCACCTGGTGCAGCGTCACCAGGCAGGCGTAGCGGCGGGCGGCATCGGCCCCGCCAAAGTGGGCCTCCAGGTAGCGCTCCAGGGTGCGCTGCTGTTCCACCAGGTCAGGGAAGTCGATGAAGAAGCGGGAGCACATGTAGCGCTGCAGGGCCCGCACGTCAGTGCTGGGCTGTGGCCGGAAGCCCCGCACCAGGAGGTGGCAGTACTTGAGGAGGCCGCCACCACGGATCTCCTCTGGGCTGTGTGTGGCGATGACACGGTGCCGCAGGTGCTCCAGGGCCTCGGCGAAGTCCCCGTACAGGCTCTCACCTATCACGGTGGGGTGGAAGGCCTCCGACATGGGCGTGGATGAGCACTGGCCAAAGAGCAGCAGGGAGTCCAGGATGATCTGGAAGGAGTCCACGCTGAACTCGAACTGGCGCCTCACCGAGTCCACGAACTTGAGCTCCACGTTCTTGCCGCTCTTGTTGGACAGCGAGATGAGGCTCCAGCGGTCTCTGTCCGTGCACACTTTCACCAGCTTCTGCACGTAGGCCTCCTTGAGGGTCAGCGGCGTGATCTTGGCCCGGCTCACGCCAGCTGGCAGGAAGTCCAGCAGGCAGGCCAGCACCACCGCCTTGGTCAGCTGGAAGGACGCCTCGCTGCGCAGGTCCACGCAGAACACCAGGTCCAGGTCTTTGTAGCCCAGGCCGTTCTCAGGGTGCAGCACGTGGCTGGCGGCGGAGCCGTGCAGCCGCACGCTGTGCACGTGAAGCCCCTTCTCCTCCAGGCTGCTGCGGACCACCTGCGGAGGGGAGGGTGGGAGGGAGAGCTGTCAGGGGCCTGGGTCCCCAGGGTCCACCACGGGCTTCCAGGTAATAGTATCAACCACTGGTCACCTCTTGGGCCTCTGAAAAGTCGAGACTCTGAGCCTCAGTTTCCTAATCTGGAGAATGGTCCATTTGTAGAAGGAGTGACTCAAAGAATGGCAATAGTAAGAGCAAACACACACACAGCATCCGCTAAGCTCCAGGTCCTGAGCACTTTATACATTCAGGCATAAACCCACTTAGTTTGTACAACCACCCTATGAAGTAAGGACTAATATTCCCACCACACAGGTGGAGAAAAAGAAGTACCGAGAGGCCAAGAAACTTGCTCAAGGTCGTACAGCTGGTGAATGCAGAGCTGGGAACTAAGCTCAGGCAGACTCTATGCCTGACCTGCTTTGACAGCCCACCTTTCTAAAACTTCAAGTTAAACAATTTTGTGCCAGGCATGGTGCTTAGGGTTCAAGGATTTGGGAATATGGTCAGGGGTTCACTGCATCACCACACTAACCCTCAGGGTAATCCTGTTTTTGGAGTACCATAATCTCCATTTGGAGATAGGAAATCTGAGGCTCAGAGAGGTTAAGAAAGGTGCGCAAGGTCACAGAGCAACCTAGCTGAGACTAGGACCCGGGTCAGCCAGATTCTAAAGTCCACGCATTCTTTAGCCTATGATCCACTCACCTTAACTCATCTTTACTAGGACCCAGCGAGGCAAATGTTATGATACTCATTTTCGCAGATGAGGGAACTGAGGCTTAGGGAGGAGAAACAAACCCCCCAGGCTCAGAGGGGAAGTGGCTCAGAAATGGCAAGGCTGGGAGTGGAAGCCAGGCCCTTTCTGCTTGGGGGAAAGGGGACGGGCTCAGGAAGCTCCGCAGTCAGAGGGGAAGAGGTACAGGACGGCCGCCAGGCCTGGTGACTCAGGAACCTGGAGGGAAGCCTGTAAAGCCATCCTTCAGCAGCGGCCGCTCCCTGGACCGAGACACGGGTAGGGAGAAGCTGTCGCCGGGGCCGACAGTCAGTGTTCTCAGCAAAGTTTGCACCCTCTCCCGGGGTGACCAGACAGCATTCCTGCCCAGGGGAACCCCACCTTGCTGCCAAGTCAGCACCAGCGCCCTCCTCGCCTCGCAGGGAATTACTGCAAAGAATGCACCGAAGTGCTGAGGAGGCAAACCACAGCAGGGCAACTGGAGGCGGGCGGTGCCCTCCACGAAGACTTCCGGGAAGGGGGAGGGCGACCCTGAGCAGGGGAAGGTCATGGCTGCAGGGGAGGAAACTGACCATCAGGAGCCTGGAGTGGCAGCTGGGCGCCTATTATAGGTCAGGCGCTGGACCTTCTCACCAGGACCAACAGGGGAGGCTTGGATTCCCGTGGCATGGGTGGGGAAACTGAGGCTTACAGGAGTGAAGTCACCTGCCTGAGGTCAGCCAGCACTGCCTTCAAACGCAGGTATGGTCCACTCCAAAGCTATCCTCTATCACATTACAGGGCCAGGGTTCAGAAGCGGCAGAGACTAGAAACCTCGAGTCACTGGAGCCCAGAGCTGGGGTTGTTGGGGATCGGGGAGGTAGGCAGCCAGTGTTTGTGGTCCAGCCAGTGGGACTTCTAACCCCTACTTTGTCACCTGTCAGCTGTGCCTGTGCAGGCCAAGGAGAGAAGGGGCCCTCAGACCATGGCTCAAGCACCCTCCCCAAGACCCCTGAGAGCTGACTGAGTCTTGTTCCGTGTCAGGCCCACTCCCAGGCCAGTGCCCACCCCAGGGCCTGGCATCTGGCCTGATGAGTAAGTAGCTGTACCCTTGTTAAATCTCCTGCGTCAGGGCCATGGAACTGGCTGTGTCAGCCAGCGGCAGTTGTCTCTTTCCCAGATACTGCCACGCCTAGGGACCGCAGAGCAGCTTGGAGCCTCCTGAATCAGACTTTCCAGTCACGGAGGGGACAGTACCTATGCCCGCCCATCCCCTGTGCCAAGCCCCTCCCCAGAGTCACTCTGCTCCCAGGGCGGCTACTGAGATGGGCAGGCAGGCAGGGAGGCTACAGGTCCTGTCAGCCAGCAGGCCTGCAACACTTGCATCCAGAGCCACCTAATGCAAGCCCTCGGGTACAGCTGCAGAGATCAGATCTCTAGGATTGTCTAGTTCAGTCCTCTGAAACCAGGGAAGGCAAATGGTTAGTCCAAGGTCACAGAGTTGATAAGTGACATGTTTAGAAACCAGGTCTCCCAGGGCTACAGACAGGGGCGGGTCCTCTTAGCCCAGGTACAAGCAAGAATAGCATCTCTAGCTGTAGGAGAAGCTTTGTGGGGGAAGAGAAGGGAAAAGTTCTAGTTCTTGAGCAGTGGGACAACTCAGCACTGGTGAGATGCCCAAAGTCAACAACCAGCACCACCCGGACACTCTCCACAGCTTTTGAAGCTACCAGCTGCAAATCCCTGCAGGAAACAAACTTTCTTCCCTGTGGAGAAACCTGTACAGGCCAGGTAAAGACACCTGTTACTCTGGATTCTGGAAACAGAAAGAATGTTGGAGCACAGTAAAACAGACACACACCCTGCCCCCCCTCATTGAAGAGATGGGACACTAGGGTGCAAGAAAGGGGACGGATAGCAATTCAGGACCTGAACCCAGGTGGGCGAACAACCTCCCTCCTGGTCCTGCTCAGAAGTTGCCACCAGCCCTCCATCCCCAGCTGACAGCTCCCTGCTCTGTGCTCTCCCTGACCCTAGTCCAGGAGGACACTGTACCATCGCACTGTCCAGGCAGCTCCTACTGCCCTGCAGTCTCCCGCCCCTGGCAGGGAGCACTTGGGGGGCAGGGAGGCTGGGTCTCAGTCACCTTCGCCCTCAACAGGTACCAGCAAAGGCAGTTTGGACTAAACTGACTGGAGTAGGGACTTCTCCTTTCAGGGCACCCTTGTCCCTGCAAAGGTGTCACAGCTGGGGGCCCCAGAGTTGTCCTGACCATCCCAGGGAGAAAAACCCAAAATGGTTTCCTCGTCACCCAGATGACAGTGGGCAGCCCAGGAATGCCTCAGCCAGCACCATGGAGGCTGTGAGTGAGTCAGCCCTGGAGAATCTGCCCCTGCTGCCTTGCAGGCCGTGGAAGGGAGGGCAAGGCCATCCCCCAGCAGGCACGCATACCCACCCACCCCACCCCCCTGCCCCGTTGGAGGCTAAGGTGGCAGGAAAGGGGCATGGCCTGCTACCCCTAGCTGCTGCAGCTCCACCTCCAATTCGAAGTCAAACTGCTGAGAGGAATCAGCAGGAATTGTGTTTGGTTTGGGGCCTTTTTTCCATCAGAGGATTCCCCTAAAACTGAGAGCCAGGGAAGGAGTGGGAAAACTTTGAACCCAGAGCACCTAGACCCTGGGACGACCCAAGATTTCCTGGCTTTGATTTTTCCCTCATTGCCAGGTAATCTTAGGCAGCTCCCCACCCTCTTTGGCCCTCAGCTTCCCCAGTTATAAAATGGGTACAACAACGACCATACCCTGGTATTTCAGAACATGACAGTGCCTGGGTTATACAGATGAAAAAGCAGTTTTGGAGTCGCTGGGGATCAGGTAAAGGGCAGAGTTGAGTCTGAGGGAGGGGGGAGGGGCTGCCAAATTCTCAGGAGCTTGGGGCTGGAGACCTGGGTTGCCTCCTATTTCCAGTCTCAGGGAGGGAAGCATCTCAGCTGACAATTGATGTTGACCTGAGGAAACAACCTCAGTAGAGAGGTAGGGAGTCCCTGCCAGGATTTCTGCTTTTTCACCTTTCTGCCGTGGGGGTGAGTGGGTGGGTGCAGTCTTGAGTCAAGGGCTATGGGAGCACCGGGATAGAATCTGACCTTAGAACCTGATGTCCAGGGATATGAGGCTGGAGATTAAAAGAGCTATTTTGGACCCAGGCTTGCACACCTCCCACTTCAGGCAGCCTGGCAACTTTTGCCCTTGAAGGCAGGACTATTTTCCCTCATCGGGTGGCCCACGCCCAGCCAGCGCCCTGGTGAGTGGTCCGGGGGTGGGTCGGAGATCAGGGATCCCCAGCAACGGGGGTGGAGGACCCAACGCCAAATGCGGAGGGATTCTGAATCACAAGGGAAGAGGTCTGGTGCACCATCGCTGAGCTGTGCGATTCTGTTACAGCCTCTCCCCGTCTCGGGGCCTCAGTTTCCCTAGCTGCCCAGCAAACAGAACGGACTCTGGGCGCCATTCGCCCGCGAGGGCCTCAGAACAGCCTCCCCGCCCTCCCATGGCCCACCCAGCACCCTCTCACCTGCACGATCTGCCGGGGCTGCACGCTCAGGGTGGGGAAGTTGCCGCGCCCGTGGATGGGAACCGGCTCGTTGAGCAGCGCGTCCAGCCGCTGCACCTGCGGCCAGCCTAGCCTGCTCAGGTGTCGCCCGGACGAGGCCGCCGGGTCGGGGCCGCCGCTCACCGGGGCGGCCGTGGCCACCGCCGCAGCCGCCGCCACCTGCGCAGCCGCCCCTTCCGGGCGCTCAGCTCCGCTCTCCGACGGCATCATCCGCGCGAGCCCCGGGCCCCGACGGCAGAAACCGGGGGTGCCGACGGCGAGGAGCGCAGGGAGAGCGGCTGGGCCGGGCCAAGGCGGGGGCGCGGGCGCGGGACGGGGCGGCAGGGGCAGCGCGGGCGCACCTCCGACGGCGACGGCCAGCCGACCCCGGGGGTTGCCGGCCGCCGCCCGGCCGACTCTTATAGGCCGCGGGCGACGCGCCCATTGGCCCGGGCAGCTGTCACACAAAGGGGGTCTCCGCCCATCTCCACGCCCCCGCCATTGGCCGGCCGGGCTCTCCACGTGAGTCGCTCGTCGCTCTGGAGGTTCCGATTGGCCGGAAGACACACCCCTGCCCCGCTCTCCTCCCGCCTGGAATTCCCTCCTTTGGGCCTTCCAGAACTTCTGTCCATTTTGAGTGGCCCGAGCGGAGGCAGGACCTGGCCTTAAAGGGACAGAGCCCTTCGTGGGGTAGGCGGGAGGGAGGTGACTTGTAGAGTTATAGAGAATCGGACCATTGAGGAATTTCATAGTTGCTGTTTTTTGCTTGTTTTTGCGGGGGTGGGGGGAAAGCGCTGGAAATAATTTAGAAATCACCTGACCTGGTCACCTGCTATTTTCAGAAACCCAGAGTCGTTGCTCTCCTTACTCTACTCCACACAGCACTTCTCCTGCCCTCCGGCAATGTTCCAGAGGAAAAGGTCTAGGAAAGGTAACGTTGTTTATACTGAGGTATAAGATGCTTTCTAACGCACTGTTCTGATTGGCCCTTTAAACCACAGCATGGCGAGCGTTGTGTCCTTTCAGGGTGGGGAAATTTGCTCAGAGCTGGGTGGTAACTCCCCCAAGATCACACAGCAAACAAGCCTGGGCCCTGGTCCTGAACCAGGGCTATCGAATTAGTGGCGCATGCACCTGCCCAGATCCCGGGCCTTTCTGGGGCTGGAGGATGAAGGACAGCTGGAATTAAAGAGTCTTCCCCACCCAGCATCTCTGGCCCTCGGCCAGCCCTTTGAGGGTGGGGCTTTCTGGGCGGCAGGCATCAAGCCTTAGCAGCACATGCCCTTCACTAGATTTAGTCTGAATTGCTTTACCAGTTACTTTTCCGCTTTGTTGAGTCCCGTGCACCCACAGACAAGTCACTTGGCCTCTATGAGCCACACTTTCCTCTTCTGGCCCAGAAAAGGTGCTCAATAAATACTTTGAGATTTTGATTTGTTTTTTTACAGTTGGCACAACATTTTCATATGTCCTATTGAAATACATTTATATGTTTTTCTCTCCCACTTTACAAAGCTTAAACAAATCTTTATACGTTTTTCTCCCCCACTTTACAAAGCTTAGGATGAGGCTTATTTCCTAATAACATATTATATTAAATGTCATTCTCCTAATATTCCCCTATTCTCCTGAAAGGCAGTCTGGGCAAGGAATATTATGCCTAATTTACAGAAGGGGAAACTAAGAGCTAGAAACTGAACTACATCTCAAGGTCACCAAGTTGCTTCTGACAGATCTGGGACTAGAACTCTCAGACCAGGGCAGTCACTTGCTCTTCTGGAGGTCAGCCCAGCCCAGATCCTGCCCTGGTTGTCCTCAGCACAGCTGCTTACTGTTTTGTTTTACCTTCTCTTGAACGATAAGACAGAAATAAGAAATCTCCTTCTGCTGAGCCCAGATTCTGCTAGCCCTTGGCCTACCCAGTCTCTCTGAGGCTACTGATGCGAGAGTCTGAGGCTCAGTCACAGCACTGCCCCTTGCCCCCACCCATCCCCCAGGAGAGGAAGGAAAGGAAAGGAAACTAAGTTACTGAATACCTACTGTGTGCCCCTTCACTTTATTTATTTTTATATTATTTTTTATTTTTTAAAAAATATTTACTTATTTTATTTATTTCTCTCCCCCTTTCCCCCCACCCCAGTTGTCTATTCTTTGTATCTGTTTGCTGGGTGTTCTTCTTTGAATGCTTCTGTTGTTGTCAGTGGCACAGGAATCTCTCTTTCTTTTTGTTGTGTCATCTTGTTGTGTCAGCTCTCCGTGTGTGTGGTGCCATTCCTGGGCAGGCTAAACTTTCTTTCGCGCTGGGCGGCTCTCCTTATGGGGCACACTCCTTGCACGTGGGGCTCCCTTACACGGGGGACACCCCATGTGGCAGGTCACTCCTTGCGCACATCAGCACTGCGCATGGGCCAGCTGCACACGGGTCAAGGAGGCCTGGGGTTTGAACCGCGGATCTCCCATGTGGTAGACGGACGCCCTAACCACTGGGCCAAGTCCAGTTCCCCCCTTCACTTTAAATTCTTGATCTCTAATTCCTAAAAATACACCTCAAGTTATGGGATCACTATCCTCATTTTACAAGTAAAGAAACCGAGGTTTAGAGGGGTCAAGTGACATGCTCAGGTCCTACAACCAGTCTCCATGCAACACATCCAGGTCTCCTGACTCCAGGGCCCTATTTTTCAGCTGTTTCTTTGGGAGGAGTTGGCATTACCTACAAGACTGATTGATTGGTTGATCAATTCATTCATTCATTTAACGGTCAATATAGAGTGTACTTACTGTGTACAAGGTTCTGGGCTAGGCACTGAGATATAATGTGCAAGGTTTGGGCCCTTCTAGAGCTAACATTCTAGTGTAGAAAGGTGACAGTCAAGTAAACAAATGAATTAGAGATTTTAGGTAGTGCTAAGAAGAAGCTAAAATGGGAATTGGACAGAGAGGAGCCGTGTGTGTGTGCCTGTGCGTGAATGTGAAAGAGAGAGAGCAAGAGACAGCAAGAATGACTTCAGGAAGTGACTTTTCCACTGAGTGCGTTGGACCCTCTTCTGCCCCATCTCCCCATGGCAGAGAAGGTGTCGGGCTCTACATTCCTAGAACTCTGAAGGCCACAGTGGGAAGGGCCTTACCCACAATCATTTTGTTCACCCTTTTCCCACTTTATACACAGGAAAACTGGGGTACAGAACACAGGAGGGATTTACCCCTGGGGGACTGGCTAAGGCTGGAAACATGAGGGCCGTGGGCAGCTGGCGGGGGCAGGTTGGTGCAGTGCCAAAGCCACGCAAATCCCCTGGAATCTAGTTCTCTAAGGAAGGAAACTCTGGGCTCCCCTTTCCTCTCTCCTTCCTTCTGTCTGGGCTAAGAAGAGCGATTGGCAGATTCACGCATTGTGAATCACCTTTCTGTTGACACTTCTAGTCCCAAAGTTAAATATTCTGAAGTTCTTCGTCACATGACCTGAACGGCCCTGTGATGGCAGCCTGGGTGTAGGAATCTGAGAGAGAGCAGGGGTGAACCAAGACCAACTTTTTATTTCAATTTTTTAAATTAAAAAAAAAAAAATTTTTTTTTGAGGAGGTACCGGGGATTGAACCCGGGACCTCATACCTGGGAAGCAGGTGCTGAACCACGGAGCTACACCCACTCGCAAGACCAGCTTTTAATTGTCCCTGGAAATGGAGGGGAGTGGCAGGAGGGGTGCATCCTGGAGAGTCCAGCGACTTGCAGATGTTGTGTATGAGCTATTTCCCCACTGTAGCAAATTTCCTATTGTTCTTCTGACTCCAACTGATTTTAAAAGGAAACTATTCTCTCTGATAAGTAAGTCTTAGGGAGAGAAAAGTAAGTCATTTCCCTATCTGGGCCTCAGGTCCCTATTCTATAAAATGGGAATGAAATAAGGAGTCAGGCTCTTCCACTCACACCTTCTATGACTTGAGGTAGCTGGAAAGGAAAAGGGGTCCTGGGAAGTGTCTTGGTCCCTACAGTGGCCCCTGCTCAGCTCTGGGACCCCAGACAAGAGCCTTCTGGTAGTTACTGTGTAGGTATATTATCAGTCCACATTTCTGAGCACCCTCTGTGCCTGGAACTGTGCTGAATGCTCTCCTCACGGTCTCTCATTCAATTTTCAGAACAGAATCTTTTCTTAAAATTTATTTATTTTTAAAAAGATTTATTTCTCCCCCCCCCCCCAGTTGTCTGCTCTCTGTGTCCATTCGCTGTATGTTCTTCTGTGACCGCTTCTATTCTTATCAGAGGCACCAGGAATCTGTGTTTCTTTTTGTTGTGTCATCTTGCTGTGTCAGCTCTCCATGTGTGCGGAGCCATTCTTGGGCAGACTGCACTTGCTTTCGCGCTGGGCGGCTCTCCTTAGAGGGTACATTCCTTGCGCGTGGGGCTCCCCTACACGGGGACACCCCTGCGTGGCAGGGCACTCCTTGCGTGCATCAGCACTGTGCATGGGTCAGCTCCACATGGGTCAAGGAGGCCCAGGGTTTGAACTGCGGACCTCCCATGTGGCAGGCGGACACACTAACCACTGGGCCAAGTCCGCTTCCCCAGAACAGAATCTTATGACTCAGGAGAGATCTCCCATTTCACAGGTGAGGAAACTGAGGCTCAGAGAGAAGCTAAGTGATTTGTGTTGGGCCCCGCAGTGGGAAAGAGAGGCTGCATATCCAGGTCTGGCTGGAATCCAGGCCCATGCCCTATCCAGGGCCCTACCTTGAGGTTCACTTGGTGAGTTCAGTTACACCCAGAGAATCCCCCCAACACCCTTCCTCTCCTTCTATGGTCCTGCTCCTTCACCCTACCTTAGCCACTCATGGCCAAGGTTGTCATATCAAGTATTCCATATTCTCTAACCACCACCTACTGTCTTGTGCACTCCCTCTAGAACCCGACTCCAGCAGTTCCTTGACCCACCAAGACCTTGAGCCACCGAGCTGCCCACTTTTCCCCTACCGATCCTCACCTCCCTCACATCCTGCCTTCCTCCTTAGCCAGCTCAGATTACACAGACCATCATCATCATTACTTCCTTGCGTACAAGCCCCTTGCCTACCTCTCACTAAATTTAACTCATCTAGTGAAACCACACCCTGGTTAATCCACTCACACAGCCCACTGAAGCTGGAGACACAGGGCCCAGCTGACTGGTCTCCCTTTACGTCAGTCCCCACCCCGCCCCCAACCTCCAGGGGGCCCTGGCAGTCCCACCATTTGACCCCAGTCCTGTCCCTCTCGGAGGTGGTACCGGATGATTTCATTCCTTCTTCCCTCAATCCTGGACAGCTCCCTCCCCATCTTCTCAGGGGACAAGATGGCAGCTTTCTACTGCCTGAGAAAGTAGAAGCAATCAGAAGAGAATTTCCACAGACCCTGACACCTCCTCCACCTCCCATCTGGGTCTGGGCCACAGTCTCAGCCCTCCCTCCTGCTACTGTGGAGGGGACGGTGCTAGCTCCTCTCCGAGGCCACCCTTCCATTGAGTCACCAGGTCCCACACCTCTCACCTGCTCAAGGCCTTCACTCTAGGCATTCTTTCTCTTTCTATTGGTTCATCCCAATCAGCACGAAAACATAATTTCTTGGGAAGTGGATGTGGCTCAAGTGATAGAGCTTCTGTCTACCATATGGGAGGACCTGTGTTCGATACCTGGGGCCTCCTAGTGTAAAAGAAGAAGAGAAAGTGTGCCTGCATGGCAAGCCAGTGCCTGCGTGGTGAGCCAGTGCCCACACAAGTGCCCACATGGTGAGCCAGGGCCCCACGCAAGTGAGTCACGCAGCAAGATGATGACACATCAAAAAGAGACAAGGGAAGAGCCAAGATGAAGCACAGCAGAAACCAGGAACTGACGCAATTGACAAGGAACCTCTCTCCCCATTAGAGGTCTCCAGGATCAAATCTCGGTGAATCCTACAGGAGAGAAAATGAGAAGAGAAGACAATACAGACAGCAAAAACAGCAGAGCTGAAGGAGTGGAAGGGGGAGGAATAAATAAATCTTTAAAAACAAACAAACAAACATAATTTCTTGCATCTCAACAAAACAAAATGAACTTCTCTTGATGCCCCCATCTCCCTCCACTTCTACCCCATTACTCTATATGCCAAAACTCTTTGAAAAAGCCTACATTTGCTGCTTTCAGTTGTTCTGTTCTTTTTTTTAACAAATCAATTTTATTGATACATATTAATAAAGCATACAATTCATCCAAAGCATACAATCAATGGTATTTGGTATAATCACATAGTTGTGCATTTATTACTTCAATCATTATTAAAGCCTTTTCATTATTTCCAAAATAATAATAATAATAAACAAAAAACAGGCAAACAAGAAAATTCTTCACCTCTATTTTCTCTTTTTAAAGAAGTATGTTTTTAATTTATTTTTAAAAAATACTTAGATTACATAAAATGTTACATAAAAAATAAGGGGAAAGCGGATTTGGCTCAACTGATAGAGCATCTGCCTACCATATGGGAGGTCCAGAGTTCAAACCCAGGGCCTCCTGACCCGTGTGCAGCTGGCCCACACGCAGTGCTGATGTGCACAAGAAGTACCTTGCCACGCAGGGGTGTCCCCCGTGTAGGGGAGCCCCACACACAAGGAGTGCGTCCTGCAAGGAGAGCTGCCCCACGTGAAAAAAGTGCAGCCTGCCAGGAGTGGCACTGCAACACAGAGAGCTGACGCAGCAAGGTGACACAACAAAAAGAGACACAGATTCTCGGAGCTGCTGACAAGAATGCAAGTGACACAGAAGAACACACACACACAGAATGGACACAGAGAGTAGACAATGTGTGGGGGGGTGGAAGGGGTAGGGGGAAGAGGAGAGAAATAAAAAATAAATCTAAAAAAAATAATATATATATATATGGGATTCCCATAAGCCCCACTCCCCACACCTCCCATACTTCCCCACATTAACAACTTCTTTTATCAGTGTGGTACATTCATTGCAATTGATGAATACATTTTGGAACATTGCCACTAAACATGGATTATAGTTTACATTGTAGTTTACACTCTGTCCCACTCAATTCTGTAGGTTATGGCTGAATATATAATGACCTATATCTGTCATTGCAGTGTCACTCAGGACAATTCCATTGCTAGAATCACAATACATCTATAGAATACCAGTAGGTCCACTTTAGTCCATATTTTATTCCCCAATCCAGAGGATTCTGGGATGGTGATGCCCACTCTACTTCTAATTGAGAGGGGGCCTCAGTCTCATAGCTGAAGGATGGGATTCTCTTGCTTGCAGTTGTAGACTCCCTTGGTTCCTTGGTGTGTCCTATGTTCTCTCTCTCTCTCTCTTTTTAAAAAGATTTATTTATTTCTCTCCCCTTCCCCCCCGTTGTCTGCTCTCTGTGTCCATTTGCTGTGTGTTCTTCTGTGTCCGCTTGCATTATCAGGGGGCACTGGGAAACTGTGTCTCTTTTTTGATGCGTCAACTCTCCATATGTGCAGCACCACTCCTGGGCAGGCTGCACTTTTTTCATGTGGGGCAGCTCTCCTTGCAGGGTGCACTCCTTGCGCATGGGGTATCCCTACATGGGGGCACCCCTGCATGGCACGGCACTCCTTGCGTGTGGCAGCACTGTGCATGGGCCAGCTTACCACACTGGTCAGGAGACCCTGGGTATCGAACCCTGGACCCCCCATATGGTAGGCAGATGCTCTATCAGTTGAGCCACATCGGCTTCCCTATGTTCTCTCTTGAGTACACTCTGATCAGGCTTTTGTCCTCACCACTCCACTCAAAGTGCTTTTGCCAAGGCCTCCAGGGGCCTTCTTTTTTTTTTTTTTTTTGGAACAATTTTATGGAGATTTAATTCACATAACATCTAATTCACCATTTAAAGTATACAACCATTAAAGTATACAGGTATACAAAGTATAGTCACAGAGTCGTGCGACCAGCACTGCAATTTTAGAGCATTTGCATCACTCCAAAAAGAAACCTTTTAACAGTCTAGCAGTAGGTTCTAATTTCCTTCCAGTCCCTCCACCTCCCCCCACCCTAGCCCTAAGAAACCACTAAGTAATCTACTTTCTGTCTCTATAGATTCACCTATTCTGGGTATTTCATACAAATGGTATCATACAGTATGTGGCCATTTGTAACTTGTTTCTTTTAGCATAGTGTTTTCAAGGTTCATCTATGTTGTAGCATGAATCAGTACTTGGATTATGGGTAAATACATTTTATTTATCCATTCATCACTTGATGGACATTTGGGTAGTTTTCACTTTTTGGCTATTATGAATAATACTGCTATGGACCTTTTTTTTTTTTTAAAAAAATAGGATTTTATTAGAACTACGAATTTTAAAGCAGTGGATGATTTCCCCCCGCCTTCCACCCTACTATTTTTGCTGTGTCCATTTGCTGTGTGATCTTCTGTATCTATTTCTCTTTTTGTTTTCCCTTCTCGTTTTTTCTCCTCTAGGATTCACCATGATTCCATCCTGGGGAATTCTGATGTGGAGAGAGGTTCCCTGTCACCTGCACCACTTCAATTCCTGGTTTCTGCTGCGAATCACCTTGACTCTCGCCTTCGTCTCTCTTTTGTTGCGTCATCATCTTGCTGAGTGACTCACTTGCTCGCCGCACGGGCACTCAGCTTGCCACGTGGGCACTGGTGTGGGCACTTGGCTCACTGCACAGGCACTCAGCTCACTGTGTGGGCACTCATGCGGGCACTGGGCTCTCCACATGGGCACTCAGCTTGCCACATGGGCACTGGCTTGCTGTGCAGGCACACTTTCTCTTTTTCTTTTTTACCAGGAGGCCCCAGGGATTGAACTCAGGTCCTCCTATATGGTAGGTGGAAGCCCTATCACTTGAGCCACATCCGCTTCCCTGCTGTGGACCTTTATGTACAAGTTTTTGTGTGAATATATGTTTTCATTTCTCTTGGGTGGAATGGCCTTGTCATAAAGTAACTCTATGTTTAACTGTTTGAGGAACTGCCAGACTGTCTTTCAAAGCAGCTGCACCATTTTACATTCTTACCAGCATGTATGAGGGTTCTAATTTCTCCACATCTTCCCCAGCACTTGTTATTATTCTGTCTTTTTTTATTATAGCTAACCTAGTGGGTGTGGAGTGTAGTTCACTGTGGGTTTTTTTAATTGGGGTGAAATTCACCTAACATACAATTAACCATTTTAAAGTGTACAACTCAGTGTCATTTAGCATATTCATAATGTTGTGCAACAATCACCTCTTTCTAATTTCAAAATTTTTTCACCACCCCAGAAGAACACCGTGTGCCAGTTAAGTAATCACTGCCCATTCCCTCCTCCCCCCAGGTCCGGGTAACTACTAATTTGCTTTCCGTCTCTATGGATTTGCGTATTCTGGATATTTCATATAAAAGAAATGATACAATATGTGACTATTGTGTCTGGCTTCTTTCACTTAACATGTTTTTGAGGTCCATCCAAGTTGTAGCATGTAACAGTACTTTGTTCCTTTTATGGCTGGACAATAATCCATTGCATGTATATACCACAATTTGTTTGTCTGTTTATCCATCGATGGTCATTTGGGTTGTTTCCACCCTGAGGCTATTGTGAATAATGCTGCCATAAATGTTTGTGTACAAATTTCTCTGTGGACATATGTTTTCAGTTCTTTTGGGTATATACCTCGGAGTAGAATTGCTGAGTCATAGTCTATGTTTAACCTTTAGAGCAGGGGTTCTTAACAAGGGGTTCGTGAGCTTGAATTGCAATTTAAAAAAACATTATTCTTGTAGGGACATGTTGGTGTGGGTGTGATCTATTTTTTTAAATAAAAGAGATCCGTGGAACAAAAAAGGTTAAGAACCCCTGCTTTAGAGGGACTGTCAATGTGTTTTCCACAGCAGCTGCTCCCTTTTATAATCCCACCAGCATATGTGAGAGTTCCGATTTCTCCACATCCTCTCCAGCACTTATTTTCCTTTATTATTTGTTTTTATGAAGGCCATTCTAGGTGGTGTGAAGTGGTATCTCACCATGGCTTGGGTTTGCCTTTCCCTGCTAAGGATGTTGAGCATCACCTCATGCACTTATGGACCATTTTTCTATGTTCTCTGGAGTAATGTCTATTCGGATCCTTTGACTACTTTTTCAATTGGGTTGTCTGTTTTATTATTAATTTTTTTAAATTTAATTTATCCCCCCCCCTTGCAGCTTGCTTGCTGTCTGCTCTCTGTGTCCATTCACTGCGCATTCTTCTGCGTGTCTGCTTGTCTCCCTTTGTTGCGTCATCTTGCTGCGCCAGCTCTCCACGGGTATGGGCCAGCCTGCCTTCACAAGGAGGACCTAGGACATGAACCCAGGGCCTCCCATATGGTAGACGGGAGCCCAATAGATTGAGCCACAGCCACTTCCCTTAAGAGTTTAAAAATAGGGAAACGGACTTTGGCCCAGTGGTTAGGGCGTCCGTCTACCACATGGGAGGTCCGCGGTTCAAGCCCCGGGCCTCCTTGACCCGTGTGGAGCTGGCCCGTGCGCAGTGCTGATGTGCGCAAGGAGTGCCGTGCCCCACAGGGGTGTCCCCCGCGTAGGGGAGCCCCACGCGCAAGGAGTGCACCCATAAGGAGAGCCGCCCAGCGCGAAGGAGGGAGCAGCCTGCCGAGGAATGGCGCCGCCCACACTTCCTGTGCCGCTGACGACAACAGAAGCGGACAAAGAAACAAGACAACAAGACGCAGCAAAAAGACACAGAAAACAGACAACCGGGGGAGGGGAGGGGAATTAAATAAATAAAAATAAATCTTTAAAAAAAAAAAAAAAAAAAGAGTTTAAAAATATATATTCTAGATGTTAGTCCCTTATTGGATATATGACTTGCAAATAGTTTATCCTATTCTAATTAATTCTTTTTTTTATTTATTTATTTATTTTTTTTATTTTTTATTGACTTTGTAATAATATTACATTAAAAATATATATGTGAGGTCCCATTCAACCCCACCCCCCCACCCTCTAATTAATTCTTAATCCTCATGTTTTACTTGACCTATAAATTGCCTGTAATACAGCTGATCCTTCCCTTGTCCTTGAAGTACTTTCTTCACTTGGCTTCTAAGATACCTTGCTGTCTTGGTTTTTCTTTTTCACTGCCTGCTCTTTGGTGGTTTCCTACTCATCTCCTCAGCCTCTAAACTTTGAAATGCCTGAGGACTCACTCCTGGGCCTCTTTTCTGTCTATACTCACCTTGGTGATCTCAGGTCAAATCCCAAATCCATATATGCCAGTCCAGAGTTCTCTCCTGAGCTCTCATTTATCTAATTTTACTCAACATCTCTACTTGTTTAGAGTCTTCTCAAACTTTGCACGTCCAAGCTGAATTCTCGAATGGAATCACCCCTCCCACAGCAAATGGCGACTTAATCCTCCCATTTCTTGGGCTGAAAACCTGAAGCCATTTTTACTCCTTTTTCTCTCACACTCTACATCCCATTGGTCGGCAAGTTCTGTCCTCTGTCTTCAGAACTCGGGCAGGATCCCACCACATCCCACCAACCCCCGGGCTTATGGGCTGAGCCATGGCCCTTTCTCCTAGGTTACTGTAGGCTCCGTCCTGGTCCCCCTGCTGTCCCAGTCCCTACAGGCTGTTTTCAGCCCAGCAGCCAGAGTGATCCTTGTACGACAGGTTCAGATCACGCCCTTTCAATGCCTCTGTCTCATTGGGAGTAAAAGCCAATCCCTGTGAGACTCTATGGGATGACACCCGACCCCCACCCCATCTCCTCCCACTCTCCCCCTCAGCCACTCTGCTGCAGCCACAGTGGCCTCCTTGATGATCCTCAAACATGCCAGGCACTCCCACCTCAGGGCCTTTGCAGTTGCTCTTCCCTTGGCCACGGGCTCCTCCCTCAGTCCCTCCTGATCTCGTTTGCAGGTGAGGCCTTTCCCGACCACCTCCCTGCACCAGTTAGCATCCTCTCTGCTCCTTTGTTCTCCACAGCTCCTAACCCCGTCTCCCATGCTGTGCGTTTACCACTCTATTGTCTGTTACCCTATTGGACCAGAAGCTCCAGAAGGGCAGGGATTTTTGTCTGCTTTTGTTTTCTGGTATATCTTCAGCACCTGGGAACTGTGTCGACACATAGTAGGTGCTTAATAGTCACTGAATGAAGGGATGCTTGAGGAAGGGCAGAAGAGGTACTCTTATATAACAGGTCCTTGCAGGGAGTGGTGGGATGTGGCCCAAGTTCCTCAGAAGGAACCTGAACTGAGCCCTCCCCAAGGATACTACAAGTCTTCCTGCTTCCCCAGCCAAGGAAGCTCGAGCTCATATTCCAGCTTAGCCTCCCACTGGCTGTGTGAGCTGGACACACGTCACTCCCCTCCGCAGGACCTCGGTTCCTCCCCAGTTCTTCAGGGCATTCTCTTCTCAGGGCTGGCATAAAGACCCAGTGTGTGAGGGATGCCTGGCCTGTAGTCAGCACCCAATGCATGCTCCCCCCCACCCCAAAACTAATTGGAACAAGGTTCAGACAGGTGGTTTTTTTTGGGGGGAGGGAGGGGTGGAGCAGGGACAGGGTGGAGAGAAGGAGATCAAAGTGGAAGAGGAGGCTGTGGGAGAGAACCAGGGCAGCTGACAGCTAAGGCCTGTGCAGTTCACAAAGCCCCGCCCCTGTCGTGGAGCTCATTCCTCCCACCCAACCCTGTGAGGAGGCAGGCTGAGGTGGCTGATTAAGCCCAACTCATGTGTGAGGAGACTGAGGCCCAGAAAGGTCACCATTTGTTTCTGTCTCTTCTCTTCAAGAGTGGAAACAACTCAGGTTCCAGGGTGGCGCCTCTCCCTTTCAGTCTCCTCAGAGCAGATGTTGCTGAGGGGAACAGGAGCAGAAGCTCATCAGTGGGTTCCTGCCCTAGCAGACCCTAGGACCCCTTTTATAACAAATATTTTGCAATGCCTCGTTCCTGTAATGGAATGCAATGTGTAGATAATGTCTTCTAGCTTCATACTCGTAGTTTTAAAAAACAAATCAAGGTAATGTTCTAACTAAAACGTAAAGAAGTACAAGGAAAGTAATTTAATAATATGCTTTTTACTTTTAACCTGTAAATACTTGGGCAGACTATTCTAGAACAGTGCTTCTCAAATGTGAATGTGCAACGTCACCTGGGGATATCGTTAAAACGCAGAGCTGGGGAAGAGGACTTGGCCCAGTGGTTAGGGCGTCCGTCTACCACATGGGAGGTCCGCGGTTCAAACCCCGGGCCTCCTTGACCCGTGTGGAGCTGGCCCATGTGCAGCGCTGATGCGCGCAAGGAGTGCCCTGCCATGCAGGGGTGTCCCCCGCGTAGGGGAGCCCCACGTGCAAGGAGTGCGCCCCATAAGGAGAGCCGCCCAGCCCGAAAGAAAGTGCAGCCTGCCCAGGAATGGCGCCGCCTACACTTCCTGTGCCACTGACGACAACAGAAGCAGAAACAAGAAGCAGCAAATAGACACAGAGAACAGACAAGGGGGGGGGGGGGGGATTAAATAAATAAATAAATAAATAATCTTTAAACAAAACAAAAACCGCAGAGCTGGAATCGGAAAGTCTGGGCCAGCCTGGAGCGTCTGCATTTCTCACCAGCGCCTAGTGGTGCCCAGCTGCAGATCTGAGGGCCCGCAGGTCAGGGGGCGCCCAAAGCCCAGGTCCACACCCGTACTTTCCCTTACGTGCCCACCTCCCAGAGCAGCCCCTTCCCCAGGACGGAGCCAGGGGCTGCCCTGCCCCGGGCCTGTCCAGATCCAGGACCCAGGTCGAGAAGAGCAGCCGCCCTGCCGCCCAGCTTCATTCCTGGCACCCAAGTGGCTGGGCGCCAGCTGCCGAGACAGCAGTTCCCACGGGAGGAGAAGGGCCGGGAGACTGGGCCTTGGGGTAGGGAGGGAGGCCCCGCCCCGCCCTGGGAGTTGACGTCCTAGGGGGCAGGGCCTCCCCCCCCACCCGCCCCCACCCCGCCCCCACCCGCCAGCCCCACCCTCGTCCCTGAGCCTCCTAGGGTTTGTAAATCCCTGCTGCGTTGATTCGCTTGGCCGCTCCCTTTGCCCTTAGTCTGGGCTAGGCCCCCGTAGTGGGGAGACCAAGACGAAACCCGCTAGTTTCTGCCCTTAAGAATTTCTCACAGTCTAGGGATAGGCAGCAGGTGCACAGACACTTGAGTATGAAGCCTGCTCTCTGTCAAAGGAGCAGTGTGGGAAGGGGATCACCTCCAGCCTTTTGGGTTGTGGTCAGGGAAAGCTTCGTGGAAGAGGTAGGAGCCCAGCAGGGCATGAGGGCCAGTGGAGTGGTGTCTCTCCCAGAGTCCCTTAGGCTGGCCAGGGCCTGCTGGCATAGGGGCACCAGCTGGGGATTCCAGCGGACCCCGTTGTAGAGGCTGGGGTGGAGGGGAGTCTTGCAGAAAGGAGAGGCCTGGGTTGGAGGCCCAGCTTTCATCCTGGGGCAAGCCCCATTCCTCCCTGGGCTGCCACACAAAGGGAAGGGATCCCAGGATCTCCACGATCCTTCCAGCACTCAAGCCCATGATCCGGTGGTAGCCAGTGAGGGATTTAGGAAGATTTGCTTAATGCTGAGGCATGGACGGCCATGCAGGAGGCAGGAAAGTCAGGCAAGAGGCTTGTGTGGGCCTAGTGCCAGTTTTGGGCAGGGTGGGGGCAGTGGGTCCTGGGGAGGCTCTAAGGAGGTCTCCCACCCATGAGTGCTAGATGGACCGATAAGCTCCCTGGGCAATTCTCCCTGGGCAATGATGGCAGGCGAAGCATTAAATCATAAGAACAACAGTAACAACTGTCCCCCACCCACCGGAGGAATGCGCAGTGTACAACGCACTTTTCTTGCCACCATCTCATTTCATCCCCACAAACCCATATGGCAGATGAGAACACAGGTCCGTGGCCAAATCACTAGCATAAGGTACTGCAGCTGGGGGGATGTCTCAGGGCTGGAACCCGTATGTGTTTTAGGAGAAGCTTCCTGGGTCTTCTGGATCTGAATTATCCAGGAAGTACAACCCTTCCAACGCTTGAGCATGGAGTTCTAGTGCTCCATTAGGGCCCTTCACTTTGGATATTAGAGCTGGAGGGCTAAATCTCTCACTATGTAGATGGAGGCAGTGAAGCCTGGAGAGAGAAAGGGTCCTGCCCAAGCTCACAAGCCAGCTGATGCCCTGGTCTGCGCCCCTCGGCTCCTGGATGAAGCTCCCGGGGGCTTTCGCAGCTCCCTCTCCTGCCTGGGGATGTGGAGCCTGTGTTTGGGGCTATTGGTTGGGGGAAGAGCTAACTCTGCCCCCATCCAGTGTTTAGGGCAAAAATCCTTCAAACCAAAGAGGAGGCCCAGTAGGGGGAAGGCTTGGTGCCTCAGAAAAAGTATTTTACCTTTAGGTTTTATTTCCTAAGACAAAGCTGAGTCATCAAAGCAAGAGTGAGATGGTGGTGGTATTTATTTATTTATTTTATTTGAGAAGTTGTGCATTAACAAAGCAATCATGATACCACACAGGATTCCCATACATGGCCTTACCACCAACACCTTCCATTGTTGTGACACATTTATTACAAATGATGAAAGAACATCGTCATAATATTACTGCTATTTATAGTCCACAGATTATATTTGGTATATTTTTCCCATAGACTGATGGTGCGTTTTAAGTTGCTTTTGTTTTTTACCCTTTGCATCCTGGGCAGCAGAGTGAGGGGTGCTGAGCCCAGCTCCCCTTGACCAGGCTTTGCCATTGGGCTGGGCTGGGTCCAGGCTCCCTGTGGGGACCCAGCCAGGCTGGGATGGAGGTGAGAGTGCCTTTTTTGTAGTCCAATCAGGGCCCAGCCTGGGGCCAGGGAGGGGCTCCATCTGGGCCTGGGTGGGGATTTTTGTCACCACTCAGGTCCAGTTTACCGCCAAGGTCAAGGCTCATTCTGGGCTCCAGGAACAGGGAGCAGCAGCCCTTGGTTCCTCCCAGGATTCCTTCTCCAGGAGGGTGAATCAGGAGCCAGCCTGGAGCACACAGGCCTTGACTCTTGGGCTGAAGCTGAGGCTCTGGGGGATGGGGAATTGGGGGCCTGGGGGGAGGAGGACCGCCGTCTCCACCCACATTCCCCCCCCACCACCACCAATCACCACCCTCCCTGTATTACCATCTCCTGCCACTCTAGGCTCAGCTGTCCACCCACCTCCCAGCTCCCCCAGGGCCATGGCTGATTACCAGGAGGCCTTATCAATGCAGAGACCAGCCTGCGCAAGCCGGTAGGAGCCGGCTCCAGCCCACCCCCTTGCCTTCCAGCCTCGGGAGGGCTGGTGCTGGCTGGCTGGCTCCGGGAGCCCTGGAGCGTGGCCTGTTCTGCCCTTGTGCCTCCTGGTGTGTAGGTGACTGTGCTCCTGATTGTGGCTGTAGTTGACACTGATTGTGATGGTCAAGGCTCCACTTACACCACTGGTCCCTTCTCGGTGACAGGGTCACACCCGGTCAAGGAAGTGCCTCTGTCCCCAGGGGAACCTGCCAGGTGGTGTCCAGGACCGTGGGGGCCGACTAGGGCCCGGGTTTCCCAGGGCTGTAACACGGCTCTACCCAAGACACGTGAAGGCTGCTGTGACCTACGCACTTGTCACGGGGCTCAACAGCTCCTGCCACTGTCCCCTCCTCCCCCTGAGCAGTGACACCTCAGTGAGGAAAGAGCAGCCCCTCGTGACCACCACAGACTCTGTGCCTACCCGCACTGTGCCCCCTTCTCCTTCCGAGTCACACCCGCGCACAGGCCCCTCCCCCATCAGAGGACAGCCCCTCAGTGACTTCCTGGTGACTGGAATAAGATGCCAGGCCTTTATCCTGCTGACTTTAGCCTTCCCTCCTCCCCGCCCGGCGCTTTATGCTCCAGCTCCTCTGGCCCCTTTTCTCTTCCTCAAATAAAACAAGCTCGTGCCTGTCTCAGGGACTTGGAACCGACCATTTCCTCTGCCAGTTCTTCTCCTGTTTGGTTCCTCATCCTTCCAGTCTCAGCTCAAAGCCGTCTTCCCTGAGCTCTCTCCATCTAAAGGCGCCCCCAATTGCTCTTTGCTTCCTCGTTATTTCCTGCCCAGCACTGATCTCCACCTGTGACTACCTTGTTTGCCCACGTGTCCCTGTTTTACTCTCTTCCCCGCAGATTGTAAGCTCTATTGTACCTGGTACTTAGGTGGTGCCAAATAAATGGCTATGGACTAAATGAATCAGTGTCTGTGTTTATTTTCCCTTAGTGACCCTGGGCCTTTGGTAACATCTTGTTTGAATGTCCAGGCCAGGTTTCTGCTCTACACAGGGGTCTAAAGGGAAGGGTAGAGCATCCCATCCACCTGCAGGCCTGAGTGTTGAGGCTGGCAGGTCTGTGCCTGGCGGGTGCCTCTGTGGTGGTGGCAGCAGAAGATGGTGGGTGATCTCAGGGGCTTGTTGTCTGGCAGGGCTGGGAGGTCCAGGCACCTCTAAGTTTGGTTTGGTTTTAATAAAAAAGGGAGCATCTCCTCTCGCCTTCTTTATCCCATCACAACCACCAGGCTTCCTCACGGACTAGACTTCCTGTCGTTTCTTGGCTGCTTTGTATGCAAACCGCCATTCTCCCTGGGGGAAGCCCCCACTGCATGATGGACATCATGGATGGCCCCACCATCTCCCAAAGCTGCAGGGGACCCCTTCTTCCTACTCTCTGACAGCTAGGGCCTGGGCACATAACCTGGGCTCAGCCAATTGGATGATTTGGCCCAGGGCTTTGAACTGTGAGCCAGTGATGCATGGTAGAGTGGATTTACAATTCACTGAGGAGGGTGGCCTTTGACAGCAGTGGTCAGCATGATGTCTGATGGTGACAGTGGCATCTGGATGTCTTGCAGTGGGGCCTGGTCTTTCCTCTGCTGTTACTTCCTTGGTTTCTGCCCTTTATCTGAGCCTGAATCTTCAGGCTTCTGGTAGATTTGGAGCTCCCCAATACTTACCACTTACCACATACCCCCACCCCAAGGAACTTTCAGTGTCACCATCTTCATTAATCTCAAGATCAACCGTCATCCAACTATCCCCATAACCCTCACCAGACACCCTCTCCATCCATGTAACTGCCTTTGTTAACAACAGCATCAACAGCTTTCACTATCCTCAGGTTTTCAAGCTGTATCTATCTGCCAGGGTTCAGTGCAGGAAACAGAAACCCCTCTTGGCATTTTTTTTAGCAGGAAGGTATTTAATTCAGGGGATTAAGTACTTACACAATCATGGAGAGGCTGAATGAGCTGAGCCTCCAGGAACGATTCCCCAGGACTATAGGGAAATGACACACAGGAAAACTGCCCCCACTGGAGCTGTGGATTCAAGGAAACATCCCTGGAATTTCAATCTAGGGACCAGGAAGCTGGATTTAAAAAGCTGGTACTGCCACTTTCAACACTGCAGCTGCCTCTTGGTGAACATGAAGCTGGAGACCTGACATGAAAGACTGCTGCGGAAAAACCTCATTACCATGACCTTGCTGGCTGGGAGAAACAGCCCAGAGGCAGCAGGAAATAATAAAATAAAATAATAAAATGATAATAATAGCAACAACAACCAAGGTTTATATCGTGCCTACAAGGTACCTGGCATTGTTTGGTTATTATCCCTATTTTGTAAATGAGAAAACTGAAGCACAGGAAGGATTGAGCCTCACTTCAGCCTTCCAGATCCTGCTCGATGAATCTAATTGGTGGAATGCGTGCCACATGCAAACGCTGCAAGGGAGGGGAATGTAGCATTCCAGCTTCCTGAACTTCCCATCCAGAAGAGCGGGGTGGAGGCTGAGAGAGCCATCCACGGTGTCTGCCCCAAGCCGTCACTCTTGCTGCCACGTCTCCATCAACGCGATGATCCGCCACCCCCGTTCACCATCGCCTTAGCCATCACGTCATTACCAGCCCCGTCACCTCCTCCACCATCAAGATCAGACACCTGCCTCACCTTTTCCATCACTAGACGGCGTCACCATCAGTGTCACTACCAACAGCACCGCCAATTACCCCCATTATCTCCATCCCCAGCGGCAGGGCGGTGGCAGTAGAGGGCCGTGAGATCACTTCCTGCCCTTGGCACGCCCAGAGTTAATTACTTAATGAGATGGTTGCGGTTCTGCGCTTATTAGTTGCCTGGCACAACTAGGAAGTCTGCACAGGCTCTGGGAGGCCGGGGATGGTTCGTGGGCAAGAGGGGCTGTGGCTGTGAGTGTGGCTGTGAGGATCCAAGAGAAGCCTCTGGGAGGTCATTTTGTCCATCCTACCAGTCCAATGCTTTGCCTTTACGGTGGAGAAAGACAATATAGTGTAGTAGTTAAGAGTGCTGGGTCTCAGTTTCTTTGTCTGTCAAATGGGAACTATAAGAGTAACCTTATAATATAATGTGGGAATTTGAGGTAAAGAAAGAGCCTGGCCCACCATCCAGCACCCAGGAGGCTCACAATGGAAACTGCTGCTATCTTTTCTTTTACATAGTGTTAGTGTCAGGTACTATTCTAAGCATTCTACAAATTTCAACTCACTAATTTAAACCTCATAAAAGCCTAATAAGGTAGGCACTACTATTGCTCTCATTTTATAGCTGGGGAAACTGAGGCACAAAGTGGTTAAATAGCTTATCTGAGGTTAAACGGCTAGTTGATGATGTAGCTGCAATTTTTTTTAATTAGAGAAGGGTGAGTTTACAAAACAATCATACATACCATACAGGATTCCCATACATCAATCACTCCACCACCAACAACTTGCATTGTTGTGGAACATGTTACAAATGATAAAAGAACATTGTCAAAATATTACTGCATTCCTTCATAAGACTTTCATGCTAATATGCTGGAGGTGCAGGTAATGTTGGGGTTTAAGATATATTTAGGGGATTTGAATCTCTGGACTGACAATGTGATAGCCAGGTCCTGAGCCTCAACAGACTCCATCACCTACAATCTGATTTATTGGACTTACCACACTCAGCTAAGATGGAGTTGAAGAAGGACAACCACCACACCATGGAGCCTAGAGTGCCTACAACTGAAAGTGGGAGGATTGCATCCAGCATCCATGTGGAATCTGAGCCTCCTCTTGACATAGAGGTGCAATGGACACAACCAATCCAATGTCCACATAGAAGAGGTGGCATTGGATTGGGAAAAGTGGACATGGTGGCTGATGGGTATGGGGTAAGGCAGGAAGAGATGAGAGGTGGAGGCGTCTTTGGGACATGGAGCTGCCCTGGATGGTGCTTCAGAGGCAATCACCGGACATTGTAAATCCTCACAGGGCCCACTGGATGGAATGGAGGAGAGTATGGGCCATGATGTGGACCATTGACTATGAGGTGCAGAGGTGCCCAAAGATGTACTTACCAAATCCAATGGATGTGTCATGATGATGGGAACGAGTGTTGCTGGGGGGGGGGAGAGGTGGGGTGGGGGGGTGGGGTTGAATGGGACCTCACATATATATTTTTAATGTAATATTATTACAAAGTCAATAAAAAAAATAAAATTATAAAAAAAAATATTACTGCAGGGAAGCGGATGTGGCTCAAGTGATAGAGTTTCTGCCTACCATATTGGAGGGCCTGGGTTCAATCCCTGAGGCCTCCTGGTGAAAAAGAAGAAGAGAAAGCGTGCTCATGTGGTGAGCATGAGTGCCTGCGCGGTGAGCATGAGAGTCTGCATGGTGAGTGCAAGCATCCACATGATAAGCCAGCGCCCGCGCAAGTGAGTCATGCAGCAAGATGATGATGCAACAAGAGAGACAAGGGGAGAGTCAAGATGAACGCAGCAGAGACCAGGAACTGAGGTGGCGGAATTGACAGGGAACCTCTCTCCACATCAGAGGTCCCCAGGATTGAATCCCAGTTAATCCTAGAGGAGAGAAAAGGAGAAGAGAAGACAACACAGACAGCAAAAACAGCAGACAATGGGGGGATGGGGGTAGGGAATAAATAAATATAAATAAATCTTAAAAAAAAAAAACGCTGGTGAAAAAAATTACTATAGTCTGTATCTTACATTTGGTGTATTTTTCCCACAAACCACGGTATTATTAACACCATGTAAAACATTGTATATTTGTTATAGTTCATGTGAGAACGTTCTCGTATTTGTACTGTTAGCCACAGCCCATCCTCACCACAGGGTTCACTGTGTTATGCAGTCCCACACCTTATACAATCCATCCAAAGTGTGTGCGCAAGGGCTTTCACTTTCATCACAGAGTCGTGCTGTCATCACTTCAGTCAATTTTAGAACATTTTCATTACTCCAAAAGGAAAAATCCCAACCCTCTTATACCCCGCTGTTGCTGACCTTAGAATTGAAATACTATCTTCTTTGCCACTGCTGCAAAAATATTACAATATTACTGGTAACTATACTCCATAAGTTACATTGTTTGTATTTTCCCACGTATCACCATATTCTTAACACATCGTAATAGGAAAACATTCTTGTATTTGTTAACCACAATCCTCATCCACACCGAAATCACCGTTATGCGGATTACCCTCCAGCTCCCTTTCAATTGATAGTTATGTCCCTAGACTACTCCTTTCAGCCACAAACACATAAATCAGCAGTGTTAGTTATACTCACTATAATGTGTCACCATCAGCTCTATCCATTTTCATACGTTTACAATAAACTTCATTAAAAATTCTATGTATGTTAAGCATCAGCTCTCCCTTCTCAACTCACATTCTATCTCTTAGTAATTTATACTCTATGGTTTAACCCAGGGCATCTGGGCTCCTAATGTCCGTGCTACTTGGCAGCGAGTCCTCCCCTCCCCACCCCACTCCACCCCCACCCCCCATTTCTAAAAAGCCTCCCCCCCTACCACCTGCCCTGGCCAGATTAGAGAAGACTCTGCTCTTTTTTGTCCAGCGTTTGGAAAGGAACCTCCAGAAGTCGCTGCATCCAGTCCCCCATGCACCTTGCCTGGGCATCCCATCCCTCCCTGCCAGGAAGTCCTTCCTGTTGTCTGACTTGAATTTGGGCTGAGGCAACAGTTCCCAGGAGGAGCCTCCATAGCTGGGATACCTTGTGAGTAGGGCTCTCCAGACGTGGTAGAGGAGGGGGGCTTGGCCCTGGGGTCTGAGTGGAATGGGGTAGGAGGGATTGTTCTGAGCCCTTGAGGGGACGGAGCTCTGGGGACGGTGGTAACTTTTTTAGCTGCTCTCCGGAGGACCTCCTTTTCCCACCTCTCCTCCGGTGGACCCTGGACCTTGCACGCCCTCACGGAGCCTGAGGCCCTCCCCTACCCCCTCCCAGCTTCCACGCGGCTCACCCGGGCCCCGCCGTCTTCTTTGGTTCCCCCTCTTCTTGGGCCCCAGCCCTCTGACCTTTCCCTGGTGTCTGGCACCAGTGCCAGCTCCGTGGGTCCTGGACCCCACTCTGCCCCGACGCCCCTGCTCCTCTGCTTTCCCCTGGTCTCTTCTCCCGCCTCCCCTTCATGGCGGGGCTCCTCGGGGAGCTGCCGTCGATCCCGTGGCCCAGGCATCTCAGTGGCACCACAGCCTTCCCAGTCCCAAACCCACCACAGCTTCTTCCCTCCCCAGTTTGGCTCCGTCTTAGCCGGGGACCCCGACCAGAAAGCTGGAGGCGTTCTCACCTTGTGCCTTCCTCCTCTCTCTACCCTTCCCTACCGTCTAAACTTTGATGAGCGCTTACTGTGTACCAGGCCAAATGGCACCCAGAGTTGAGGCTGAGGAGGGTGGGTTCCTGAATGTAGGTAAATACCCCTGAAGTTCCCACAAATATGGGGTGGGGCCAAGCTCTGTGACAAGTCCAGCTTTTCCACAGTTAGGCTGGAAGGGGAGAATCCCCCACCCCAGAGCAGAGACGGCCCCCCTGGGGCATTGGGTGAAAGGGCTCATAGTGGAGGCAAAGCTGGGGTGCACCACCCAGACCCCCCTTTCTGGAGTGAGGCACTCACTCCACAGCCAGTCCCACCCCAGGAACTGCCCACGCGGAAGGCGCGATTCTGTGCTCCCTTCCCGGTGGCGCCTGTATCCAAGAACTAACTGGTCTATGCGGAGGGTCCCCGGCCCCTCGGCCTGCAGCGCCGTCCCAGCTCCAGAGCCCCCGCGGGGTGGGCTGAGGCCTCTGTCGCAGCTGCACCGCTGCCGCCTTCTCCCTGTGTCCAGCCCGGCTTCCCCCGCTTCCTCAAGGGAGTCGCGGTGAGAGCCACCCCCACAAGCCTCCTGACCAGACTCCCTGTCGCTGGGTCTGTCTCCAGGGCACCCGAGCCCAGACGTCACTGCTCCCGAGACACAACCCTCGTCAGGGCCGAAGCTCCAGCCTGGCAACCCGGGAGACTCCCGAGGGCCCCACTCACAGCCTCCTCCTCCTCCCTTTCTCCCCCCGCTGGGGCCAGCGGCACCCGCGCACCCGAGTCGCAGCGCTTCCCTCCTCCCTTGCCTCTCCCACCTCCTCTGCTGGAGAGCCAGCGGGAGCTTCAGGACACCAGAGCCCAGCGAGGCTCTGCCCCGGCTCCAGGCCTTTCCAGGCTGCCCAGGGCACTGTGGGATCAAGGGAGCTCCTGATCCAACCCCAGCTCGCCTCCCCCCAGGCTCCCCTCACTCTCTGGCACCTCTCAGCCCCTCCGGTTGCCTGACTCTTCCCCACCTCCAGCGTTCAGTCATGCTGTCCCCTCCAGCTGGATGCGCTAGCCCATTCCTCCCAGCTGCCATCCACCCTTCAGGTTTCAGCTCAAATGTCCCCTCCTCAGTGACAAGGCGATGGCCCATCCTCCTGGGCAGCCTGGGGCTGGCCAACGGGGAGAGTCAAAGGCCTGGCCCCCATGCCTCAGTTGAGTCACCCTGAAGAGCCAAGATCCTTGGGGACACCCTTTCTGGCCCTTCCTGCTTCCCACCAATTAGGTGAGGCCTCCCACCACACAACTGATAGGCTCCCTCTATTTTCATCTATAGCTCTTATCCCCCTTTGTAATTATCTTCCTTCAGTTGTTTAACAAATATTTATTGAGCACCTACTATGTATTGGGCGCTGTTCTGGGCGCTGATACAACGGTGGACAAGAGAGACAAAAGTCACCACTCTAGAGGAGGAAATGGGCAATGAACAGGTAATGCTATAACGTGAGGTAGTGCCTGGTGCTGGGGCAAAGGTAAAGCAGGGCGAGATGGAAGGAAGATGCTCTTTTGAGGTGGTAACACTTGAACAGGAGCCTGTGTGAGATCAGGGAGGAAGCCACAGAGACACCTGGACATGGAACCTTCCAGCCAGAGGGAACAGCATGTGTGAAGGGTGAGCGTGGGAAACACCGAGGCCAGTGTGCACAGAATGGACCGAGCAAGGGGGAGAGTGGGTAAGGGCACAGGCTAATCCATGATCCTGGCCAGTGAGGACGCTGATGGACCCAGGTGGGAGCCGTGGCGATGGTGAGAAGTGCTTGGGCTCGGGATATAAAACATGGAGCCAACGGGACATGCCTGTGGGTGGCTGAGACACGAAGGAGCCAAAGGAGGGGGATGCTTCGAGGATGGTGTAGCAGTTTGATATGGTTATGAATTCCAAAAATAGATATTGGATTATGTTTGTAATCTGATCTGTACCTGAGCATGATTGAGTCATGATTAGGGCGTTGAGTCCCCACCCCTTGATGGGTGGAGACTCACAGATCAAAGGCCTGGCAAAGGACAGAGTTGAGGGTTTCTGATATTGGAGTTTTGATGTTGGAGTTTGATGCTAAAGCCTTAAGTTGGAGCCCCAGGGAAAGAGACAGAGCCATTTGCCTGATAGTCTACAGCTGACCTTGTGGAAGAACCAGAGGAGCTGAGCCCAGAGGAACCCAGGAAGCCTGAGCCCTTCACAGATGTCAGCAGCCATCTTGCTCCAACATGTGGAAATAGACTTTGGTGAGGGAAGTAACCTATGCTTTATGGCCTGGTATCTGTAAGCTCCTACCCCAAATAAATACCCTTTATAACCCCCAGCAGATTTCTGGTATTTTGCATCAGCACCCCTTTGGCTGACTAATACAGATGGTGCTTCGTTTTAGGTGATTATTTGATTGCTTTCTGTCTTCATTTCTGTTCAGGAGAGCGGGGACCTTGTCTGGTCTGTTTTTGCTCACTGCACTTGGCCTTATGCCTAGCTCAATGTTGACGCTTCATGAAAGTTTGTTGAATGACTGAATGAGAGAGGTGCAGCGACATGCTGGAACTCAAGCCCTGCCTTTACGGCTCCAGGTCTGGTGACTTTTCTCTCCCATCAGGTTTTTGGTGAGGATCAGAGGAGATGAGGATAGTGCAAGGGTTTTGCAAATGGCAAACTGAGCCCACCAGCTGGTGGCTCTGGGATCATTAGTCAGCAGTAGCTAAGCAGACTCAATTCAGAGCTAGCTTCTAGCCCGCTGTGCCTGCAAGGTGGGCATGCTGCCAGGTCAGCCTGGCGAGAGCCTCCCCTGGGAGCAGCCCCCCCCCCCCAGAGCCCAGAGAGAGCCCACGCTTGGAACAGCTCTGCCCAAAGGGTAGGCACAGGTGCCCAGCGCCCCAGGAAACGCGAAGGAGCCGCAGGACTGCATACGGACACGCCTCCTTCCCCGGAAGTTCCGGGCAGGTCTCACTCCAGGGCTAGGGCAACGATTGGCAGAGCTCTCCTTCCCGGGGGCCCGCTTGGGTGGGAGGGGTCAGCTAGACACGGGGGGCCCTCCGGTTCCTGCGCCCCATCTCCTCAGTGTCCTGGTGCAAATGCTTCCCTCCCCCCGCCGAGTTTTAGGGTTCCCATCCGTGGCGATGGGGGTGAGAGCCTTGGGCAGGTTTGCTGAGATTCACCGGAGGCCCCGTTGAGAAGCTCCCTCGTGGCCCCCTGTGTTTTTCTCTCCTAGCCCTTACCTAACCCGGTTCCTAACTAGAGACTTATTTGTGTGATTAACTACGTCACGTCTATAAGCTCTAGGGGTGCAGGAGCAGTGCCTGCCTTGTTCACCAGGCTACACCCAGAACCCAGCCCCGTGCCTGGATTATGTTATAAATGAATGAAGGAAGGAAAGCACCTTGCAAACTATAAAGCAAGAGTGACAGGACGGGAAGGTTGGACGGTGATCGCTGCAAGAGCATGCCTGTCTACACAGGCGGAAGAAGAAACAGCAGGAGTCTCACCCGCTGGTGAGCAGCCTCCTCCCCAGCCCACCCCAACCCTCGCCCTAACCCCAGGTCAAGAGACTTGGTAAGACAAATAACAGTAATAATAACAGCTGTGATTTACCGTGGAGTTGCCATGCTCAGTGTCTTACACGTCATCTCAATTAATCTGCACACCGCCACCACGAGGTATGTGCTGTTATTACTCCCATCATAAAGATTTAGGAACTAAGGCTGAGGGAGCTTGAGTAATTTATCCAAAGTGAATAAGTGATGGGCTGGGGTTCAAACCTGGGTCTGTGTGAATGTCATGGTCCACCAGAAGCTTAGCAATGACCTTCTCCTGCCTCGCCCACCCCTTTATTTTTTTTTTAATTTTTTTTTTAAGATTTATTTTTTTCTCTCCTCTTCCCTGCCCCCACCGCCAGTTGTCTGCTCTCTGTGTCCATTTGCTGAGGGTTCTTCTGTGTCTGCTTGCATTCTTGTCAATGGCACCTAGAATCTGTGTCTCTTCTTGTTGCGTCATCTTGCTGCGTCAGCTCTCTGTGTGTGCGGCGCCATTCCTGGGCAGGCTGCGCTTTCTTTCACGCTGGGTGGCTCTCCTTACAGGGCACACTCCTTGCGTGTGCGGCTCCCCTATGCGGGAGCAGCACCCCTGCATGGCAGGGCACTCCTTGCACGCATCAGCACTGCACATGGGCCAGCTCCACACGGGTCAAGGAGGCCCGGGGTTTGAACCGCGGACCTCCCATGGGGTAGACAGACATCCTATCCGTTGGTCCAAATCCGCTTCCCTTGCCCTCCCTTTTAAATTCTAAATCTTCGCCTTTTCCACCTTGCCTCCTATAGCCCCTGCTTCCTGCTCAGCAGCTTTAAGCAGGACCTCTCAGAGCCTCAGTTTCTCTACCTGCAAAATGGCCACACCAATCCTTGCCCATTTTGTAGACGTAGTGGAGGCCTATGAGGATGAGGCAGCTCTGTTAAATAGTCCAGGGCTGGGCGAGGTGAGGTGGAGATGCTGGCAGACACTGCAGTGACCTGCCCAAGGTCACCCAGAGCCAGCAGGTGAGCCAGCTCTCTGCCTGCCAGCCCAGGGCTCTGGCTGGGCCCGGGGCTGAGTGAGTGTGAGAGTGCGAGACTATGGGTGTGAGTATGCGTGGGAGCATGAAGGTAGAGCCCCGGGGCCTCTCAGATGTCATCAGAAGCCCCAGCTGCTTCTTTTTTATTTAATAAAAAAAGAAAAGAGAAAAAAAAGAGATTGCAGAGAGCATGGCATATATAAATGTTTACATTTAACAAATGAGCGCTTTTAACACACAAAATACAATGCAATGTAATTGTGCTATTCACAAGATAATTACAGGATTTATAGGAAATATTAGTTCATAGTGCGCTGTGGGAGGTGTGGTCGGGTAATGAGACACACGCTTAGAGTTGCCTGATGAGAGGCTCCGCGCTTCCGTCCCATCGAGCACCTTTGCCACTGTATGTGTATCCTCGTTTGGGCCCCTCCCCCTTTACCTCCCTGACCTCAACCTCCCCCCCCACACCCCACTCGCCCCCCTTGCTCACTCTATTGCAGCCACACACTGGCCTCTTCACTGCTCCTTGAACGATGGCCAACACGCTCCTGCCCCAGGACCTTTGCAAATTGCTGTTCCCTCTGCTTGGGACACTCTCCCCTCAGCCTCGTGGCTTGCTCTCACCCCCTCCTTGGTTTATTGTCTGCTATATCCCATCTCCAGTGCTTATAACAGACCTGCCACACAGTAGGTACTCAATAAACATTGGTTGCAGGAAAGAATGGATTGTGGTTATGTCACAGGGCTCTGTCCGAACCCCCTCTCCACGTGAGGCCGAGCCCAGGCCCTGGCCCCGGTGCCTGTGAATTGCTCCAGCTCCCCAGCCTTTGTTGAACTGCCCCGAGGCAGCCACGCCAGCTCCACTGTCTCAAGGGGGGTGTCTGCCTGGACCCCAGGGAGTTTCCTGGTGCTGCCACCACTGAGGCGAGGACTTAAACCAGCCGGACTTGTGCACGCATCCAGCTTGGCTCTCCTTCTCCCGGCTCGGGGCCTCCAAGCCTCAGGCCAGTGGTCTCTGGGGCCCCCAAAGTGCATCCGGAGCAGTGGGGTGAGGCCTGGGCTCACTAGTAGGGAGGATAGTGCTTTACATTCCCGTCTCATTTCCTCCTCATCTTATTCCCACCTTGTGGACGAGGAATCCGAGGCGTATTCAGGGGAGGAGGTTGTTTTCAGGGCGCCTCTCCGGCCCCTTGCTTGGGCTGCTGCCTCCAGGGGAGGACCTTTCCCCTTCCTCTTTCTAGGCCTCGGCTGCCCTGCCTCTGCCCGAAGGCCCCCGGCCCGCTCGGGGCCTCATCCGCACTCTCACAGCTCCTGTGCTTCTCTCCCAAAGCACTGGCAGTTCTGAAACCCATCTGCCCTTTACCAATCTGCCTGCCTTACTAGGCTGTGGGCGCCTTGAGGGCAGGGACAAGTGTTCTTACTGCGTATTCATTACTGAGCTCCTCTTCTGTGTTCTGAGCTAGGTTTTGAGTGCTGGGGGCACAGCAGCGAAGCAAAACAGACGAGGTCCCTGCTTTCAAGAAACCCACAGTCTTGGGTGGTGGGAGACGGACACTTAATAGGTAATCAGGTCATGCAAATGGGGATAAATGTTGTGAAAGAAATGAAGAGGGACCCAGGGCCTGGCACTGAGTTGGCACCAAAATCATATTTGAATTACAGCTGAAGGACCCGAGGCCGACCCAGCTCACCAAATGCAGAACCAGCTGCTTCACCATCTCTCTCCTGGACAGAGACAAGCTCTTCCAGTCCACTTCCTAGCTCTGGGGCACTGGGAAAACTTAGCCTCTGGGCCGCATATGAAAATTGGAGCTAAGCATTACCTGCCTTTTAAGGTTGTTTCAAGAATTAAATGTGCTAACGATCTGTAAAGGGATGAGCAAAGAACCTGATATACAGTCAGTGATTAATAAATGCGTGGGAGAAGATGAGGGTGAAGAGGATGGAGGCCAGGGAAGTTGGAGGTGTTAGCCTGGCTCCCTGGGTTCTTAGACCTTCGGGATTTGCTCAGCCTGGGTGCGCAATTCCATAAATAGCCACGAGGTGGCGCCAGAATCACAGTTATCTGGGAGCTGGCGGCAAACTAGCAGAGGAAAGAGTTTAGGGGTTTTTACCGACCAAAGAGGCAGGGTGGGCTCCTCCGGCCTGGGATGAGTTGGGGCCAGGACCAGGCCATGGAGCTGCTTGAAATTCAGATTCTTCCAGCCTTTTTCCTTTTGATTTGTTTCAAGTCTGTCCATGCTCAGGCTTTCCCTGCAGGAGCCCGAGGCTTCTGGAGAGCAGGCTCTGCTCCTTGCCCACACCATAAGGGGCACCCCAGCCTCTCGAGCCATCCCGTTCCCCATCCCGTTCCCGTGTCTGAACCAGCAGGGAGAGTTAACTGAACACTTCCTGTGGACCTTGCAGTGTGGGGAGCCAGGGGCGATCACCCAGCCGCTGCTCTTGGCATCTGAGGGTGGAATGGGAGGTGGGGATAGACACTAAAAGAAGGAAATGGAAACATGCAGGAAGTACTTCAGAGGACCGTCCCATTTGTGGGACACGCTGGAAATGCTGATCTCATTTCACAGATGCAGAAACTGGGGCTCAGAAGGGTTAGACCGTGAGCGTGGACTGCCCCACCCATACACGGGCTCTGTCACCAGCAGAGAGGTGTGGCCCCAGCCAAGTATTTTCATGCATTCGTACAGCAGCAGCTACCAAGCTCTGTAGATCCGGCCAGAATCTGCCTTGGGGAGCTGGCCTGGAAGCGCACCAGGACAGCTTGTCCTCAAAGCCTGTGTTGGGTGCGGTGGGGACCCAGAGGATGCCGTTGCTAGGCCCACCTGTTCAGGGCTGGAGGAAAGAAGGGAAGAAAGGTGTGAGAGAATTTGTAGATTCTTTGGAATCATGGATCTGCTTTAGTATAATTTTAAAAAAGGTAAAATCATGACCCTCAAACAAGTGAAAGGAACGTGTCTAAGAGTTTCTTTAACTCATTACTTGATAAGGAACAAGAAAGATGTTAAAACTAGTTCAAATAAGAATTTGACTGGCAGCGCCTGTGGCTCAAGAAATTGAGCTCCTATTTGCCACTCGGAAGACCCGGGTTCAATCCCTGGGACCTCCTGGTAAAAAAAAAAAAGGCCTCCCAGACCTGTGCAGAGCAGGCCCCGGAGGGGGGAAGAGACTCACCAAAAAGACAATGATGCAACCAGATAGGAAAAAAAATGAATTTGACTTATAGGGCTTTACTATTCTCTACTGGATAAAATTTGTTTGCATAGGTTTTGAGCAAGCAGCATTTGCATTACTGTTTTCTACAAGTTGCCTCAACACCCCCAGAATTGTAAAGTCAAAGATAATCAAAGGCAGGAACCCTGACGGGATCAGATCCTCCTGAAGTTACCTAGCCCTCCATTGAAAGGACATGCAGTAATCTCTTTCACTTTTTCCAAGGCTTTGATCTGTTTTCTTGACTGGCCTCAGGAGGATCAGGATAACAGCCTTTTCCAGAGTGCGCTTCAGCCGCTTACTCCATCGATGAGTCATTCTGACATTTACGAACATGGCGCCAGGCCCACAAATCCTAGTTCTGAGGTTCTTGGGACAGAGGTCTCTAGGTGTCCAAGAGCCAGCCCCACCTTTGTCTCTCAGCTTGCCTGGCTCAGCCACTCCCAAAGGGAGTGAGGATGCAGACCCCCCTCTGGGAGGCCGATTTCAACAACTTCAAGGTCTGGTCCCACCCCACCCTGCCCCACCTGCCCTGGAAAATTCTCCTCCTCAGAGGCTGAATAAAGGGCTTTACTCCCAAATCCCTTCTCATCCTCTTATCCTCCTTTTACAGGTGAGAAAGCAGAGGCTCGTCCTCTGGCCTCAGCGCTTTCCTCTTGGGGGGCTGACCTGGCCCTGCAGGGCAGCCTGTGCCTCCGTCCCTCTGTCCCACTCCCAAACTGCTGAGACTAGGGAGGGTGGCTGTAAGGCTGTGCCCAGCCCCCCCAGGCCCCTGCCCTCCTTAGAAGCTCACACTCTCAGAGCTCTGCGGCCCAAAAAGCACCTCCCTGAGCCCTTCCCTGAGCCCTTCTCAGAGTCTCATAAGCTCTCCAGAAGGCGCGGGGAACAATTACAAACCCAGCTCCACCCAACTCAGCAGACCCGGAGTCCCCTGGGAGGGACCTCGCTTCTCTCCACCGGCAGTGGGGGCAGCTGGCTCTGGGGGTGGGGGGGCCAGGGCGGGGTCCTGAAGGCCATCCGGCGTGACAGTGAGGTAGAAGAGCGGTGGGGCGTGCTGTGGCCTGGGGCCGCCAGAGGGCGCGTTCCTGCCCGGCGCCACCACTCTTCTCTGCCTGCTGGGTCCAGGACTGTGGGGGCTGGGGGAGGAGCGCCTCCTCCTGGGTTGTGGGCAGGGGGTTAGGGTGAGGGTCCCTGCTCCCCACACCATGACTGGAACTTCAGCGGGCCAGAGGTCAACTCAGTGCTGCCATCAAGCCTCTCAAGAATTTCCTGAAAGGGGAATCGGGGCGAGAAAAGAGCGGGACCCCTTGGGAGTGATCCTGGGAGAAAAGGCCCTGGCCTCGAGCAGCTGGGCCTGCGACCCTGAGCTCGGGCGGGAGTGAGATAGATGGTGGGGGCAGAGCGTGGGGAGAATTCCAGGGCGGACCGGGGAAGAAGAATCAAGAGACCCTCAGAGACCTGCCTCACCCTGAGGGAGGCGGCACACCAGGCAGGCCAGAAGCCTCCACGCCACGAGCGCCGCCTGGCGTCTCTCCTGGGAAGTCTGCGGCGCGACTCAGCTGTCCAGGGGGACAGCTTGCCCTGGGGGCCTGGACTTCTTTTCTCTTAGAAGTGAAGACCTTGCTGCTTGGTTCCATCAGGCCAGGTCCCTGGGTTTTTTTGTTTTTTTTTTCCCAAAGATTTATTTTTTATTTATTTCTCTCCCCTTCTTCCCCCCCCACCACCCCGCTCCCAGTTGTCTGCTCTCTGTGTCCATTCGCTGTGTGTTCTTCTGTGTCTACTTCTATTCTTGTCAGCGGCACCGGGAATCTATGTTTCTTTTTGTTGTTGTTGCGTCATCTTGCTGTGTCAGCTCTGTGTGTGTGCAGCGCCGTTCTTGGGCAGGCTGCACTTTCTTTGGTGCTGGGTGGCTCTCCTTAAGGGGTGCACTCCTTGCTCGTGGGGCTCCCCTACGTGGGGGACACCCCTACGTGGCAGGGCACTCTTTGCTTGCATCAGCACTGTACGTGGGCCAGCTCCACACAGGTCAAGGAGGCCCGGGGTTTGAACGCGGACCTCCCATGTGGTAGGCGGACGCCCTAACCACTGGGCCAAAGTCTGCTTCTTCCTAGGTTTTTTTGTAAAGGCCCTCTTTCATTTCCTTGGATCTGTTCCGAGAAACTGCTGGAATGCCTGGTTTGGGGGAGGCTGTGCAGCTCAGAACAGGGCTCCTCAGTGAGACCAGATTTCCTATTTCCCTCTCTGCCAGGGAAAGTGAATCAGGATGACTTCCTTTTGATGGTTAAACTCTGAAATTTCTGAACTTACCTCAGGAGAAGAAAAGGTGAACTTCTCACCCTCAATAGGATGGTTACTCAGACATCCTGGTATTTTGAATATCAGAGGAATTGTGAACTTATTTTGTCTCTCATGATGATGAGCAAGCCATACCCAAAGAGGGCATGGAAACTAGCAGTGTTTCCAGGGATTCAGGCTTTCTCCCTCAATTTTCTTTTTTTTTTTTCAAAGATTTATTTTTTATTTATTTCTCTCCCTTTCCCCCCCCCTTCCCCTCAGTTGTCTGCGCTCTGTGTCCATTTGCTGTGTGTTCTTCTGTGACTGCTTCTATCCTTATCAGCGGCACCGGGAATCTGTGTTTGTTTTTGTTGCGTCGTCTTGTTGTGTCAGCTCTCCATGTGTGTGCAGCATCATTCTTGGGTAGGTTGCACTTTCTTTCGCACTGGGCGGCTCTCCTTAAGGGGTGCACTCCTCGCGCGTGGGGCTCCCCTATGAGGGAGACACCCCTGTGTGGCATGGCATTCCTTGTACGTATCAGCACTGCTCGTGGGCCAGCTCACCACAGGGGTCAGGAGGCCTGGGTTTGAACCCTGGACCTCCCACATGGCAGGTGGATGCTCCATCAGCTGAGGCAAATCTGCTTCCTGGAACTGTTTCTAAAGCAATCTGAAGAAGGATGACAATGGTGCCCAGTGCAGGCCTTGCCAACTTCCCCTCAGCTCACTTCCTCCTCTGTCCCTCATTCATCTCCCACTTCCTGTGTCTCAGCAGTGAGTTCCAGCTGCAGCACAAGTGTCTTCCCAGGGCTACTGCAGCTCTTTCACCAAGAGCCTCAGGTTTTGGCATCTCAGGGACAGCCCATTTCTCAGAGACAGCGCAGTTTGGAACCAGAGGGATTGCCTCAGACCCACTAACTCTATCCCCATCACAGGCTGCCAGCCTGCAGCTATTACGGTTTTTTTGGAACCCAGTGACAGAAGCCAGCTCTGCCCAAAATGGAGTTTATTGGAAGGATGCCAGAGTGTGTTACAGGATGGAGGGAAGCTGAAGAGCCAAGACCCAGCAAGGGCAGGAGCCAGAGAAATTCTGTAGGCCTTAATAGCAGGGGCTCACGGGCTCTCTGTGGAGTGCAGTCTTGGGTGGACCAGGCCTCTAGGAGCCCATTTCCTGGCAGGTGGGATCTGGTGGGCCCCACTTGGGTCAGGTGCCCTGCCTGGTGCAATGAGCAGTGACTGGAGTAGGGGTGGAACCATGGCCCTGGTTGTGGCTGGATGGGCCCACCACAGAGCCTGTCATATCTGGAGGGCACAGCAACCCACCAAGAGATGTCAATTCAAGGGAAGATGTGTGCAGGTGTCTGAATTATTAGGAGCCCCAAGATCCCATGGCAGTTCCCTCCCCTTTCTGGAATCTCTATGGCACTCTGAGAGCCACTCCCTTAGTGACTTCAAAGTCACTTCAGAATGTAGTTCCAAGACCACCTCCCTCAGAATCCCCTGGGAAGCTTGTTGAAAAGGCAGGTTCTGAGGCTGGCATGGGATCTGCTTTTCCACTGGCTCCCCCAGTGATCCCAATGCATGTAAAGGCTTTGGGTGTAGCCTCATCCCAGCTCCCCCAAATCCCACAAAGTGACAGAGCAACCTGGGGGGCTGCCGCCCCCTCTTCCCTCCCCTGACTAGCTGCTTGTCCCACTGCTTGGCCCTAATGCCCCTCTCCCAGCAGGAGCACAGGCTGCAGGGACTCGTATCCTCTACCTGGTCCCTCATTTCTTTCTTTTCCTTTTTTTTTTTTTTTAACCTTCCTTTTTCTGTTCTGATTCTCTCCAACAATTGTTTTTACATTTAATTTTACCATTGAAACATCTTTGTCTTTACATAAACAACCCCAAACCCTGTTTTGGAGCTAAGTGATGAATAACCAAACAAGGACGAGAACTTCAGTCATCCCCAGTCAGAGGGGATTATTAGTCCCTTGCAGATGGGCCTCATGAGCATTGCACTGGGATTGCTAATTATCCTTAATGAGCTTCTAAAATTCATGGGGCATAATCAGGCCCAGTGAATCAAGCCTCCTGGTAGCCACACCCTGGCGTAGCCACACCCACCGTCACGTGGGGCTGAGACACGTGACTTGCTTTGGCAGATGGGATATCAGCAAACATGATACCGAGGCCTGGTAAGTGTAAGTGTTTGTGTTTGGGGCTTGTTCTCTTGAAACTCTCAAGGAACCACCAAGTGAGGAAGCCTGGCCTGGACCATCTTCCTTGAGGAGGAAAGGCCACGTGGAAAGGGAGGGTCAGCCCTCCCCACTCTCCCAGCAGAACCAGCCCTTAGCCAGGCCTCCAGCTGGATGTTGCCACATGAGCAAGCCCAGGAAAAGCCAGCAGAAGAACAGTGCCGCTGAGCCACAGAATCATGAGAAATAATTATTGTTGTTTTAAACCTTACTTTTGGGTGGTTTGTTATGATCCAGAGGGTCAAAGTAATAATTACGGGACAGTATTTCTGTGCTATTTCCACCTGATATTTGTGTAGATCTGCTGCAATGAAGCAATAAAAATTTACAAAATTACAGTGGTTTAAACAAGATAGTTTTGTATTCTTGTAGTTCAGAGATAGGTGGGTCAGGGCTGGTGGGGCAGCTACCCGCAGAATGGCTCTTCTTTCTCTGGGTCCAAGGTGGCTGATCCAGCTCTTGCTATTTTCCCACTAGCAAGAAGGAAAAAGAACAAGGAGAGGGCATGCCCAATCCTTTTAAGGGCAGAACCCAGAAGGGGCAAACATCACTTCTATTCACATTCTTTTGTCTAGAGTTTGGTCACATGACTTCACCTAATTGCGGAGAGACTGGGAAATGTAGTTTCTTGCTAGGCAGCATGTGCCCAGCTAAAACATGGCAGTTCTTTTTTCTAACGAAGGAGAAACTAAACATTTGGGAATAACGAGTAATCAGTGCTGTGGTCTGTCTCCAGGGTGAGTGTTTTGGTCAATAAATATGAGTGTCCTATGGACTAGGTGGTTTTATTTCTCATTGTAAATTAATAATGAACATCAGGCTTTTGTGCATGAATTGGTTAGGATGGTTTAGGCTGCAAGAAACAGAATACTCAACTAAAAATGGCCTAGAAAGTTGGGAGTTTTATTATTGCAAGAGGTCTTGAGGTGGACAGTTTTGAATCAGCACTGCTTTCTCCTTTCTGCTCTCCCATCTTCAGTGTCAGAGGTGCCCCCTTCATGATGAAAGATGACTGCAGGGGCGCCAAGCATCATATCCACAAAAAAAATAATAGCAGCTATTGGCACTTAGCGCGGGCCAGACACCATCTAAACATTTTAGGTGCATTAACTCATTTGATCTTTACAAAACCATATGAGGAAAGTACAATTATTATCTCTATGTTGCAGATGAGGACCAAGAGGCACAGAGAGGTCAGGTAACATGTTCAAGACCACACAATTAGAGGCAGAATCATGCTTTTAACCCAGGCAGTTTGACTCTGGAGACTTTTTATTTTCAATTTTTAAAAAAATATTTGTTGTGGTAACATATACAGAACATAACACTTCTCATTCTAACCACCTTCAAATATACACTTCAGTGGTGTTAAGTATATTTGCAATGTTGTGCTACATCGCCACCATCCAATACCAAAATTTTCCTGGATACAGAAACTCTGTACCCATTAAGCATTTACTCCCTATTCCCTCTTCCCCACCTCTGCTGCTGGTACCTGTAATCTTCTTTCTGTTTCTATGAATTTGCATGTTCTAGGTATTTCATATAAGTGAAATCATATAAAATGTGTCCTTTGTGTCTGGCTTATTTTTTCAAGGTTTATCCATATCCATGCTGCCTCATGTATCAGAATGTCACTTCTTTCTTATGGCTGAATTTTCCATTGTCTGTATATGCCACATGTTTCTCCATTCATTTGTTGATGGACACTTGGGCTTCCACCTTTTGTGAAACCCACTCTTTTAACTGCTCAACTACGTAGCCACTAGACACTATACCAAGGGAGGAAGACAGGCAGGGCTGGTCCTAAATGTCTTTTTATTAGAGAAAGAAATCCCACCCAAAAGCCCCCAACTGACTTCTGTTCCTCTCCTGTCCAGCTGACATGCCCACCTCTAGCCCAGTCAGCAGTAAAGGGACATGGGAACACATTTAATTAGCTTTGACCCTGTCCTCCATTCCCCGGGGCCTTTCACCTGAACAAAACAGACTTTTAGCCAAGAAGCAGGGGCAAATGCCTGCCCCCATGGCAGAACTCAGGTTTTGCTGGGATTTCCCATCCCACTGGGACTGAGCTAAGGCTCTTACCCCGTTCCTCACCCTCACTAGGCTTCTGTGCTTTCTCAGGCTTATGACTGTACAGCTCTGCTTTCCTGCTTCTGGTGAATTCTAGCAGCTGTTCCCTTTATTTCAGCCCTGGAATTGACTCAAATGCAGGATGCGGTCCATTTCTTCTTCCCAGAAACCATGAAGACCAGGCGGCTCTGTGAGCAGGATTTCAAGATTTGTGGGTGTCTGGAAAAATTATAGCGCTGCTCAGCACCCAGTGGGAAGCAGCAGTGGGACATTCCTGGATTTAAAACCTGGTGGCCACCAGTAGCTGCTCACACATCCTTCAGCCCCGTCTCTCCCCTCCCTGCGGAGTCCAGCCTGCTCCCAGTGTCCTCTCCTAGCCTTCTCCTTCCCCGCTTCCCTCTCAGCCCCTCCCACCTTGACGCGCCCAGGGGCTCCCAGTCCTCACTCAGGACACCTGGCAATTCCACTCTCTTCAGCCCCACCTCCCAAACTCCAGGCCAAACCTAATAGGAAGCCGCAGAACAAAAGGGCCTTTTATTTAAGAAGCAGGATCTCCTCTCCTTAGAAGGAAACTGTGGTTAGAAATAATAGGCGTCCTTTCTGGATGTCCCTGGGTGTAGTGGGAATTCAAATATCAGAGTGTGCTGGTGGCCAGGAGGTCCCTCCCCAGGTTGACTGTCCGAGCCCCTTCGAGTCCTTGGGAACATCACTGAGGAGGACACGGTAGGTTTCCTAGAACCTGAGAAGGTGACATCAATCTGCCGTAGAAAGACACTGCGGTCCTTGAGTTTTCTAAACCCCATCCCCCAAACTGGTGGCTTCAGGCTCCTGCAGGGGCCGCCCCGCCCGCCTCCTGCCTCTGCCTCCCAGGCGCCAAGGCTTCAGTCACTCAATTTAGGAGCCCATTTTCGAGCAATTTAAAAAAATTTTTATTATGTTAACATATATACAACATGAAATTTCCTATTTTAACCATTTTCAAGTACACAATTCAATGGTATTAATTACATTCATCGCTGTGCTTGAGTGATTTTGAGAGCTAAAGGAGAAGTGGGAGGGATCCCCCACCGTAGGTTTTCAGAGGTCCCAGCACCCTCCCAGCCCATGTTCCCAGAGCCCGCGTCGGGAGCAGGAGTGCTCAGAACGGCAGCGCGGGCTGCGGGCCTCCGCTCACCGGTGCAGCCTCCCGCGCAAATCCCCAGGACCCCCCAAGGGATGTGGGTGCCCGCCCCAGGCCTCGGCCGACCTGGTCTGCGCTAAGGTTTTCAGGGAAGAAGCCCCCTCTCCTACCAGGCTGGGGGCTCGGCCTCAGCCTCTTCCCTCCTGCGCCCCCCAAGCGTGGATTTCCACCACCTCCACCCAGTCACTCTGGTCCAGGGTTTGGCCAATGGGAGGACTAGAGCTGAGCGTGGGAGGAGTGGGAGGAGGGAGCCAAGTGGCTTTGCTTGGCGCTGGGGCAGCGAGGACGCGGCTGGGTGGGAGAGGGCAAAGGAGGAAGGCGAGGGGGCAGCCAGGGGTGTGGGCTGGGCCTCCCTGCAGGGCTTCAGCCCACTGGGCCCTCACGCGCGGCCTTCTGCTGAGCGCGACATCCTCGACGTCCTGCTCACGCACCGCCTTGTACCCACCGTGGCTTTGGGAGTGGGGAGAAATGCTCTCCGGCCCTTGTCCCTCCCTTGGGTCAATTCCAGGGCACAAACAAAACGAACAGCTGTGAAAAATCAGCAGAGGCAGGGACGGGGCTGGGGGACGATAAGCCCCGGCCCGGCAGAAACCTCGAGAGGGCCCTGTGTGGCCTCGGTCGCAGCTGGGGCCTGCACACACCTCATCTCGGTCTCCAGGGGCAGAAGGCCACAGCTGACGCCGCCGGCCCATCTGTGCGGCAGACCCTCCTCCCTCCCTCCATGCCGGGGTCTTCAAATGGGGTCCTGGACCTGCAGCACCAGAAAGGAAAATTCTTGATCACACTCAGACCTGTTGAATCAGAAACTCAAGGGGCCAGATAAACCTGCGATTCTGATGCACGCTGGAGTTTGAGAACCACTGGTTTATGCTCACAGAAGCCTCCTTTTGTCCAGGTAACTATGGAGTTCCTGTTCCTTGTTGCCAGGCATTGCTCTAGTGGCAGGAGAACCCTGTTTTGGTCCGTGGGGCAGAAGGGGACGCCTCCTGGGGGCTTCTGGGAAAGATCTCCTCCCCAGCTCGTGTGAACCGGGACTAGCCCTTCCCTGTCCTTTCGCCTCAGGCTGCTGTCAGAGATGGTGAGCAGAGGGTTAATAGGCTTCCGGGTGGCATGTCCTAGCGTGGAGAGCAAGGGAAGAAAGGGACAAGAGGATAATCACAACAGTAGCTGACATTTATTGAGAACGTTCCATGTGCCTGGTGCTCTTAGAAACACTTGGTCTACTTCCCCTTGAGGTAAGTTTTGTTATCCCCATTTTACAGATGAGGAAACTGAGGCACAGGGAGGTTTACATAACTTGTCCAAAGATACACTATCTGGAGGCCAGGATTCAGACCCGGACCATCCCGTACAGGCATGGAAGGCTCCTCTGTAACCGAATTTTGTCTAGGTTCTTGACTATGCTGCAGAAATGAATTTCAAGAGCATGTCAGGTAAGTTAGACCAGTAACTTATTAAGGTAGGGAGAGAAGAGAAATGGGAGAAAATAACAGATCACGGGTCCCAGGTAGAGAGGAAGGGGCTGAAAAGTGATAAAGTGGGCTGATTCACAGACTACAACTTCCTACTATAGGTTATAAATGCCCAGGTTTTTGTTGCATGGTGACCATGGCAGGGGAAAAACGGCGAGAGCAGGGCGCAGAAGGCAGGACAGGCACATGGACCCACATGGGGACAGGAGCCAGGACAGAGTGAAGGCAAAAGAGCAAGAAGTCATCGTGCTTGCTGTTTAAACCATTAATTATGCTGCCCCTTTGCGAATGGCAGGGGAGGAGTTCAGCTGTTTGCTGTTTTGATTGATTACCCCACCCATCAATATCCCAGGAGGGCCCAGTGATAACGTCCTTGGGAATACCCAGGGCTTCTCCTGGCTTCCGGAGGAAGTCTTGTTCTGAGCGGCAGAATCTTGGGGGGCCTTCCAGCCGCCATCGTGGGGATACTGATGTCCACGCGGACTCTTTGCCAGGCTCCAGATCCATCTATTGATTCCCTGTCTTACTAGCCGGCTTCACCTTGAGAGATCTCGGCCTTGTGCTCAGTGCAGTGGAAAGTGGGGAAAGGTTTTAGGCAGGGAGTGGCCACTCTGATTTACCTTTTAAAAGTCCCTGAAATGCCTTACTCATTAAACTCTGCAGGTGGTGGGACGAGCCAGGTGCACTGGCAAGGCCTGTTCTTCAGCCTCTTCCCCTTGTTTCTGAGACTTCACCACCTGCGCAACCGAGCCTGGGGTGGCTGCTTGGGACGGGGGTGACTCAGCGAGGGCTGCTGGTGGGGGTGGGGGAGCACGAATCCCCGTCACCCCCTGGGGAAAAGAACAATAAACCAAATCAGTGGGAATAGTTAAAGGAAGACTAGAAAGACTATCTTTGGGGTGGATTGCAGGTAACTTTAATTTTGGGAATCTGTGTTATTTACATTTTCTACAGTTGACTACATGTCATTTGTTATTTATTTATCTATTTTTTTTTAAAGATTTATTTTTATTTATTTCTCCCCTCAGTTCCCCCCATTGTCTGCTCTCTGTGTCCATTCGCTGTGTGTTCTTCTGTGTCTGCTTGTCTTCTCATTAGCGGCCTCCAGGAACCGATCCTGGGACCTTCTGGAGTGGGAGAGAGGTGATTACTCTCTTGTGCCATCTCATCTCTCTGTTCTGCTATCTCTTCTTATTTTCTCTCCTCTGTGTCTCTCTTGAGCTGTGCCAGCTCTCTGTGTCAGCCGGCACTCCTGTGTGGGGCGGCCTTCCCACACTGGGCAGCACTCCTGCATGGGGCCACATTCCCGCATGGGCCAGCACTCCACGTGGGCCAGCTCGCCACAGGGGCCAACTTACCTTCTCCAGGAGGCCCTGGCCATCGAACCCTGGACCTCCTATATGGTAGATGGGAGCCCAATTGGTTGAGCCACATCCATTTCCCTCATTTGTTATTTAGAAACCAATTTTATTACTTACAAAAAGAAAGAAGAGGGAAGCGGGTGTGGCCCTAACGGTTGGATGCCCACCTCCCACATGGGAAGTTCTAGGTTCAGTTTCTGGTGCCTCCTAAATAAGAAACAAACAGACAATAGCAGACAAGAAGCAGAAACAACGAGCAAATAGATGAGAGAGCCATCTATGGGAGGTGTGTGTGTTAAAACAAACAACAACAACAAAAACTTAGAAATAAAATTTAAAAAAAAGAAAGAAAGGAAGTACAGGGTCCAGAACTCAGCCCTCTGGCAGGCAGGTGGACTTCTGCTGGCATTAGCTTTAGCTGGGACAGTCAAAACGATAGCTAACATTTGACCTTTCAACTACATACTCTGCTGCTTTCTGAAAATTATTTTCAATTCTCCTCTGGGTGAAAGGCCCGCCCTTCCCCCTCCTTTGCTCCTTCCAAGGGGTCTGGTGCTGTGCAGGATCCCTGGGGTGGGGGGAGTAAAGGGGGAGGTGCAAAAGGATGAGAGTATCCAGCTTTGAATCCTTAGAAGCTCAGACAAAAACTCATTCTGCTGGCAGGCGTCTGTCTGTCAGCCTGGACAGGCTCTGTGCCTCCCGGGCTCCTGGGTCATTCGTGGTGCATGTGGCTGTTTGAGGGCTGTAGACACCTGAACATTGTGGTTATTTAGGTTCAAATCCCAGCTCCGCCACTCACCAGCTGTGGGACCTCTGGCAAGTACCTAACCTTTGGGAGCCTCAGTTTCCTCACTGTAAAAGGAAGATCATGGCAGTTGTTGGGGTCAGACAGCATAATATAGGAAAAGCTCTTAGCACAATGCCTGGCAAGCACGTCTTAGGTGTTTGTTGTTGTTATTATTTCACAAGTACGTATTGAGCAGCTACTTTGTGCCAAGAGGAGAGCCTCCTGGAGGTACCCAAGCCTGGCAACTATGCCTCCAGCCTCCAGCACCCACAGGCCTAAGAATTCAGCTGAAACTGGAAACCGGAGCTAGAAGCGCCCTGAGAACATGACCCCTGAGAGCTGCATGTCCACAGGTCACAGGGTGGCGTCTGAGCCCACCTTACCTTGGTCTCACCAGGGCCGGGGTGTGCACCCCTTCTTCCTGGCTGGCAGAGGCTTGACTTTGTCAAGGTGTCGGGGGCCTTGTGCCCAGGCCCTGGGTGAGGGGTGGTGAATCGTGCCTGGTCTGGACAAAGGATAGTTTTTCCATTCCTTTTTGCCAGTGAGGAACTTGTTCAGAGCCACCCAGAGAATGCGCAGGCAATGCTAATCTTTCAGTCGGTGTGCTTTAGGGGTGGGTGTTTTCTGGCAAATAAGGAATATGAGGGTCTGTTTCACTGGGTTGTTGGAAGAATTAAATTCATTGTTAAACTTTTTTTTTTTTAAGATTTATTTATTTATTTCTCTCCCCCGCCCCACCCCGGTTGTCTGTTCTCTGCGTCTATTTGCTGTGTCTTCTTTGTCCACTTCTGTTGTTGTCAGCTGCACGGGAATCCGTGTTTTCTTTGTGTTGCGTCATCTTGTGTGTCAGCTCTCCATGTGTGCGGAGCCATTCCTGGGCAGGCTGCACTTTCTTTCGTGCTGGGCAGCTCTCTTTTATGGGGCACACTCCTTGTGCGTGGGGCTCTCCTACATGGGGACACCCCTGCATGGCAGGGCACTCCTTGTGCCTATCAGCACTGCACATGGGCCAGCTCCACACGGGTCGAGGAGGCCCGGGTTTGAACTGGGTACCTCCCATGTGGTAGGCGGACGCCCTAACCACTGGGCCAAGTCCGCTTCCCTCATTGTTACACATTAAAGTACTTAGAATAGAACTGACAAAATCATTGTTAGCTGCTTTAATTTTTAGTTTGTTCTGCCCTTTCGCTGTGTGTTTCGGCTACTTTGCATACTCTTTCTGTGCCTTAAATCACCACAAACAGTTAAAGAATATCTACATTCTCTACCCCCCCACTCCCCATTCTAGCCATATGACTAAGTTCTGATCAATGGAATGTAAGTAGAAGTGGTATGTGCAACTTATAGGAACTGTCATTAAAGGGAGGGATTGTGTCTTTTCCCCCACCCTTTCCTGTTGGATGAAATGTGGGTATGATGGCTGGAGCTGGAGCAGCCATTTTGGTGTATGAAGCAAAGCTGAATATCAGATTTCGGAGCACCAGGATAGAGTCTATGTTCCTAATGATTGTGGTACCACTAAACAAGCCTTGGATTGCATTCCCAGACTTTTACATGAGAGAGATATAAATTCTCTTATTTAGGACCCTGCTATTTTGAGTATCTGTCACTCACAGCTGAAATGAATCCAAACTAATATAGGAACCTGGATTTAGATCCAGCCTTGCCTGACCCTGTGACACGCCAGCAGTGTTTGGCAGACTGCCTGAACCAAAATCATGGGATGGGGACTTGTTTAAAATGCATTATCTGGGATGGGGACTTGTATTAAAATGCATTCAGCTCTGCTGAATTAGAGTCTCCAGATTTGGGGCCTAGGCAGTTTAATTTTAAGCAAGCTCCCCACCTAGGGGGTTCTGAGGCACACTCAAGTTTAGAACACTGTACTTCATTCTGTTTCTTCTAGAAAGCCCTAAGAAAATCAGGAGTCCATTCTGATCTTGTGGGCAGGACTTCAAGGTTGAACTCTGGGATCTAACATAATTTGGGGAGGTGGGGAGGGCCTGTGGGCAGGGTCAAGACTCCAGGGCTTCAGGCAGGTGCCGTGCAGAACTCCGTGAGGACGCGGCTCTGTCCCTGGGGTTCCCAGCTGGTGGGGAGAGCCAGTAGTTTCCACACCCCAACCCGCACACTCAGCAGATGCTCCAAATCTTGCTGGAATCGTCTGAGGTCCTCAAGTGTCTGTGGCATATCGAGATGCCCTTATGGAGCCCGGGACAAGCCCTAGCAGGCAAATCTCGGCTTAGGAGCTAGAATTTTAGTGCCAAGCCGTGTTAGCTTCTGCAAGCCACAATTCTCCTTTGCGAAAGAGCTGGTGGCGCCCTGGAGGAAGCAGGCAGCCTGCCACAGGGTACCCGGGGACCATGGGACAGAGCTGAGTGCTGCCTGAGGTCTGCCAGCAGCCTCTAGCTAGGCTGAGGTCAGGCCCGTCCTGAGCAGGTGGCTCGTTCCCCAAGGCCCCTGCTCGGGCTGCCCAGCTCACCTCAGAGGCACGTCCCTCAGACCAATTGGCAGAGGATTAAAAACCCGAGTGCGTGTCGGGCAAAGAGCGTGGGTGGATGCCAGCAGCGACACTCCGTGGCGACTGAAACTTGTGGCTAAAAGTACCCGCAGGCCCCTGGGTCGCCTGTCCTCAGCAGCCCATGGAGAGGCAAGCTGAGGCCAAGGCCAGGCTGATACACCACGGGGCAGGGGCTCTGGCTCTTCCTAGCCCTGCAGGACGGCGACCTTGGGAGCGGTGGAGGGTGTGTGCGAGGGGTGGAATGCACGTTTTGTGCTCAGCTGCGAAGCATTCAGAACTGAAGTGTCAGCTGTTTAGGAGAGTGCTGGCCTGGGCGCCTGGGGCCGCTCTCTCCCACCCCACCCCCATCCACTGGAAGCGTGAGTTCAGGCATCCGCCCCTCCTTGTGGGAGGGGGAGCCACTGTCCCAGCTTGCTGGTTGCCAGGCAACCCGGGATGAGCCTTCGAGGTCATTTCTCAGGCGATTTTGAGCTCTCTCCACAGTCTGTTAACAGATGGCTCTGCAAGCAGTCAGCTCCAGCCAGGAATGGATTGCTGTGGCACTGCCACCCGTCTCCGGTGGTGACAGTGACAGGAATCCCTTCCAGGGCCTTCGGCTGTGTGTTTTGTTGTCCACCTGCGTGGAAGTGGGGGGTTCTGAGGTTCGGCTTTTGCCAGTTTCTGGGCAGCGTGGTGCTCTCGCTAGGGCGGCAGGGCCGTGGAAAGAGATTAGAGTGGTGACAAGGCGGTGGGTTGGTGCCACGTGGCTGGAAACCTCAGAATGGGCCCAGACTGTGCAAGAATGCTTGTCCCGAGTGACTGTTCACCCAAGGGCACCCCTTGAGAGGAGGCGGTTAATAAGATGCACACCTATGGGTGTCACCATCTTCCAGTCACAGGGATTTCCCTGCCCTGTTGTCCTGAGCTAGGATGTTGCTAAGCAACATTTGGCTGTTATTCCCCCGGGGCAGAATTGGTCATCACCAAGCTGTGACTCTCGCCTTATTTTGCTTTGGAGGCAGCTTCAGAGGAAATATCCCAACCCGACTTTCTTACCTTATTTGAGGCATGAAGAGCCTCAATTTTCTAATAGAAATGTTAAACAGCAAGTCGGCCTTTTTTTTTCAGGACAAGGACAAATTCCCTTAAGAATTTTGCAAACATCACATGTTCTCTTTCCCCTTGTTGCATAATGTATAATTTATCTTCTGGTATAACTTGCTTAATAGTCACAGCTTGTTAATTCCATCTGCTTCCCAAGAGGAGGACAAATTGTTACATGGTGATGTCCATGGGTTCTGAGAGTCCTGTAAGCCACAGCGAGTCAAAAACTTAATCAATGGGCACTTGAACGCAGTGGCCCCAGAGGCAGGCAGAGGTTCTGCCTGCGCTCCACAGAATGGACTTCCTCTCACCGAAGCCCACCTGGCTACCCTCACCTTCGAGTGGCCAAACTGTGCCCTTGAGGGGAACCAGGCAACCACCCGGTGACAGCTTGCTACATCGAACCCCTTCCTTCAGGGAGGGGGCAGCAATCTGTCCACCCTGGAGTAGGATGTGGCTCAAGCAGTTGGGTGCCATCTACCACATGGAAGGTCCCGGGTTCAGTTGCCAGGGCCTCCTTAAAAAAAGACCAGCAGCCAGTGAAGGCAGACTGAGGTGGGGGAGAGAGAGATTGAAAAAAGAGAGACCTTGTGTCATCCCTTCCTCGAGTGTGGATGGGACCTGTGATTGGCTTCTGAGCAATAGACTATAGCAAAGGTGGTCAACGTTACTTCCGTGACTAGGCTACATAAGATTGTAGCTCCTGTCCTGCTAGCGGATGCTCTTTGTTGCCTTTTTGGCATGCACATGTGATGAAGTAGATTGCTGTGTTGGAGAGGGCCAGGTGGCAAGAAAGAGCCAGGAACTGAGTCCAACTGCTCAACCACCCTGGATGAACTGTCTTCTGCCAACAACCACATGGCCCTGGCAGCAGCTCCCTCCCAGTCAAGCCTTCAGATGAGACCCTGTCCTGGCCAACAGTTGCAGCCCTGTGAGAGACTCTGAAGCAGCAAACCCACCCATGACATACCCACAGAAACCATGTGGTAATGAATGTGTGTTTTAAAGTTGCTGTGGGGGTTGAGTCTTTTGTGAACCCTAGAAAATTATATTGTTTTATTTAACAAGGATTTTTAATGGACTTTATCTTTTTTAAACTTTATTTCGTACATTTAATAATTGAAAATATAATTTAAAAAGAAAAAGAAAACAGTTGAATAAAAACATACATTTCTAAATTACTGGATACATATAAATATTTTTTGTGTGTGAATCACATAATATCTTACACAGTATATTTGGATCATAGTAATGCAATCATACAGTATTCAGTATTTGTCCTGTTGTGTCTGGCTTGCTTCACTCAACATACTATCCTCCAGGTTCATCCATGTTGTCATGTGCTTTACCACTTCATTTCTTCTTACAGCTGCATAATATTCTGTTGTGTGAATACACCACAGTTTGTTTCCCCATTCGTCTGATGATGGACACCTGGGTTGTTTCCAGCTTTTGGCAATCGTGAATAATGCCACTATGAACATCGGTATGCAGATGTCTGTTCCTGTCACTGCTCTCAGTTCTTCTGGGTGTATACCCAGTAGTGGTATTGCTATATACCACTATATTCAACTTCTTTAGGAACTGCCAAACAGTCCTCCACAGCGGCTGGACCATTCTACATTCCCACCAACAGTGAATAGGTGTTCCTATCTCTCCACATCCTCTCCAACATTTGCAGTTCTGTCTTTTTAACAGTGGCCATTCTGATAGGTGTGAAATATCTCATTCTAATTTTAATTGCATTTCCTTAATCAGTGATGTTGAGCATTTCTTCAAGTGTTTTTTGCAAATTGTATTTCTTCTTTGGACAAATGTCTATTCAAGTCTTTTGCTCATTTTTAAATTGGGTCATTTGTCTCTTTATTGTTGAGTTGTAACATCTCTTTATATATCCTGGATATTAAACCCTTATCAGAGATGTGGTTTCCAAATATTTTCTCCCATTGTGTTGGCTGCCTTTTCACCCTTTTGACAAAGTCTTGTGAGGTGCAAAAGTGTTTGCTTTTGAGGAGGTCCCATTTATCTATTTTTTCTTTTGTTGCACGTGCTTTGGGTGTGGGGTCCAAGAAACCACCACCTACCACAAGGTCCTGAAGATGATTCCCTTCATTTTCTTCTAGTAGTTTTATTAACCTGGCTTTTATATTTAGGTCTTTGATCTATTTGGAGTTGATTCTTGTGTGGGGAGTGAGATAGCGGTCCTCCTTCATTCTTTTGGTTATAGATATCCAGTTGTACCAGTTCCATTTGTTGAAGAGATGGTTTGGTCCATTAACATTAACTTGGTGGGTTTGTCGAAAACCAGTCGATGGCATAGTTGAGGGTTTATTTCTGGATTCTCAGTTCTCTTCCATGGATAGATGTGTCTATCTTTATACCAGTACCATGCTGTTTTGACCACTGTAGCTTTGTAATATGTTTCAAGGTCAGGCAGTGAAATTCCTCCCACTTCCCTCTTCTTTTTTAGAATGCTTTTGGCTACTTGGGTGCACTTTCCCTTCCAAATGAATTTGGTAATTGCCTTTTTTAATTCTGTAAAGTAAGTTGTTGGGATTTTCATTGGTATTGCATTGAATCTATAAATCAGTTTGGGTAAGATTAACATTTTCACAATATTTATTCTTCCAATTTATGAACATGGAATGTCTTTCCATTTGTTTAGGTCTTTTAAATTTTCTTTTAATATTGTTTTATAGTTTTCTGCATATAGTTCTTGTACTTCTTTGGTTAAATTAATTCCTATGTATTTGAGTCTTTTTGTTGCTATTGAAAATGGAATTACTCCCCTGATTTCCTCTCAGAATATTCAGTATTATTGTACAAAAACACTACTGATTTTTGTGTGTTGATCTTGTATCCTGCCACTTTGCTGAACTCATTTATTAACTCAAGTAGCTGTGTCATGGATACTTCAGACTTTTCTAAGTACAGGATCATGTCATTCACAAACAGTGAGAGTTTTACTTTCTCCTTTCCTATTTGGTTTCCTTTTTTTTTCCCCTAGCTAGAACTTCTAGTACAATACTAAATAACAATGGTGACAGTGGGCATCCTTGTCTTGTTCTTGATTTTAGAGGGACAGCTTTCAACTTTTCCCCATTGAGTATGATGTTGGCTGTGGGTTTTTCACATATGCCTTTTATCATATTGAGGAATTTTCCTTCTATTCCCATCATTTGAAGTGTTTTTATCAAAAAAGGATGCTGGATTTTGTCAAATGCCTTTTCTGCATCAATGGAAATGACCATGTATTTTTTTTCCTTCAATTTATTAATGTGGTGTATTATATAGATTGATCTTCTCATGTTGAACCAGCCTTTCACACAAGGAATAAATCCCACTTGTTCATTATGTAGAAGTCTCTTGATATGCTGTTGGATTTGATTTGCAAGTCCTTTGTTGAGAATTTTTGCATCTATGTTTATTAGAGAAATTGGTCTATAATTTTATTTTCTTGTAGTATCTTTATCTGATTTTGGTATTAGGGTGATGTTGGCTTTATAAAACATGTTGTAATTTTCCCTCCTCTTCAGTTTTTTGGAAGAGTTTAAATAGGATTGGTGTTAATTCTTTTTGAAGTGCTTGGTAGAATTCATCTGTGAAGACATTTGGTCCTGGTCTTTTCTTTGTTGGGAGATGTTTGATGATGGATTCAATATTTTTAAATGTGATTGGTTTGCTAAGTTCTTGTATTTCCTGTATAAGTTGTTGTGCATTTCTCAGAATTTGTCCATTTCATCTAGGTTGTCTAGTTTGTTGGCATACAGTTTCTCATAATATCCTCTTATGTTCTTTTTATTTCTGCAGAGTCAGTTGTAACTTTCCCCCTTTTCATTTCTCATTGTATTTATTTCATCTTCTCTCTTTTTTTCTTTGTTAGTCTAGCTAGAGGTTTGTCAATTTTATTGATCCTCTCAAAGAACTGACTTTTGGTTTTCTTGATTTTCTCTATTGTTTTTTGTTCTCAATTTCATTTATTTCTTTCCTTCTGCTTGCTTTGGGATTGGTTTGCTGTTCTTTTTCTAGTTTCTTTAGTTGTTCAGTTAAATCTTTGAGTTTAGCTCTTCTTTTTTTCTTCTTCTTTTTTAGTATAAACATTTAGGGCCATAAATTTTCCTCTCAAGACTGCTTTCACTGTATCCCATACGTTTTGATAAGTTGTGTTCTCATTTTCATTTGTTCTCATTGTCACTTGCAATTTCTTCTTTGACCCACTGATTATTTAGGAGTGTGTTGTTCAGCCTCCACACATTGGTGAATTTACTTCTTTCCTGTCTATTAGTGATTTCCAATTTCATTCCATTAGGATCTGAGAAGGCTTTGTATAATTCAATCTTTTCATATTTATGAGAGCTGCATCATGCCCTAACATGTGGTCTATCCTAAAGTAAGATCCATGAGCACTTGAGAAGAGTGTTTAACCCGCTGAGTTTGGATGTAGTGTTCTGTGTATGTCTCTTAGGTCCAACTAGTTTATCATATTGTTCAAGTTCTCTGTATCCTTATTGATCTTCTGTTTAGTTTTTCTGTCTAATGACGTGAGTGGCATGTTGAAGTCTCTGACGATTATTGTAGAGATGTCTATTTCTCCCTTCAGTTTTCCCAGAGTTTGCCTCATGTATTTTGGGGCACCCTGGTTCGGTGCATAGATGTTTATGACTTATATCTTCCTGGTAGATTGTCCCTTTTATTAATATATAATGGCCTTCTGTATCTCTTATAACTTTTTTGCATTTAAAGTCTTTTTTGTTCAATATTTGTATAGCTACCCCTGCTCTTTTTTGGTTACCATTCATATGGAATATCTTTTTCCAACCTTTTACTTTCAGCCATTTTGTATCCTTGGATCTAAGGTGAGTTTCTTTTCTTCTTTTTTAAAGATTTATTTTTATTTATTTCTATTTCTCTCCCCTTCCCCCCTGCCCCCGGTTGTCTGCTCTCATGCGTCCATTCCCTGTATGTTCTTCTGTGTCCGCTTATATTCTCGGTGGCACCAGCAATCTGTGTCTCCTTTTGTTGCATCATCTTGCTGTGTCAGCTCTCTGTATATGCGGCACCACTCCTCAGTGGGTTGCACTTTTTACTCATGGGGCGGCTCTCCTTGCAGGGTGCACTCCTTGTGTGTGGGACTCTCCTACCCAGGGGACACCCCTGCGTGGCATGGCATTCCTTGTGCGCATCAGCACTGCGCATGGGCCAGCTTACCACATGGGTCAGGAGGCCCTGGGTTTGAACCCTGGACCTCCTATATGGTAGGTGGACATTCTATCAGTTGAGACACATCTGCTTCCCTAAGGCAAGTTTCTTGTAAGCAGGATATGGATGGCTCATGTTTTTTTTTTTTTTTAATCTATTCTGTGAGACTGTATGTTTTGATTAAGGAGTTTAATCCATTCACATTCAATGATATTAATATAAATGCATTATTTATTTCCACCATTTTATTTTTGGTTTTCACATGTCATATCATATTTTTGTCTGTCTTTTTACTCTTTTGGTTATCCTTTCTGCTATTCTTTCTTCTATACTCTCTTCTAAGCCTCTCTTCCTTTAATATTACCTACAAAGGTGGATTCTTTTTGCAAACTCTCTTAGTTTCTATTTGTTTGTGAATATTTTATACGCACCTTCATATATAAGGACAATTTTGCTGGATAAAGAATTCTTGGCTGGCAGTTTTTCTCTTTGAGTATTGTAATTGTATCATGCCACTGTATTCTCACCGCCATGGTTTCTGATGAGAGATCTGTACTAAGTCTTACTGCATGTCCCTTGTATGTGATGGTTTGCTTCTCCCTTGCTGCTCTGAGAATTTTCTCTTTATCTTTGACATTTGGCATTCTGATTATTATGTGTTTTGGAGTAGGTCTATTCAGGTTCATTCTGATTGGGATACAGTGTGCTTCTTGGACATGTAAGTTCATTTCTTTCATGAGAGTTGGGAAATTCCCAGGTAATATTTCCTCAAATATTCTTTCTGCCCCTTTTTTCTTCTCTTCTCCTTCCGGAACTTCCACTACACATACGTTATTGTGTTTTGTATTTTCATTCAACTCTCTGAACCCCTGCTCAATTTTTCCCATTCTTTTCTCTACCTGTTCTTTTCTATCTTCAATTTTAGCTGTTCTGTCTTCAGTATCACTTATTCTTTTTCTATCATTTTGAGTCTGCTATTGTATGCCTCTAATGTGTTTTTTTTTTAAACCTTTTTATTGTCTGATTTTAAAAAGATAAATAGATCACATAGAATGTTACATTAAAAAACATAAGAGGTTCCCATATACTCCACTCCCCACCCTACCCCCACTCCCACGTCAACATCCCCTTTCATTAGTAAGGCACATTCATTGCATTTGGTGAATATACCCTGGAGCACTGCCACACCACATGGACCATAGTTTACATTGTAGTTCACATCTCCCCCAGTCCATCCAGCGCATTATGTCAGGATCGGCAATGTCCTGCATCTGTCCCTGCAATATCATTCAGGACAACTCCAACTCCCCAAAATGCCCCATATCACACCTCTTCTTCCCTCTCTCTGCCCTCAGCAACTCCTATGGCCACCGTCTCCACATCGATGATGTAATTTCTTCCATTGCTAGAGTCACAACAGTTCTATAGTAGAATACCAGCAAGTCCACTCCAATCCATATTATATTCCTCTATCTTGTGGACCCTGGGATGATGATGTCTACTTCACCTCTAAATCGAGTGGGGGCTTAGATCCCACATGGATGATGGATGGAATTCTTCTGCTTGCAATTGTAGATGCTCTTCAGTTCCCTGGTGTGGTGGTTGACCATTCTCACGTCCCCGTCAGCTGATCTGGGTACGTCCAACGAACTGGAGAGTAGGTGTTGCAACTCTGCTGAGGCTCAGGGCCCAGCTGGCACATGGACAGTCCAGAGATTCAAGCCTCCTGAGCATACACAAACCCCAGAGTCAATCACAGGTTCAGCAAAAGTGACAGAAGAGGCATGTGTAGAGAGGTCACATCTGAGTCCAACTCCATCACAACCAGGAGCATAAATTCCAAAGTAGGGCCCACTGGCAAGACAATGAACTCCAGAGCCATCTGTCATGACCATAGAAACTGTGTGTCTCCATAGCCCTCAGGAGCACAGTACCTGCGGTTGTATCTACTTTGGCTGTCTCTGGGATTCTGCTGAGATGTGCCTAAGTGCAACCCCTCTGATGACCTCCTGACTCATTTTGAAGTCTCAGCCATATAAACTCATTTGTCTTTACCATTTCCCCCTTTTATTCAAGGTCTTTTTCTAGTTTCATCACCAGCTGGTTATGGTAGTAATCCCTCAGCACCAGGGAGGCTCATCCCTGGGAATCATGTCCCACAGGGGGAAAGTAATGCATTTACTAGCTGAGTTTGGCTTAGAGAGTGGCCACATTTGAGCAACATGGAGGCTCTCAGGAGGTAATTCTTAGGCACCCTGCTGCTCTAGGCCTAGTTGAAATTTCAAGCACACAGGCTCATAAGCATAGTCATCAGTATCAAGGGCCCATCATTGGGCAATCCTTCTTCACTGGTCTTTGTTCTTGCACTTGGGGGATTGTTGCTGTTCCATTAGGGAATCCCCATCCTGGGGAACTCAGCACTCCCTCAGTTGTCATGTGTAACTCTATCCATTATAACAATACCCAATGAACATCCAAACATATCTATATACCCTATATGCATGCCCTGGAGAACCCCCTTCCATCATTCATCCCCCATCAATGACACCCTATACCAGTGCTCTTCTCCTGCCATAGTTGAACCCCTCTGTGATCCAAAACTTCTTAAAAAATGAAGCCTAATATGTTGCCAAATTCAATCAGTAGAAAAATGAAATAGTATTGACAGGTTTAAAGAATAGAAATAGAATACATAATAATTTATTAAAGATAAAGTAAAAAATAGGATATTAAAAAGTGAAAAATATAAAATTTTGTTTTTAGCATTTTGCTTTTCATCACATTAATATGTGCTGCCCTGCATGTACAGTGGCAAGGCAATCTCCTCTATTCCTTCCTCAATGTCTACAACCTTTTTAAAATTTTTATTTTAAATTTTATCTTCTAAAAAGTTTTAGATCACAGTACAGTCACATATACAATATAGGGGACTCCCATATACTCAACATCAAACCCTCTTCCCACTTTCCCAGTAGTAATTTTTTACTTGTGGATGTTATATTTGCAACAGCTGATATACAGATATTGAAGCATAGCTACCAACCATGGTTCCATTATGGTTTACATTTTAGACTATACACTTTTATAAATTTTTGGTGAAATTTAACATAGCTTCTATCCATCATTGCATGAATCTAATGTGTTTTTGATCTCACCTATTAGGTCTTTCATTCCCATGAGCTGTGTTACTTTTCTGTTCAGGATTTCAAATTCTTCTTTGTGCTTGCTCAGTGTCTTCTTGATGTCCTATTTCTTTAACCATATTGTCTTTCAGCTCATTATTTTGATTTTGGAAATTTGTGCACATCTTCCTGATTAGTTCTCTCAAATTCTGCATTTCTTTTGGGGGTTTGATATATTCCTTTTCTTGAGCCATGTCTTCCATTTTCTATTTTTTAAAAAAGATTTATTTTTCATATTTCTCTCCCCTTCCCCCCTCTCCAGTTGTCGCTGTCCATTCATGGCCTGTTCTTCTGTATCTGCTTATATTCTTGTCAGTGGCACTGGGAATGTGTTTCTTTTTGTTGCGACATCTTGCTGCATCAGCTCTCTGTGTGTGCAGCGCCTCTCCTGGGTGGGCTGCATTTTTTGTGCGGGGTGGCTCTCCTTATAGGGTGCATTCCTTGTGCATGGGGCTTCCCTACATGGGGGACACCCCTGCATGGCACAGCACTTCTCACCACACAGGTCAGGAGGCCATGGGTTTGAACCCTGGACCTCCCATGTGGTAGGCAGATGCTCTATTTGTTGAACCAAATCCGCTTCCCCCATTTTCTAAGTATGGCTCATAATTTTTTGCTGATGTCTATGCATCTGATTAGGATGTAGTTTACTCAGATGCTCAATTTCTTTCTCTTTTGTAGGGATTTTTTGGCAGGAGGCTGTGTGTTACCACTGCTCTTTGATTCTTGACCGGACCTGGATTGTTAAGATTGTCCCTGCTGGTTGCTCAAAGCTGGGCACTGGACCCAGTAATTGGTTGTAGACTCGCTTCCTAGGGCTTTGGGGAAGGGAGGCTATAGAGGCCAGAAAAAGCCTCTCCTAATTATTTTTAATTTTTTCATATGCACTTCCTGGGTCTGCCAGCAGATGGTGCTCTTTGGCAGCTCTCAGTGCACTATCTGGTCCAAGTGTATTTGTTGCAACACAAAAGAGGTCAATATGATAGCGCTTCCTGTCTGGAGGTAGGAGCCTTGTAATTCAAACTTTCTCCAGCCTTCTCTGGCAGCCCCCTCCCTTTTCCTAGCTAGGAAATATTTCCACTCCCCTCTGGATCCTCAACAATCACTGGGAAGGTCCTCTGTATTTAGTCCCTTGCTGACAAACAATGGCACAGCCCCACCCAGCCTGGAAGGGCTCCTGGGACACAGCAAACCAAATTTGTGAGTCAAAGCTGAGTCAGCCTTAGGCTATGTCCCTCCCTTTCCCCATTCCTGGGGGGTCCTCTGCAATCAGTCCCAGCTAGAAGAGAGGGAGATTGCCAGGCCTGGGTTTCTCCAGTCCTTTGCTGCCTCCCGGGGCAAACCACCATGTGATCCCACCTGGCCTGGGCGGGATGGTGGGACACAGCAGATCAAACTTGTGGGTCAGAAGCTGAGTCAGCCTTGAGCTGTGTCCCTCTCTCTGCTTTCCTGGGGTGGTGGATCCCTAGAGTCCCCTTTGTCTGTAGCTGCAGGCCCAGAGGCCTGGGAATTCTTAAGTGTCTTTAGTGTGGAGAGGGTGCCAGCAGCGGCAGCATCTGGTTTCAACTCACAGTTCTGCTGTCGTGATTTTCCACCTCTATCCTTCTCTCCTCTGGGTGGTGTCCAGCCTTTGCCTTGTGTTCTATACCCTAGAAGATCTTTTTCTAGGCTGTTTCAGTCTGTCCTCTACCTCTTTTTCTAGAGAAGAGAGTCCTGGGTCTTTCTAGTCCATCATCTTCCTGGAAGTCTTAATGGACTTTAATCATCATTGCATATTCTTAAACTAATCCATTCCTGTGCATGTAAACCTATTGTAGGTGGGAACTTTTGATTGAATTACTTTGGTTAAGGGCCTGTGATTAAGATAGTGGGACCAAGGGTGGGTCTTAATCCTCTTACTGGGGTTGATGTGGGCTATGGGTGGAAGGCTCTTTGTCTCTTCAGAGATAACCTAAGCTCTCTGACTTGCCGGTGTGACGGTAAGAGGCTGCAGTCCTGCCCTTGGTAACAATGGCAAGGACTCCAGTCCCAGGAAACAGTTTAACAATGCAAGGTCTATAAACTTTAAGTATTTAGGGGAAATGCAAACTAAATATGCTAAAAGCTTACCTAGAATGTCTGAAGTCCATGCTAAAAGTTTACCTAAGATGTGGAAGATATATATGCTAATTGAAGCCTATTGAGAACTGAAACAAAGGGACCATTTGGCCTTTCCTCTCTGTATAAAAGGGATTCAAAAATCTTGTTCGGGGCTCGGGATTCAAACCGAAAGCTCCTGAGTCTGGCCAGCCGTCAATAAACCATTTTTCCTTCTCAAAATCATTCCTGAGTCCTGGCCTCTCTATACGCAAATAATTGAACCTCTCTCAAATTCTACAACAGGGTCCTTTATAAATCATGGAATAAAAAGCCTCAGATAAAATCTGCAGAGACATAGAGGAATCCAGAAGCAGAAATCAACAGAACATAGAAGCTGAGAGGAAGCCACTTTAGTCAGAAGCTGAAAGCAATGAGGCCCAGAGAAGAGGGGAGAGACCAGTAGATGCCTCCATGTGCATTGTCACCCACAGCTCAAGGAGAAGGCCTCTCCTGATGATTCCTTGATTTGGACATTTTCACAGCCTCAGAACTGTAAGATTTTAGCCTAATCTCCATTGTAAAAGCCAACCCATTTTTGGTATATTTCTTTGGCAGCCTTTAGCAAACTAATACGGTTGCTAAGTTTGTGGGAAAGCAATAGACACTGAATACAACTAGTTACAGAACTATTCAGATATTTTATTTTTTGAACCAGTTTTGGAAAATAATAAATTTTCTAGAAACTTGACCATTTTGCCTACATTTTCAAATGTACTGGCATAAAGTTAATCATATCTTCATCTTAAAGTTGGTTGTAAAATATAATTCACATGCAGAAAGGTGCATAAATTATAAGTGTATAGTATAACATATAATTTTAAAACAAATTTGTGTAACCCAAATCAAGAAATAGAATATTACCACCACAACAGCCACACCCTGCCCCCTTCTCAATCATATCTCCTCCTTTCCTCTTAGGAATAATCATTCTTGCATTTTTATGGTAATTGTTGCCTAACCCTATAGTTTCAGAGTTCTTTATAGTTTATCCATCCTTATACAATATAATTTTGATTTTTCTGATTTTGAACTATACATAAATGGATTCATTCTCTATGTATCTTCTGTGTTTTGCTTCTTTTGCTCAGCATTGGATTTATAACATTACTCCATGATGTGTGAAGTTCTAGCTTATTTTCATTGCTGCTTAATACTTCATAGTATGATTATTAAAAATTACCTATCTATCTTGCTATTAATTGGCATTTGAATTGTTTCCAGTTTGGGCTTATATGGACAACTCTGCCCTGAACATTCTGTACATGACTCCTTGTACATCATGTATACGCTTCTTAGGACATTTTTCCAGCGGTTGAGTTGCTGGGTCGTAGGTTATGAGTCTTTGTACCACTTTACTAGATAATGTTAACCTGTTGTCCAAAGTAGTTGTACTAAATATACACTGCCACCAGCAAGGTATGAGAGTTCCTGTTGAACCACATCCTTGTCAATACCTGATATTGTCAGACTTTTGAATTTTACTGAATTTGTAAGTATATAATTGTATTTCATTATGGTTTTTGCATTCCCCTGATTATTTATGGAATTAAGCACTTTTCCATATATTTATTGGCCTTTTGGGTTTCTTCTTTTGTGATATGTATTCAAATTATTTGTCCATTTTCCTGTGGGGTGGCTTTGTCTTTTTCTTATTGATTTGCAGCAGTTCCTGAATATTCTGGATAAGATTCCTTTATCTGTTATACGTGTTGCAAGTATTTCCCCATTGTATGGCTTTTCTTAATAAGGAGGTTTCGAGTTTTAACAGAATTAAACCTATCCATCTTTTCCTTTATGGTCATTCATGGTACCTTCCTCCCTTATTTGCTTGGTTAGCAGTTCACATATTTTAAAAACATGAATTATTGTAGGTCTTCGAGTCTAGGATGAAGGTGCATTCCTTTAAAGAGCATTTGTATTTGATGCTATCAGGTGCTAGGGGCATTGCAAGTTCAGGAGCATTTGAAGATTTGTAGACTATGGGAATATGGTATAAACATTTGCATAACTGACAGCTTTCAGATGCAAATTCTCAGTGAAATGATTTTTTACTTCCTATGCTTTGTGGCACCATGGCACATTTCCTTGAAGTCCTCTAGAGGTGGGGGATCAGCTTCTTCTGGTTCATCCTCACACTGAGACTGTGGCCTTTTTGGATCTCTTATCAGATTCTCCTTCTTGGTTAGGCTTTGAGAGACGATCAAGCCTGAAGCCTCTATGTATCTGATTGGCATTTGACCTCAGGGAAAAACAGCTTTAGACGTTGTCTTAGCTCTCATTTCAGCTTTCACTTAGATTTTGCTTGGGTATATTTTGCTTGGTTATATTATAGTTTGTCTGCTCTTTTCAGGAAGATGCTTATCAGAAATCACGCTCCTAAAGATTTACATTCTCAGATGTTGATTGGCAAACTAGTTATGATAGGTAAAAACAACTCACATATTCAATAAAAGGGATTACTGAATAAATTTTGGTATCACATAGGACAATTACCATGCTCACTTGTGAAAATACCCCTCTGGGAGAGATTGCTGGATGTCCACCAAAATCTATTTTCACCTTCTTTTGTATTAATAGTAGGGTTATTTGACTGCCCTTATAAAGACTATGTTTCCCAGCCTCCCTTGCAGCTAGGGGAGGCTATGTGGTAACTTATTGTCAATGGATGTGAGCAAGAGTGATGCGTGTCACTTCTAGTTCTGAGTCTTAAAACTTTGGGTACTTTCTCCTTCATGCCCATTTCCCTTCCCTTGGGTTAGAACATACACCATACTTTGATCATACCGATGAGGACAACACTTTAGGGGATTGTTTTAGTTTGCTAGGTTGCTATGACAAATATCCCACGATGGATAGCCAGATCCTGAGCCTCAACAGACTCCAGCACCTACAATCTGATTTATTGGACTTACCACACTCAGCTAAGATGGAGGTGAAGAAGGACAACCACCACACCATGGAGCCTAGAGTGATTACAACTGAAAATGGGAGGATTGCATCCAGCATCCAGGTGGAATCTGAGCCTCCTCTTGACATAAAGGTGCAATGGACACAACCAATCCAGTGTCCACATAGAAGAGGTGGCATTGGATTGGGAAAAGTGGACATAATGGACAAAGGGTATGGGGAAAGGCAGGAAGAGATGAGAGGTGGAGGCGTCTTCGGGACATGGAGCTGCCCTGGATGGTGCTTCAGAGGTAATCACCGGACATTGTAAATCCTCACAGGGCCTACATGATGGAATAGAGGAGAGTATGGGCCATGATGTGAACCAATGTATATGAGGTGCAGAGGTGCCCAAAGATGTACTTACCAAATCCAATGGATGTGTCATGATGATGGGAACGAGTGTTGTTGGGGGGGGGGGGAGAGGGGGGGTGGGGGGGTGGGGTTGAATGGGACCTCACATATATATTTTTAATGTAATATTATTACAAAGTCAATAAAAAATAAAAAAATTAAAAAAAAAAAAAAAAATCCCACGATGGGTTGACTTACCAGGAATTTACTGGCTCACATTTTAAAGGCTAGAAGTCCAAATTCAAGCTGTTGGCAAGACCATACCTTTTCCTTAAAGTCTTTAGGGTTCTGGTGCTGGCTTGCTGCAATCCTTGGGGTTCCTTGTCTTGCATCTCTGCCTCCCATCGCATGACAATCTCTCTCCTTGTGTTTGCTCTTCTAGTTTCTGCTGACTTCTGGCTCCTTGTAATAAGATTTCCAGTAAAGTGAATTAAGACCCATCCTGATTTAGTTGACCACACCTAAATATGACATTCAAAGACCCTATTCACAAATGAATTCATACCCTGTCTCACCCTAACATAGTTAAAGATACTGTTTGCAAATGGTTTCTCACCCACAGGAATGTGGATTAATATATAGACATGTCTTTTCTTGGGGCACAGAATTCAATCTACCACAGGGATGTCAGAGCACCAAGATGGCCCCAACAACCTGACCACTTATATCAGGATTATTACAAGAGAAAAAAAATTGACTTCTCTTAAGCTACTGTATTTTGGGGTATTTTTGTTACAGCACCTTAGCCTTTTCACTCACTGATACATACCCATTGAACAATGTTCTCATTTCTTGGAGAAGTCCAACCCATTGATCCTTGTTCTTATCAACACATTCCAATCTTCACTTTCCTTTGGATCTTTTCTAGACAATATGGTTTATCATTATAGTCACATTCTTATAAAAACCCTTAATTCCTTAGTCCCACTCTCATTTCATCTTATTTGCCTAGACCCTAGTATCCGAAGATCAACGAAATCATACAACTGGGATGATGGGTTTCACTATTCTTAAACATTAAACGGACTCAACATGGAAAATTTTTCTAATAAGCACAATTCTCTTCTTCTCTACTCTCTCAAGATGACTATTTTCTTCCTTTCCCTCTTTCCTTAAATTTCCTACCTCCCTTTCTGGATTCATTCCCATTTGGTGACCTTGCCTCATTGTTTATCAAGAGAATTAAAGGCTTTAATCACATAGGCACTTTCTCAATCCCCCCAACTAAATCTGTAAACTCCTTGTTTTTGCATGCCTTAGAGAAGGTGACCCTGCTTCTCTCAAAAGTGTCTTGACACTGCATTTCCACCCTTTTTATCTCCTTAAAATATTTCCTTCTTTCTCTACTGGGTCATTTTCCAATGGCTTATGAACATCTCTATCTCCCGTTCCCCCCCGCCCCTCCAAACAAAACACAACAAACATCCGTATGCATTTTCTATAGCTGTGTACAGCTATATAGCTGAGCACAAACTTAGCTCATATGGATCAGCATAAAGGCCAACTGATCATGGGGTTCTGGGAATGATATAGATGCTTTGACTTAAATAAGTAGAAAAATTCTAGGTCTGGTGGACAAAAAGCTGATTCAAGTTGCCTAGTGAAGGTTCACTGACTCTCAACTTGTCCTTAAAACCCCTTGATTAAGAGGAAGACTAATCCCTTTGAGGAAAGACTCTGAAATGCTGCCACATGTGTATACCATGCCATTTCACCTAAGCCTTCTCCAACAGCACCTGTGGTCTACTTGAGAAAGAGTAAAAATCTGGCTCTGAACTGATGCTAATCCCTGGAGATTCAGAATGCTATCATGGTCCAGTTAGATTTGGGATTTATGGTGACAGATGGAGTCTTGGTACTGCTTCTTTACCACCATCAAAATAGTAAACTAGAAGCAAAACTATATCCATAAAAGAATTTCAGAGATTAGTGCCACCACCAAAGAGTGAAAGATGTAGAAGTGGTCATAGCTATCATGTCCCAGTTTAACACACTTACTTGGCTGGTGCAAAAATCAACTGGGTCTTGGGGAATGGCTGAAGATTACTGTAAAGTTAGTGATGCTGATTGCAGCTGTGGTTTTAGGCATGGAATTTTTATTGGAACAAGTCAATACAACTCCAGTCCTGCATGCATCTTTAACCCCAAAATGCTTTCTCTTCTATTCCAACTAAGTAAAGATAACAGTTTGCGTTCATGTTCAGCAGGATAGCTTCACTCTTGTTTCCTTAGGGCTTTGTCCACTCTCCTGTCTTCTGTCCTAATATAGTCTAAAGGAACATTGATCATCCTGATATAGTTCAGAACATTATGCTGGACCACTGCATTGATGACATCATGGCAATTGGGTCTAGTGAGCAGGAAATTGCGAGCACTCTGAATTCTTAGTAAAACGTGGGTGATAAAGCCCACAAAAACTCAGGGACAAGCCATGTTGATGAAGTTTCTAGGAGATCCGGTGGTCTGGGGCATGTCAGGATATCACCTCGAAAAATGAGAGACAAATTGCTGCACCTCTTATACTGCCCACCACAAAGAGAGAGGCAAAATGCTTGATGGGACTCTGTATCTTTGCGGCAACATATACCACATTTGACTGTGCTGTTTTACCCATTTACTGGAAAACCCATAAGGCTGCAAGTTTTGATTGTGGCCTGGAACAAGAAAAGGCTCTGCAGTAGGTCTGGGCTGCAGTGAAAGCTGCCCTGACACATGGTCTTATGACTTCGAAGTGACTGTGGCAGAGAAAGATTCTGTATTGAGTCTCTGACAAACTCAAAAGGAGAATCACAGTTCAGTACAGACCCTTAGGGTTTTGCAATGTCATGCAATCTTCTGGCAATAACTGATCTCCATTATAAAAAATAGCTCCTGGATCACCACTGGATGGGATGGAGATTGAATGCCTGACTGTGGGACACCAAGTGACCCAGGCCACCAAAACTGGATATTATCTGAGCCACCCAACCATAACGCTGGACACTCATGGTAGCCTTCTATTGTTAAGTAGTACAGCTATGAGATCAGGTCTGAGCAGGTCCAGAAGGCACAGGGAAATGCATGAGCAGGCGGCTCATTCCCATGGCAGGGAAGTGGATGGGGCTCAAGTAATTGGGCTCCCACTTACCATGTGGGTGGTCTGTGGTTCAGTTCCTGGTACCTCCAAAGAAGACAGCAAGATGGTATGACAGGCAGGTGCAGCAAACTGATACAATAAGATGATGCAACAAGAGACACGAGAAGGAAAATATAGTGAGAGACACAACAGAGCAGGGAGCAAAGGTTCTGGGTGCCTCCTCGAACAAGACAGTGAGCTGACACAATGGGCAGGTGTGGCAAGCTGATGCAACAAGATGATACAACAAGAAACACAAGAAGGGAAGCGGACTTGGCCCAATGGATAGGGCGTCTGCCTACCACATGGGAAGTCCACAGTTCAAACCCCAGGCCTCCTTGACCCATGTGGAGCTGGCCCATGTGCAGTGCTGATGTGTGCAAGGAGTGCCCTGCCATGCAGGGGTGTCCCCCGTGTAGCGGAGCCCCAAGCACAAGGAGTGCACCCTGTAAGGAGAGCCGCCCAGCACCAAAGAAAAGTGCAGCCTGCCCGAGAATGGCACCGCACACATGGAGAGCTGACACAACAAAATGACGCAACAAAAAGAAACACAGATTCCCGGTGCCGCTGATAAGGATAGAAGTGGTCACAGAGGAGCACACGGTGAATGGACACAGACAGCAGACAACTGGGGGGTGGGGGGAAGGGGAGAGAAATAAAAACAAATAAATAAATCTTTTTTAAAAAAGTAATTTATATTAACATGTAATGGGTTTATTCTTTTTAAATAAATATTTTAAAACTTCATCTTAATTTCTAATCCAGTAAAATATTGATAGATATAACCCACACAAACGAAAACCCTTTGAAGTGCTCCATAATTTTTAAGTGTGTAAATATAAAGTGTCCTGAAACCAAAACTTTGAGAACCACTGCCCTAGCGGATTCGCTGGCTACTCTCCCAGGCTGATTGCACTGATCCCTTCCTTCACAAAGCGAGCAGTTTTTAATGACCTTATAGTAATACATATTCCTGATACGGATTTGCCTTCTCTGCCTGCAATGCTTCTGCCAGCACCATCATTTCTGGACTTTCCAGAATGCCTCATTCATTCCATTGCCTACCTATGACCAATTCAGTTTATGGTGAGGACACACGGCAGTGATTCTCACTCATGGAATGCACGGGCCTTACAATGTGCCTTGTCACCCAGAAGCAGCTGGCTGGCTAGAGGAGCCTGCGGGAAGGTCATCACAGCTGCAGCTGGAGACAGAACCCTGTGAGTTTGGGTTGTTGATGAATGGGATGCAGTAGATGCTTGAAAGCAGTGACCAACTTATGGAGCCCCTCTTGCATAGCCAAAATGCAAAATCCAGGGACCAGGGGCAGAGGTGGGAATGGCATCCCATTCCCTCCACTTTGTGCTCAGGGGTTTGGAGGTTGTAGCATCCAAAAGGAGGAAGGCGTCCTCTGGGGAAACAGATATGTTGGAAGCAGAGTCCCTTTCCTGACCAATTTGGGCTCTGCTCCTCCTTTGGCTGAACCAAGACAGAGAAGTGTCAACTGTTCCAGATATGGTGATTGATGTGTAGGCCTTGAGACCAGCTAGAGAAGTGGGAGTCATAGATTTTTTTTTTCAGGAGGACCTGGGGATTGCACTCATACCATGGGAAGCAGGTGCTCAACCTCTGAGCTTCTTCCACTCCCCAGTGAGAATTGTTTTTTGTTTATTTGTTTTTAGGAGGTCCCTGAGATCGAACCCGGGACCTTGTACATGGAAAGCAGGCGCTCAACTGTGGAGCCACATCTGCTCCCCATATGTGTTTTCATTTGTTCTGCTGTCTTACCTGGCCCTGGTGATGACTGTTTCCAGTTAGGCTTCGGGTGAGTTATAACTGAATGGACACCACTCCACAAGCACACAGTGGCCGATGAGCCTGTTTTCCCTGCTGGCGAGTGGATGCTGAGGGGCAAAAGGAGAGGCTCTGCTGGGTAGTCTGTTTCTCCTCTTCCTCACTCACCTGCTCCAGTCACTGAATGCTGGCCAGCGTGCCTTCATCACCCGCGCTCCTTCGCCCTCTGGCTCCCAGATGGGTTGGACAAGAAGAGACGCTACCAGAATCAAAGAAGTCAGAATACTTATTCCCCTGGCTCCTGGCCTGGCAGGGGCACACGGCTTGCCCGCAGCGTGCTTCCTTGCTCCTGCCCTTTCGGTCTGGGGCGTATGGCTGCCTGCAGTTGGGGGCCCTGCTAGCTTCCATCCCTGCCAGGTCCCGGGAGCCCTGCCCACAGCTCTGTAGGTAAGCCCTTAGCTGAAGGTTTTCAGGGCTGCTTTGGGCGTACCGTGTGTCTCCTCTGGGACACCAAATGATAGAGGAATGGATAGTGCAGTCCGGCCGTGCAGTCCTTTTGGCACTAACCACTTCAGATTTTGTTAAGTCGAGCCAGCTCTGTACACAGGTCCTGTACACAGGGGGTTACAAAGCAGATGCTTGAAGGACAACCGGGTTCAAAGGGTGCCCAGGGTGTGCACCAAGGCCCCACTGCCCTCTGGTGGCCAGCTCCTGGAAGCGCATCCCAGGGGCTGGCCCTCCACACCTCCCTCCACACGCCGAAGCCTGTTCCACCCAGGGCTCCCGTCCCCTCTTCACACAAGCCAGAGGCTTCGGCGACTTTCCCCTGGCCTTCGTGTAAAGACCACGGAGGGCAAGGCCTTCCCTACTACCCCTGTCTCCCCTCCTGGCACCCTCTGACCCGGCCACACCCGCCTTTCTCGGCTTCCAGGCTGGAGCGTGCCTGGTGGCCCTGGCTGGCCTGGCTCACCCCCTCACCTGGCCACCTGCGGTGCCTGCTCAGGCCTCTCCCAGCCCTCACTTCCTCAGGAAGGCCCTCCTCCCTCTGCCACCCTTCACTGCACCATGTTAAATTCACAGACGCTTTTCCTTGCTCTCCCTGCTAGGCTGACAGCTCACGAGGGCAGGGGACACCTCTCGCCCGCCGCTGCATCTCAGGTGCCTGGCGCGTGGTGAGGCAGCACCAGCGGCTGACATTTATTAAGTGCTCCTCTGCGCCAGGCATTGAGCTAAGGACTTGAGGCCCCCAGGCCACCCTCCTCCCCCAAGCCCCTGGCCCCCAGGAAGCAGTCCTTGACTCTATCAAAAATGCACACTGATTTATTAGAATATGAAAAAGATTCGATTTCTTCTGTACAGGCGGCAGAGCGGCAGCAGCTGCAGTGGCTTTGTACGCAGTTGTCGACGTCACCCTCCGTGGTGACTCCTACCCAGAACAGCACTTGCGCGGAGAGGAGGGTGGACAGGTGGGCCGAGCACCCCCTGTCCAGTCCGCTGGGAAGAGGGCAGTCTGACTATTGCACGATCCTGGGGAAGGGAGTGCCCTGGGGAGGAAGGACAGATGCCAACCTTCAGCCCCTGGCCATGGTGGGGGGGCAGGGAGGGGATGTGTGCCAGTGAGCAAAGGCCTCTGGGCCCAGGAGTCCACGCAACCGTCCATCCCTAGCCCAGGGCAGGAGACCGCCCGGGGACCCTGCCTGAGGTGCTCCCAGAGGGAGAGGTTCCAGGCCCCCCCCAGGGGTGGGGAAATAAGGAGGAATAGGCCGGCAGGCCCGGGGGGCCAGGCCCAAGAGCAGAGAAGGTGCGGAGAGGCCCAACATTTCTGAGGTTAAAAGGATCATGATTGGGGAGTGGGGACACTTCTTGAACCAGAGCCATTTGGTTTCAGCTGAGAGCCCTGGAGGCAGAGGACCAATGTGGGGGGACAGTGGACAGACAGGCACGGCCGAGGGGTAATTCTCTGGAGTAGGGGTGAGTTAGAGCTCTGTTAAGCCAGGAGTTTCCAAAACGTTTTAAAAACAGGAATGCCCTCTGTGCCAACAGAATCAGAGATGGAAGTGAGAACAAACAAAACAGATAAAAAGGCAGGGCTTTCTGGAGCCCCGACAGCCCCTGCGGCCCAGTGGCCCCTGGGAGCACGGTTTGGAAAGCTCCGAGTTGGTCACATCCCTGTCCAGTCAGAGCAGCTCGGGGCTGCCCTGAGCCCGTAGCTCCGAGTCAGGATGGGTGAGGATGGCTGGCCAGGGAGGCAGCGCTGGCCGGAGGACAGGCCCCTCCTCCAGCCACACGCCTGTGCCCCAAGTGTGTCCCCTGGTAAAGGAGGGCCTGGCCTAGGCTGAGGGGGCCTCAGCTCCATTCATTCCTAGGGGGACCAAGGCTGAGCTGGGGGCTCTTTGGTTAGAAACCAAGACTGGTTCGAAAGAGGAGGGTGTCGGAGTGGTGGGGGAGGCGGGCACTGCGAGCCTGGGAACCTCGCAGAGGTCCGGGCCCCTGGGAGGCTGTAGTCAGGGGACAGAAGACAGCCTGCGCCTGGCCCAGAAGTTCTGCCGAGTGGACCGGGAGGCGAGCCCGGTGGGGGAAGACGCTTCCCGGGAGGCCGAGGGAAGCCGTGCTGCGGCGGGGGCTGTGGGCCCAGCTGCCATGCGTGGGGCGGGGGCGGGTGGGGCAAGGGGCGCCCCCCCGGCGCCCCGGCTCTGGTGGGAGAGTCTGTGGTGGGGCGGGCACTGCCCGCGGCCCTGGCGTTACTGCGCCTTGGGGATGAACGGCTCTCCCTCCCCAGGCTCGGGGTTGGGCCCTGGGTCACTGAGGCAGCGCTGCATCCTCTGGGAGCTGGGGCTGTCGCTGGGCGCAGGGCTGAAGACATCGTCGGTGCCCGGGGACGGGGGCTCCTTGCTGCGCATCACAATGCCCCCGTCGTCGTCGTCCTCCTCCTCGGCCTTCCGCTCCTGGTCCCGGTTCAGCCCTAACACCTTGCCCTTCAGCTCCTCGTTCACCAGGTCCACAGACTCGGGCGACTGCGGGGACGCCGGGTCGATGGTGATGACGGGTAAGTCGGCCTTCGGCTCATAGGCCAGCGGGTCTGGGGAGCAAAAGCGGCGTGTGGGCTGGTCCCGCCTGCAGGAAGTCTCCCCTCAGCCGTGTCACCCACCCTAGAACCTGCTCCCACAAGGCCTGCCCTGGTTTCCCCGGCTTTGGCGGCAGGCGCAGGCAGAGCTACCCTCCCTTCTCCCTGCCAGGCAGAGGCCCCTTCCGTGAAGCCCCAACCCCACCTGATACAGGAGAAGCGCACGGCTTGGGAGGAGGCCCTGAGGGGGCCAGGGAGGGGGAAGCCTGTGCTCCCCACTGGCTCTCTGAGGTTGCTTCCTGTGGGGTCCTCTTCCCCAGCCCTGAGGCCCCTGTCCCGACACCCCCTGCCCCACCTTACCTGAGCCGATGCGGGCCCGCGACATGGTGGGCGAGTCCAGCTTGTGGGCTGGCACGGTCAGGTAGTTGTTGATCTGCCAGAGACAGAGCAGACGGGGCGGCGAGGTGAGTGCGGGCAGCCGGGCAGGGGGTAGCTCTCGGTCAGTGCCCTCTGGATGCGTTTTCCCATCTGGGCTCCCGCAGTCGGCACCCTGGGGTGCTCGCTACCTCTTTGCGCCCTCTCCCTGCACCTGCACCCAGGCCGGCACTTTGGGTTCCTGAGGTCTCGTCCCAGACTCTCAGCTTTTGTGGGGCTGTGCGGTCTCCCTGGGCAGCCTGGACTCTCCCGCAGCTGCCCTGCCTCTCCCGCAGTGATGTGGCCCCTGGCTCTACTAGCCTACACCTGTCCCCGGGGTTCCGGACCCAGAAAGGCAACTTGGGAGTGGACACCTGGACAGGATGGCCCACAGGTACCACAAACCCGACTCGTGGGAACCGAGCGCAGCTCCTTATGCCCTGAAGAACCTTGCTCCCGCCGTGGGCCCGGGCAGCCAACGAGCCTCCTGCTCCGAAGCCGCCGTGACCCAACTCCCCCTCCTTCAGCCCACTTCAAACTGGTGGCCGTTTGGTGAGTCCCACTTCCGACAGGTCCTCTGAATCACCCACTCTATCTCCCTGCCACTGCCCCAACCAGCCCCCACCTCCGTCTACTCCTTTGCTTGGGACCTTTCAGTGGCTTTCCAAGCTCAGGATAAACCCTTAGCTGTTCAAAGGGAGCCTGAAGCCTCAGTCTCTAGGATGGCCGCTCCGTCCTGTGACCGGGAACCTCTGCACGTGCTCTTCCTCCTGCCCGGCCACTCCCGGCCTCCCCACCCCGGGCTCTGACCCTAACCGCCTTCCCGGTCGTCCGTGCTCACGGCCGCTTGCACCTTCCCTGAGGTCCGAAGGGGAAGGACCGGGTTCTCCACTGCTGGGTCCCTGGAGGCCACCCTAGCACTTGGCACTTAAGAAGTACCCGATGTTTCCAAAATGAACGAATGAATGAGTACATGCACACTTGCTCTGCTGCTTGGAGCTGGTCCCTTTCCCCGCAGGTACTGGTCTCTTCACTAGAGAACAAGACACACGGACTGGCTCTTCTGGCGCCAAGGCCTGAGGATCTCACGAGGGCCCTGGCCTCTGTGCTGCTCTGAGGGGAGGAGTTGGGGCCCAGGCTCCAGGGAAAGCAGACTGTGTGGCTCTGTCCTCAAAGGGGCTCGCAGGTGGTAGGGGGGACAGGACTGGGAGGAGCAAGAGCCCAGATTCCCTGACAAAGGCAGGTGCCAGCTCCACTCCCAGACATACCTTCTGCTCCAGTTGCCGGGCCTTCTGTCTCCGGAGCAGCATCTGGTTCCAGGCCTCCTCGTAGGGGTCTGCCACCAGCGTGTGTCTGTTGTAGGACCGCAGCTGTGGGAGGAGCAGGTGTCAGGACAGGGCCCAGCACCTGGGGGGCCGGGGAGGCCCTGGACTTGTGTTGGGACAGGGCAGGCAGTGCTTTGGAGGCTGGGGCCAGCGGCTCTGGGGTGAGTGTGGAGGGGTATGCAGGGGAGGGCTGGGGCAGAGGGGCAGAGGAGAGGGGGGCTCCAGGGGTGAGGAGTCAGGCCAGGGAGCAGCCCCTCACCCGCTGCCTGGTCTTCTGCAAGTTGTTCCTCAGGATTTTGCGGATCTCCTCCTCCTTGTCCTTGGACAGTGCCGGCAGGATGCGCTCGGCAGGCAGAGCCTTGGGGTGGATGTTCCTAGGACGACAGGGTGCGGGTCAGGCCCTCCAGAGCATTCGTGTACCCTGTGGCACTGCCGGGCTGGCCGGGCCGGGTGGGCAAGCCTCGGCCCTCGCCCGCTGCGCCCACCCGCCCCTGCAGGTGGCCTGCTCCAGGTTGTGGCGGAGGGGTGGGTGCGTGGGGGAGAAGCCGCCGGGCCGGCACTCACTGCATGGAGACGGTGGAGACGGCCGAGGGGATCTTGCCCATGCCACCGCTTTCCACCAGCTCGATCGCCTGCTTCATCTCCATCTTGTGGTAGAAGGCGATGAGCTGGGGCTCCTTGGAGCGCTCGCCGGCTATCAGGCACTTCTTCACGTACTTCTTATTGAACCGGTTGAGCCTGGTGGGAGGGGGAAGGGGATGGCTGGAGCCAGGTCCCAGGAGTGGGGAGAGGCCCTGGCCCTGGGAGACCCTCACACCACCCGCTGGCCCACCAGGCCTGCCACCTACTTGTCCTTCCAGTGGTGGTGGCCGTAGTGGCCACAGATGTCCTCGATGCCTGTCAGAAGGTGGTCCAGGAACTGAAACAGGCCCAGGGTCAGGTCAAGCCTCACTATTGGGCTCCTTCCCCGACCAAGACCTCTGAGTAGCCCCTGCTGCCCCAGGCCAGAGAGCTGCTCAGCCCAGCTTTGTAGTTCCAGCAGTAGCCAGGAGGTGGCGCCTACGCCCCACCTATTCTCAACTCCAGTGGTAAGGACTTTTGGCATCTCAAACCCTCTGTCACTGACTGCCTGCCGCCTGAGTCCCCTTCTCTGATCCCACCTATGTCCAACTGCCTGGGTTGGGTTCCATCTAGAGCCTCTAGAAGGAGGCAGGGACAGCATGACACCCCTCCTCAGGCTCCCAGCTGCTCACCCCGCACTAGCTCTATGGCTAAACCTGGTGAAAGCAACCACGCAGCCTCAAGGAGGCTCAGGGACACTTGGACACTGGGATAAAGGAGCTTTAGCCGCTCCCCAGCTCCCTGAGCCTTTTCCTGCAACTGAGGGCCCAGCCCCAGCTTCCAGTACCTGCGTGTGGATCTCCTCATTGATGGAGCGCTTTGTTTCCTGCTTTTTCTTCACAGCCAGCAGGTCCACCAGTGGCCGGATGGTCATTCCCTGGGGGCCAGGTAGGTGTCAGGCTCTCCAGTTTGGCTACCCTGGCAGGGGGGGCTGCAGAGCCTTGCCCTCCCCCAGGCCCTGAGGCTGGGATGCCCTCTCTGCTCTCAAGTCCCCAATCTCCCAGGACCAAAGGGTGTTCGAGCCCCAGCCCCGAGCCCTGCGCTCATTTAAAGATGGGTCCTCGAGGCCTGTTTCTTCCTAGAGATGCAGCCCAAGGCTGCACAGCCCATCCAGCTGAATGACCCCCTCGTGGGACCAGGGAGCAGAGGGCCTGGGTTTGAGTGCGGGTTCCACCACAGTCTTGCTCTGCATCCCCAGGGAAGTCAGGCCTGGGAAACAGGGAGCAGGAGAACACCCCTTCCTGCCTCCCTCGCAGGAATGCTGGGAGGGCCCAGTAAGGACAGCAGATGCTGATTAACTGCACACTTCCCAGTTGTGCTTTACCAGAATTAGACCCTTAGCTCTTCAACACCCACAACTCCATTTTACAGATAAGAAGACTGAGGCTCAGAGAGCATAAGTAATTTTTTAAGGTGCTACAGAAATGCCAAAGCCAGGAAGCACATTCAAGCCCAGGCTGGCTGGCTTGAGGGAGGTGCCTGCCCCCTTCAGTGAAAACAGGTTGGAAACCATCAGTATACACAAGTGCAAGTGAAGGTGATAAAATACTTTTAAAGATGGAAGCAGGAGAAGAAGACAAAAGAGGCAGCTCCCTCTCCCTTTAGAAGATAGAAAATAAACCCAGCTCCACGAGATTTCCCCTGTATTCTTTCTCATGAGAAAACTAAGACATTTCGCATTCAGGGCATTGAGAAGACTGTGTCCAAGAAAGATGCAGGGGGTGGCAGAGAAACGGAAGCCAAGGTCACGTAGAGTCAGGGAAGGAGAACGATCGCCATCATCCCAAGCTGGGCGTCCCTCTGTGGGGAGGGACAGGGCTCAGCTGAGCTGGGGCCATTGAAACACCCAGAGGTCACAGACTAGAAGGCTAGGAGTCCTTGGGGTCCTCAAGCCCTGCCCTCTCACTTCACGACAGGAGCCGAGCCCTCCAGCGCCACGCACACAGCAGCAGGGTGGGGGTCAACGCCAAGTTTCCTTCTGCCCAGCTCAGTGACTGTCCCAGTTCCCCATGCTGGGCTATAATTCCCATTCTACAGAGGCAGAAACTGAAACTCTAAGACACAAGCCGCTCATCTAGGGCCCCACGCCTTGGCCTGCTGCCTTTTACCCACTTAGGTCCATGCGATCCCAGCTTCTGGTCTGAGCCAGGCAGCATTCTGGTCATTTCACATTCTCATCTGTCATGTCACAACTCATCACAAGTCTTACTTCCCAGCTGAGGAAACTGAGGCCCAGAAAGAGAGAGTGGCTTGCCCAAGAGCACACAGGAAGTGAGCAGTGGCACTGGGGCTAGAACCCACAGCCCCCTTTCGGGTCATCCCCTGGCACAGAGTCGGGGCCCCAAGACAAAGGCTACTCCTCCTGGACCCAGCACCTGCACGAAGACGGTGAAGAAGATGACGGTGATGATGGCAGTGAGGAACAGGTTGCACATGGGGAAGTGCTTCCTGTCCAGGAGGTACCCCAGGGAGAAGGCGATGGCCCCTCGTAGGCCCCCGTAGGCGATGATGAACTGGTCCTTGGGGGTCAGCTTCACGATGCGGAACTTGTTGATAAACCAGGTCAGGCCCAGCACACCTGCCAGCGGGGGAGAGAAGGGTCAGCCCGGCCACAGCGCGCCCGGATCTGCACGGTGACTTCGCCTGTCCGGGAAGCCACCACTCTCAGCCCACTGGCTCCCTCATTTCCGGGGTCCCTCAGCCCGGGTGCTCCAAACCCCTCAGTCCAAGAGCCAGAGGGATCCTTAAGGGGGTTCCCCAAGCTGGATTCACTTTATTTTTTTAAAGATTTATTTATTTATTTTTATTCCCCGCCCCCCAGTTGTCTGTTCTCTGTGTCTATTTGCTGCGTGTTCTTCTTTGCTTGTTGTCAGCGACTAGGGAATCTGCGTTTCTTTTTGTTGCATCATCTTGTTGCGTCAGCTCTCCGTGTGTGCGGCGCCATTCCTGGGCAGGCTGCACTTCCTTTCACGCTGGGCAGCTTTCCTTACAAGGTGCACTCCTTGCGCGTGGGGCTCCCCACGTGGGGACACCCCTGCGTGGCACAGCACTCCTTGCGCACATCAGCACTGCACATGGGCCAGCTCCACATGAGTCAAGGGGGTCCGGGGTTTGAACCACGGACCTTCCATGTGGTAGACGGATGCCCGAACCACTGGGCCAAGTCTGCTTCTCTGGATTTACTTTAAGGGAAGTCACAGTGGCCTCCAGGGGCTGGAGGTGGGGCACAACGGGAAAAGAGATGAAACAACATGGGCCCCAAGTTGATACCTGTCCAATGTGAGGGGTATGTGGCAATCACTGGCCTCTTCTCTTCACTTTTCTGTGTGTTTGAGATTTCCCATGATATAAAGTTATCAAAAAAATGCAGAGTCCTGGGTCCAGCCTCAACCCACAGAACCAGTATCTTAGAAGATGAGGCCCAGGAGTCAGGTCAGAGATTTTAAGTAAAAAGATGCTTCACCCAGGGTGCATGGCAATGTTTGGATATACTCATAGTGGTAACAATTAAAAACCACAGCAGGGGGGGTACTGGGTTCCTGGCCAGTGGTGCTCTGTCTTGGTCCCTAGGGGAGCAGCGACAGTCTCCCAGGTGCAGTGGCGGGGACCGGGAGGGAGTGAGGGTTCAACAGTGAGCCCCTGACGCTAATGACTATGCTTGTGAGCTGATAAGCCTAAAATAAGAACAAGGCCTAGAGCAGCATTGTGCCTGGGAATTTCCTCCTGTCAGCCTTCATGTTACTCAAATGTGGCCAGTCTCGAAGCCAAACTCAGCATGTAAATGCAATGCCTTCCCCCCAGCGTGGGACATGACACCCGGGGATGAGCCTCCCTGGCACCGAGGGACCACTATCAACTACCAACTGATGATGCAACTGGAAAATGACCTCATACGGAAGGTTCAACGCAGATCAGCGGAATATCCCTGTCTACATAAAATAACATGACTTTAAAATGCTGTTTGACCTAATGTAAGGGGGAAATGGAAAGGAGAAATGAGTTTATATGGCTACGAGTCTCTAAAAAAGAGTCTGGAGGCTGTCAGAAGAATTGCCCTTATGCACAACTGAGCAGAGTCTGAGAGACAGATAAAGCAGATACAACCCCCAGATATCGGTTCCTTCGAGGGCTAAAGAGACCCATGGGAGTTATGGTCATGGCCGATGGAGTTAACTACCAGGTCAGATGGCCCCTCTTTGGAACTGGTGTTTATGTGTGATGAATCTGGACTCAGATGGGATCTCTCTTCATAAGACTTTCATGCTAATGTGCTGGAGGTGCAGTTAGTGTCGGGGTTTAAGATATATTTAGGGGATTTGAATCTCTGGACTGACAATGTGATAGCCAGGTCCTGAGCCTCAACAGACTCCAGCACCTACAATCTGACTTATTGGGCTCACCACACTCAGCTAAGATGGAGTTGAAGAAGGACAACCACCACACCATGGAGCCTAGAGTGATTACAACTGAAAGTGGGAGGATTGCATCAAGCATCCATGTGGAATCTGAGCCTCCTCTTGACATAGAGGTGCAATGGACCTGAAAGTGGGAGGATTGCATCAAGCATCCATGTGGAATCTGAGCCTCCTCTTGACATAGAGGTGCAATGGACACAACCAATCCAATGTCCACATAGAAAAGGTGGCATTGGATTGAGAAAAGTGGACATGATGGCTGATGGGTATGGGGAAAGGCAGGAAGAGATGAGAGGTGGAGGCGTCTTTGGGACATGGAGCTGCCCTGGATGGTGCTTCAGGGGCAATCACCGGACATTGTAAATCCTCACAGGGCCCACTGGATGGAATGGGGGAGAGTATGGGCCATGATGTGGACCATTGACCATGAGGTGCAGAGGTGCCCAAAGATGTACTTGCCAAATGCAATGGATGTGTCATGATGATGGGAAGGAGTGTTGCTGGGGGGGGAGAAAGGTGCGGGGGGGGGGGTGGTAGGGTTCAATGGGACCTCATATATATATATTTTTAATGTAATATTATTACAAAGTCAATAAAAAAAAAAAGTAAAAAAAAAAATCTAATAAACCTTTAATAAGGTATGAACATCAATATAGGCTTACTCATTGTGAAAATGTCCCATACTGATATAAGATACTAATAAATGGGAAAACTGAAGGAGTATATGGGAATTCTCTGTATACTCTTCACAACCTTTCTGTAAATCTAAATCTTTTAAAATAAAGTGTTTTAAAAAGTTTAAAAAAAAAAAAAAAAGATGCTTCACCTGGCTTGGGGAACACAGCCCTAACCCTTGTGTCACAGAGGAGGTCACTGAGACCCAGAGAGGGGCAGGACCTAGACACAGAGCTGAGGGGGCCCTGCAGAGGGTGAGAGGAGCCCCATGGCCCACATGCAGTCTTGGAGTGTGTTCAGTCACCTGTGCCGCCACGCGGCTGGCTGCACGGTGCCCTGCCCAGAAAACCAACAGGCGCAGCGTCAGAGGGTCTCTGCGGCCCCCGTGCTCTGACCCACGATGATTCTGTCTCTCCAGAGACCACAGACTCCCCAGGAGCACTGGTTTCTCTCCCCTCAAAGGCCAGCGAGGGCCACAGCAAGGGGGAACCGGGGAGCCCCTCCAGTCCAGCCATGCTGGACAGCCGGGAGCCGACCCAGCCCCCCTGGTCTGCGCACTGCACACAGCCACGCTCGCACGCTCATGTGAACGTCAGCGCCCCTCCGCACACAGGCATGCACAGCCCCCGCAGCTCCTCCACACCCCCAGCCCCCAGCCCAGGGCCTCACCCAGCACTCGGGCGATGAGGCAGAAGAGCAGGGTGCTGATGACGAAGGTCCAGTTCCAGTGGTGGGAGCCGGCCACGGTGGAGACACCGAGGAAGATGAAGATGAGGGTCTCGCTGACGCTGCTCCACATCTTCAGGAAGTACTTGATGGTCGTGTGGGACTTGTGGGATATGTTGGCCTCCACGTAGGGACGCATCACCACCCCGGAGGCAATCAGGCTGGCGTGCAGGGAGAGCGGGGATCAGGGCTCCACGGCTGGAGGCCGCAGCGCTGCGCGCCCACCTCGTAGGTGCGAGGTGCCCGCTGCGGCCTTCACACACCTGCTCTCGCTCGGTCCCAACAGGCCGACAGGCGTGTGCCTGCTCCCGCGGTTGTCAAAGGAGGCACCTGGGACTCGGAGCAATAAAGCCTCCCTCACGCTGTCACCCGGCCAGGTCTGCCCGGCCTCAAAGCCTGTGCCTTGCCCCGAGGCCACGCCGCCTCCCGGCCCCCGGGAGTCCACTCCACTAGACACACCTGTGGTCTCCTGAGTTCATGCCCCAAACGTGTGGCGTCCCCCAGGGCACGGGGCCCCCCAGCACCTCCCCTCAGGGTCGCGCAGGGAGCTCTGCTGAGCTGCGGCCCAAGCCCTCTGCCCGCACCCGAGCTCCACTCCTGCGGGGCTGGCTCTGCGCCCCCGCTTCCCCGCCCCACTTCAATACTCGCAGTGGTGACGCTCCCTGCCTCAAGGGGAGCCTCCTTTCTGGGGGCTGCTGAGGGCAGTTGTAATGTGAATGTCTGGGTCGAGCTACCCCCAAGGATGCCCCCTGAGACAAATGAAGGGAAGAAGCAGCAGGGCTGAGAGCTGCCGGAACGTTAGAGTCAGTGGCTTCCAGGGGCAGCGTCAGATTCCGCCCCCGTGGCCCGAGCTCACCCTAACTCGGTCACTCTCGCCTCCAGGTGCCCGGGAGCCCCAGAGGCCAGCAGAAGGACTGCTCTCCTCTGGTCAGGTAAAGAGCTGCCGAGCAGGGTCCGGCGCCCAGGGCTCGCGCCTCGCTGCTGGAGTGGAAGCTGGCCCCTGGGGGCACCTCGTGAGCTCGAGCCTGGGGAGCCCAAGCTGGCAGCCTCCCCACACGTCCCTGCCGCCCGCCGCAGCCGGGACTCACGCCATGATGCCCGACAGGTGGAAGAGCTCAGCCGACAGGTAGGCCATGTAGCTGTAGAGGAAGACGAAGAGCGGCTCGATGACGCGGATGTGCGCGGTGAAGCGGGAGGTGAAGGCGGCGATGACGCCGTAGACGACGCCCACGAACACCCCGCCCAGGGCCACCACGAAGAAGCTCAGGAAGCCGAGGACGATGTCCACGATGCCGATGCGCTCGTAGTTGGCAAATTCCTCGAAGAGGTGGTACAGGACCTGGGGGGGCAGGCAGGTCGGTGGGAGGGGCCCGGGCCGCGGCCCTTGGCTCCCCCCAGCGCGAGCCCTCCCCCAAGTAAAGGCCACCTGGCGGCAGAGAAACCGTCATGCCACCCAGGTTGCTACAAACCACTGGCCTGTGGGTCAGAGGACCTGACTCGGGCCTGGCAGCCCGAGGTGCTGGTTCTGAAGGCAAAATGCCTGGGTTGGAATTCTGGCTCTGCCACTCACTAGCTGTACACATGGGACAAACTACTTAACCCCTCCATGCCTCGGTTTCCCCATCCATGAAATGGGCATAATAACAGTTCCAACTCCACGGGGATGTGGACTAAATGAGCCAATAAAGATCAAGCGCGCAGGTCGGCGCCCTCGCACTTTCTCGCTGTATAACCAGGGGCAAATAGCCTCCCTGTCTGGATTTCAGTTTCTCCTTCAGCACAAGGCAGGGAAAGCTCAGACAAAGAACCAGAGCAGGATTTCTTAACTTCTGAAACTGTCTGAAAATACATCTGACCAGACCATACTCGACTTGGACTGAGGATGGGACCCAGAAAGTTCTATGCAACAAGCTCCCCAGCACGTTGGGTGAAAGGCCAGGTTCACATGCTATGAACTAAGGCTCCGGGAGGTTTCCGCACCTCCTGGACTGGGAAACGAATGGTAATTGTGTCACACTTTCAAGTGGCACTTGATATGCCACAGAGCCCTTGGATAATCACTACCCCAGCCAACACTATCACCTCTCAGGAAGGTGGTGGCTGTGCCTTTGCTAAACTGAGGCTCAGAGTACAGTGATGTGTCAGGCCCTCCCAGCTGGGGAACAGGAGCGCTGGGCCCAGGGCTCATCCCGGGGCAACAGAGGGCTGCGGCCTCCCAGCAGGCTCAGCTTTGAAGACCTGCCCCCTCCCAGTGCTGTCCTAGTCAGCACAGTGACAGCCAGGAAACCTGCCGGGGAGTTTCTACCCCAAAGGGGCTGGGGAGGGGTGAGAAGAGGTTCTGAGAATTCCTGAGCGGGAACCCCCCAAGGCCCCCATCCCTGGATGGCACCTGGAGGCGAGGAGAGTGTGGCATGGGGGAGGTGATGTGCTTGGGGCAGCTTATACCCACACCCAGGGCCCCAGAGCGTGCCTGACTCAGGCCGGGCGGGGGGTAACGCCCAGCTCTACCTGGTCTGAGGGCTGCCCGGGCCACAGCCATCAGAGCCCTTGTCAGCACATGTGCTCTCAGCCTGGGCTGCTGACTCTCTCCTGGCCTGAGGGAGCTCAGGGGCCTCCTGGCTTGCCACCTGGGCCAATGGGTGGGTGTGGAGGGCACGGCCCTCTTTTCCTGCCTGGTCCTTGTCACCAGGACTGCACAGGAGGCAGTGTGGCATAGCGGCAAGCGCCAGGGCTCTGGGCTCAGGCTCTGTGGATTTGAATTCCAGTATATCACTTATCATCTATTGTGACTTGGGGCAAGTTCCTTTACTGCTCAGTGCCTCAGTTTCCTCATCTTAAAAAACTGGGCCTAACGACAGTGCTGACCTCATGGAGTCACTGGGAGCGTTAGGTGAGGCACCACCCACTCAGACACAGGAAGCGCTCAGAAAACGCAGGCATCACAAACAGTGCTGTCACCTCTGTCAGGGGCATGGCGAGGGCCCCTAGGGGCCGCAGCTGGGGTAGCCACTTGACACAAGCACACCCCACTGCTCCCCACAAGTGCCCACTGGAACCCCAAGTACCCAGATCCAGCTGTGGAGGGTTTCAGTTTTGGCACATTTCCGGAGCTTTCCCAAACACTAGTGAGTGTGACTCCTACGAGAACCCGGGAGGATGACAGGCTAGGGGCTGCACTCCCTGTGTCACGGTGGGGAAACTGAGGCTCACAGTCACCCTGGGCAAAAGCTGGGGCTAGAAGAGACCAGGACTGAAGCCTGGCTGCCCTGGCCCCACTGCTGCTCTCCGCAGCCCCGAGAGGAGCTGGCAAGGAGGACGGGGAGAAGGAGGAAGCCGAGGCTGGGGGCAGCTGAACACACTGCCTGTCTCCACCTTGAGGCTGTGCTTCCTCAGGGGCTGGGGTGGGAGAGAAGGGGTGGGGAGGAGGGTGCGGGAACATGTACGTGCGTGAAGGCGCAGGGCGTGCACGTGTGCTCTTGTGCTTTCCTGTGTGTGCAGCTGCTCGCTGAGAGGTCCAGCTGGGATGGGGGTGTTTGCTCGCACACCTACCTGTTTCCTGAGGAAACCAGCTGGGAGGAAGGGCATGAGCAGGCCTGCAGCGTCTCCCACATGCAGACCTTGCAGTGGGGGTGTCTGCCCTGGCTAGATCCTGGCAGGGAGGCACTAACGATGCTGTCACTTTGCAGCTGAGGGAGATGAGGCCCAGAGAGGTACACTCACTTGCCTGAGCTCACACAGCAAGCAAGGGGCCAACCCCTTTTACTCATCACCTCCTGGAGGCTTTCCATAATCTCTGCCCAAAATTCTCCCTATACCGACTTCTAACTTAAGACAGCCAATGTGAGAGTTGAAAGGCCCCTCAGAGATCCAAAGCTCTATGAAAGGAAACTGAGGCACAGAGTGGATAAGTAATTTGCCCAAGATCCCACCACATCACAAGTCAGGTAGAGTGGATGACCTGGTAAGGCCAAGAGCTCAGCCAGACCTGGGCTCAAATCTTGCTTCCATCATACTCAGCAAGTTAGCTACCTTCTTTGGGCCTATTCCCTCCTCTGTGAAACGGGAATCACAGCGCCGCCGAGGGCTGCTGTGAGGATTAAATGAAATAATCCACGTCAAGGGCTCAGGCTGACTCCGGCCCACAGTGTGCAGGGAGGCGCCTTCGCTGGATTTTCCCAAGTATTATCGGACGGACACGGGATTTGCCTGCGTGCGGGCGCGGCCCCCAGCCCCTCACCACGGTGACGGCGTCATTGAGCAGGGACTCCCCGAAGACGAGGATATGCAGCAGCTCGTTGATGTGGATCTCCTCGAAGACGGCGAGCACGGCCACGGGGTCCACGGCCGAGATGATGCTGCCGAAGAGCAGGTTCTCCAGGAGGCCGATGTTGTTGATCTGCTCGCCGCCCACCAGGCACACGGCGTACATGAGGCCGCCCAGGAAGAAGGCGTTCCACAGCGTGCCCACCACTGCGAAGATGAGGATGGTGCCCAGGTTCTCCGTGAACTGCCGCAGCGGCAGGAAGTAGCCCGCGTCCAGGATGATGGGCGGCAGCAGGAAGAGGAAGAAGATCTCCGACTGCAGCAGCGGGGGCTTCTCGCCCACGCCCTTGATCAGGCCGCCCACCAGCAGCCCCACCACGATCAGCAGGCAGCTCTCGGGGACGATGCTCGAGATGGTGGGGATCACGTGGAAACCTGCGGAGGGGAGAGGAAGGCAGGGTGTGGGCTTGCCGCGGAGCCGGGAGGACAGGCCCGAGCACGGCGGCTGGCGGGAGGCGCTGTCAACCCTCCCGGCTCCGCTTCCTCGCCGGGGAGATGGAGGTGGTAACGCCAGCCTCCTGGGTTGCTGCAAAAACCGAGTGAGGACCTTGCTAACGTGCTTCTTTCCAAGGATAAGTGTGTGCTGTCTCTAGGTCACAGTCATAAAACATCAGAAGGAAGCAGCTCCATATGACTCCAGAGGAAGAAATGATCAGTCAATGATCAAGGCACCAAGGACCTAAGGCTGGGGAGGGGGTAAAGCTCAGTGGTATGTCTGCTTGCCATGTACGAGGTCCTGGGATTCCCGGTACCTCCTAAAAAACACAACAAAATATCTAAGGCTGAACCTGCCATCTTTCCAGGCCCAACCAAGGTCAAGGAGGCAGATTTTAGCTTAAGGTATAACAGTCCCACAATTATCGCCGAGGGAAGCTAGCGAGTCCCCCAGCATGCAGGTACTGAAGCAGAAGGCAGAGCAGCAGAGAAGTGACGTGGGCGATGGAAGGAAGCACAGAAGAATGCCAGTGCAGGAAGGGACGTGGGCTGCCTGCGTCTGCAAACTCGCAGCACACATGGCCATCTCCAATCCTAGATTTGCAGCAGACCCCTCTAAAATAATCGCAGCACATTTCTCCCCTCAGCCCGGACAGCTGCTCAAGACTGGGCTGGAGGAAGCCAACAGCAATCAACAGTTTTGGCATGTGAGTCAAAACCTATTCGCTGCCAGGGAGTGGATAGCTCAAGTGGTTGAGGGCCTGCTTCCCATGTAGAAGGTCCCGGGTTTGATCCCTGGTACCTCCTAAAAGCAAACAAACAAACAGAAAAAACCCAACTGTTACTGGGGAGCAGATGTAGCTCAAGTGGTTGAGCACCTGCTTCCCATGTACAAGGCCCTGGGTTCAATCTCTGACAGTACTTCCTAAAGACAAACAAATGAAAACCTATTCACTGCCTTGACCTTAGTCCAATCCTACCCACTTTAAAGATGGGGCAACTGAGGCTCAGAAAGGGGAAGGGACTTGCCCAAGGTCATGCAGCAAATTAGGAGCAGAACCAAGGGAGGACCCACATTTGACCCCCCAGCTACCAGTGAGCTCTGCACCCCTCTTCCTGAGACCCACCAACCATCTTCCCAAGCCATGTCCTGACCAGCAGCAGGGATCACATGATGCTAAGGCCCATCTTGGGGCTCCAAACCCAGAGCTGGGGGTAGCAAAATCCCCTCCAGAGAAGTGGCTCCCTCAAAGGCAGGTTTGGCTTTGAGCCCCAAGTTCCCCAAGCTTTTTTTGTTTGTGTTTTCAGGGGAGGGGTGGAGAAGCCCTGGGCACCTCGCTGCATGGGAGGCACCGTCTTGGCCAAGAGGGTAGGAGCCTTTGTCAAGGTGAAAGGTCCCTCTTTCCTCCCCTCCCAGCCTGTAAGTCCTGCATGGGCAGATTCTGTATCTGTTTATCCTGATCTCTCCAGGGCTGGGGACACAAGAGGTACTCAACCAGTGGTGGCTGATTTGAAAATGTATAGGGCTGGGCCATTGCCCACATGATTGCTGATAACCTGCCTGGCCAGGCCTCTTTTCACTACCCAAGATCCTTGACACCCTTCCCATGCCCAAAGCCCCAGCCCCTCCTGCTTTTTGTACTAATCAGGGCAGTGGTGGCATAGGACAAGTCAAGACACACTTAAACGCTCTTAAGGCCTAGAACTCCAGCACAGCCCCAAGTACCCAGAGACACTCAAAACATGATGAATGAAGGAACGACTCAACCTTGGCCAGGAAAGGACCACCATGTCCATTCCTCTGACTTCAACACAGACCTGACCAGAAATCGCCACTTTGGCTGAAGTCCCCAGCGTTTGCAGTGTCTACCTGTCACCGCAGTGTTCAGCTTACTGAAGTGCAAGTCATATGGAGTCCAAGTCTCCCTTCCTATACAGCATAAAGTCCAAACTTTCAGCATCACCTTTGTGGTAATAGCCCACTCTTCTCTTTATCAAATTGTCAACGCTTTTTTTTTTTTTTTTTTTGAGGTACTGGGGCTGGGTATTGAACAGAGGACCCCATATTTGGGAAGCAGGCACTCAACTGCTTGAGCCATACCCACTCCCCTGAGTTGGTTTTTTCATTTGTTTGTTTGTTGTTTCTTTTTTCACTTTTATGAGGTCCTGGAAACTGAAGCCGGGGCCTCCCAGGTAGGAAGCAGGCACTCAGCTACTTGAGCCACACCTGCTCCCCCTACTGTCAAAACGTAACATTTCAGCCTTGCCGAATCCCTTGCAATTCCCCAATAGATAGATCCTCTTTTGCCTTTGCACAATCTAGTTCCTCTCCTTAGAACACCATTCTCGCATCTCTATCCAAGCTGTGTGTGGCTGACACCATAGCCTTCTGCAGGCCTCCTCTTCCAGGAAACCTTCCCTGACCACCCATGCCTCCCCCAGGTGAGGGCAGGAATCATTTTTCAGTGCCTCTCTGTCAACTTCCAATCCGCAATCATCACCTGAGTTCCTCTCTATCCCTGGACCCAGTAAGGTCAGACAACCCAGGCAGATGCAGTGGAGATAGGAGCCCACACCCAAGATTCAGGCTGTCCTAAAAGGGAGACAGAACAGCATGGGAATTTGGGAGAAGCAGAGTCCCTATAGGCACTGGCCAGAAAGCAGCTTCCCAAGGCTGGCCAGCAGTGCAGCTCCAGCCAGCTGCCCCTCCTCGACCCCCACCTCCCACCTCTCCCTGAAGTCCAGAGAGACAGCCCAGGGCAGGTAGGTGAAAGCTTCGGCCTTCACCCAGCCCATTAGATTTTAAAACGCCTCCCATCCCTCTATGAAATTGGTCAAATTCAAAAGCTTTCCTGGCCCCAAGAAGTTCCAGACCCAGGGATGAGTAAGAGACGAGACCCAGAGATGAGAAAGCCACAGCTCCTGCCCTGGGATGGTGGATGTGAAACCACCAGAGTAGTAATGAGGATACTCGTTATTCCCGAAGGCGCTCCTGAGCCAGCCGCCGTGCTGGGAGCCGGGCCCACTCGCTTGGTCTGGTCTCACACCAGCCCTGTGGGGTGGGAACTGTCCCTACTTTGCACAAGAGAAAGCGAAGGCTCAGCAAGAACAGGCACCTTCGCCAGAGTCCAAGGGAGGAGTGCCCTCTAACGTAGGGTGTCTCAAGCTGGATGCAGAAAGGGCCAAGTATCATTTACTCCATCACGGGCGTTTTATGAGCTGGAACAACACCGGGCGCTGGGGACATTGGGGGCTCTGGCTCCAAACCTTGTGAGGAGCTCCTGAGGATGGCCACACTCTCCCAGGCTTTGGGACCTCTGGGCCCTCAGGCCTCCCTCGCTCACTCGTGGACAGAGAGCTGGCATTCCTATGTGACAGATGAAATCCCGGAGCTCAGAGGGGAGGCAGGGCCCGAGCCGCCCAGGGAACGAGGACTGGCCCCCTGACTCCCCGGGCCGTGCTTTCTTCTCAGGTAAGCCAGCGCCCAGACGGCCTGCGGACAGGACAGGCCGTGTGCCTGGGCAGGCCTCCCCCACGCTTCCCGTCTTTGGGTCTGCTTCCCAGGAAGCAGAGGAACTCCCAGCCCCGGAGGGCTCTCAGGAGAAGGGGAGCGGTGGGGATGGCCACCAGGTGGAGCAGAAAGGCCTGGGATCCGCTCTGGGCTCTGCCGCTCCTGGGTCCGGCGGTGGGGAGGCGGAGTGTTACTGGAAAGCAGCTTCCTGGATGGGGGTTGGGGGTGGATTCTGTCATCAGGAGGCGGCTCCTTCAGGCCCTGCAACTCAGGGAAAGGGGGCGAGGCCTGGAGCCTGTTCCCGCTTGTCCCTCTCCCAAGCCCTGATTCCTGCAACCTCCACCCTGCATCCCCAGGGAGCCAGGGCGCTTGCTGACACAGGAGTGGTGAAACGGTTTGGGGCCTAGACAGTGGCAAAGGCTCGGCATTGAGGTGAGACCCTAAGGTGCCAAAAGATGAGGCAAAACTTCCAGGGCCCGAACTTCCTGGCCATTGTTGCTGTCCCCAGGATGGAATCAGGGGTGGAGCAGAGGCAGCTGGAATCAGAGATCCAGAGACGTGCGGACTGGAATGCACCCTGGAGATGAAAATTCTCCATCACTTGGAGGGGGAAACTGAGGCTCAAAGAGAGCTGGGGACTTGTCAAAGGTCCTCCATAGGAACCCAGGGCTCCGGGCTCCAAATCCAGGGACCTCCTTCAAGGGTATTCAGTCTTCCCTGAGTAAGGACTCAAGAATGTGTGGAATTCAACATCTTCCAGGCACAGGGCAAACTCTGACACAGTTCAGGGCCTGCTCCCCAGTTAGGGGAAGAGAGTGGGGGAAGGGAGGTTGGGGTTCTCGGGGTGCTGAGGGGAAACATGCACACACCCTCTTCACGGCATGTTGAGCAGACGCTTGACCAAAACTGGAGTGGGGGGGAAGGGGCTCCCAGGGCCTCTGTGGCTGCTCTGCTCCTCATCATGGGAATGTTTTATTGACACCCCGTCTGTCCGCATCTGCTAAGATCATTGCGTTGGTGCAGGCAACGCTGTCCCAAGTCACCCACAGTTGCCAGGGGAACCAGACACTGCCGACACAGCTCCCCACGTCTCCCCTGGCCTGGGCACTCAGGGAAGTTCTGGGAAGACCCTCCTTGGCCCACCAGTGCCAGGTCGCCAGGGACCCTGGGGCCCGTGGGGGGCTCTGCCGCTCTAGTTCCAGGCCAGGGGACTGCTCTGGGGCTGCAACTCGGTCAGGCCCCGTGGGAGTCCCGCTTGCACAACGATTCCATTTCTTTAACTCCCTCTTCAACTGCCCCAGCAACAGCCTCAACCACAATAAGGAAAGGTAACACCTTCCAGCAGCGAGGGCCCAGCGCTGCAGCCTACAGCCGGGTGCACTTCCACTTTACCCATCTGTTCCTCACCACAGCTCTGGAAGGTCACAATACCATCCCCCCATTTCACAGATGAGGAAACTGAGGCACAGAGAGGTTACGTGACCTGCATGGTCACACAGCTGGGAACGAGTAGAGCTGGGAGTCAAACCCAGGTGGTATGGCTCCAAGCTCTGTGTTTTAGACACTGGCCACATCTTGCCTGTTTTTATTCCTATGTTGTTTCTAAGGGGAGCTGTGTCCTGAGGAAGCCCAGTACTGAAGAGGCCCAAGGAGCTCCCAGAGGGCCAGGGGTAGTTATTTCTTTCCATGAGCTCCTCTCCAGGCAGGTCTCACCACTGCTCCTCTTCCACACTAGTGCCTAGTAAAGACGCTGTGAAATCCTTTGTCTCTTTTAAGCCCACCACCGCCAGGAAGCCCTTCCAAGTTAACGCAGGCAGGAGGAGTCAGCCTAGCCTCCTCCACCAAACTCACAGGGCAGGAGGTGGGAATTGTTGGCCAACTGCTCAGCCCAGCCAGCCTCATCTGCACTCAGCCCTGCCTCCTGGGGACTGGAGGGTCCTTGAGGGCAGGGCCCATGGCTGCTTCTCCTCAAAGTTGACTCTTCCTGCCACAGAGGTCAGCTCTGAGGAAGGGGAGAAAGACAAATCAGACCAGAACAGACTCAGCTGCTGCCTCAAGAGGCTCAGAGAGACCAAGAGAGGACACTCACGCGGCACTATCTGCCACCCTGTGTTCCCACGGCCAGAAAACTGGGTTCCAGGCAGGGTGCAGTCACTGGCTCGCTGGGTGACCCTGGGCAGGGTACATCTCCTGCGCTTGGTTTACTGGTCTACGTAAGAGCCTATTAAAGAGGGTTTTGGGAATACCAGGTAAGACAATACAGGGAAAGACTGCCAAACAATGCTGGCACTCAAGTAGTAACTGCTATTACTATTAAGATTTTCCTTGAAACCGGAGTGACACAAATCGCCTCTGTTGCTGCAGACTTGTCCATCCCTGGACTGTAAGCTCCCTGAGGGAGGGAACTTTATTGTCACCTGGGTCTCCAGCTTCCAGCACAGAGTAGGCAGCTACTGTTTGTGAACTGAGATAAAAGTAGCTTGTTAGACGTGAAGTGTGGGAAAAAGGAGGGAAACGCAGATAATAGCTCTGAGCTTTCAAGACTAGCTGGTGCTCCCAAAGCAGAACTCTTTTGAATTGGGCTTTGAGGGATCAATAAAAGTTGGCCAGATAAAGACACCAGAGAACAGTCATTCTAGGCTCTGTATCTTCCAAAGAGCCTAGCACAATACCTTGCACATAGCAAGAGGATCTGTGGGTAACGATGAATGAAAACAAGGAAAGAAAAAGATAAACAGGAAAGCAGGCTGACCTCACCAAATCTTTGAAAATCTCCAAACATGAGGCAGGTGGGAGACAGTGTATGTGAAGCACTTACCACAGACCTGGCACACGAGTCTCTGAGTCTCGGTTTCTTCCTCTGTACCTGGGGTGATGACGCTGTCCCTGGGGTAGCTATAAGCACCCCTGAGATAATTTATGTAGAGCTTCTGGCCCACAACAGCCGCTCAATTACTGACAATTTTTAAAAAATATAAACAAGTATATAAAATATAAACAAATATATAAAGTATAAAAAATATAAACAAGTTCCTCCTGCCCAGTCAGGAGGAACCTACTTGATCGAGATCCATGTTGAGAGACAATCTCCAGCCCAAGGAAGAAGAAAAGCAGGTACTGGCCATTTATAGTGTCTGAGGCAAGGCCCGCCTCCTCTCATTCCATCTTGGGCCCCATCCCCATTTGACAGGTGAGGAAACCGAGGCTCAGAGAGTTCAAGTGACCGGCCCCAGGCTACCTAGTTTGGAAGTGGCAGAGCCAAAATTAGAACCCCGTCTCCCAAGTGCCAGTTCTTTGTGTCGTGCCGCTTCAATTAAAACGAAGCCCGTCAGGATCAACAGGAAGAGGATTCAGGCCTGTAACGTGCCGCCCCTGCAGAAACGGCCACCAACGGATGTGCTTCCAGGACCTGGGCAGGGATCATTCCCCAGGCCCAGGGCAGTCTCTCGGTGCTTTCCCCCTCCATTTCCCAACTAGTACCTCCATTTCTTGCTGGTTCAATCCCCATTTCAGGGAGGCTTATTATGTTGGGGAAACGGGGCTCACCCTCCAGGGAGGGACATCAGAACTAGGTGGGAAGGCAGCTAGCCGAGAACACAGCAGCAGCTACTGGGTGGCGTGGGCACGGGGAACAGAACACGGAAAAGAAGGCCAAAGTCGAGGTTTGAGGTCTAGCTCTGCCCTTTAGTGACCTCGAGGCTTTGGGCAAATCGCTACATCACAAATGGACCTCTGTCTCCTCCTGCATAAAACATGTGATCATCAAGGGTCGTGGATGCACCTTGCACATGGTGAAGTGGCAGACAAACTTCAGGGATGACTGATAAAGGACAAGTAAGGATGAGAATGCCACAGCAGGTCGGAAGAGCACTGGGCAGCCAGGGACGCGCTGGAGTAATAAGTCACGTGATTCAGCCAGCAGCGACTGCCCAAAGTCGGCCCTTGACGTTAGCAGGAGAGGCTAGAAGGAGAGGCTCGAACAGGCACAATGGGGTGGGATCAAGCACTCCAGGGTCAGGGGATCTGGCCAAGCTCAGGATTAACCCTCAACCCTGGGTGTAAGCCCTCCTTACAACTTATCACCCCCTCTCCAGGTCCATCTCCTCTCACCTCTCCCATCCCGAGAGACTCCTCTAGAAGCCAGAAGCCCCCATGCCCCACCACTGTACAAGCAGAGGGAAACCCTTTGTCACCTTGAACTTCTACCCACCTTTCAAAATCCAATGCAGATATCACCTCCTCTGGGAAGCCCTCCCCAAAACCCATGCAGGTGCCTCTCTACACTGTTGGAGTCAGGAGCTCCTCGTTGGTGGTCCAGTCCACCTGGTACCTAGCACCCAAACCCGGGCCCGATAAAGGTGATGCTCAGGAAAAGTAGGCTAAGAGAATGATGGGAAGCTTTTTAAAGGGTGTGGGCCTGAAGATGAGGCTCAGAGGGCAGGAGGGAAGAGTGTGAACAAACGAACAGCCAGGGAATCCCCAAAAGCCTTCCGAAGATCAGGAGGCCTCCAGCCAGCCTGGAAACGTAGACTGTATAGTGAGAGGCGCTGCAAGGCAGGCAGAGCAGGCGGGCCGTGGAGGGAACTGAGCCCAGGCGCCCGACGCTACAGGCCTCAGGGGGTCCCCAGACCATCCTCGAGGGCCCCTGACCTCCAGGTCTGGCCCTGAATGCCCCCATCCCGGCCTCAAGCTGGGTCCTGCTCCTGCCCTGCCTTCTACTGCCACCGCCTCCTCCCCGGGTCCTGTCAGTACCCCCATCCCACCCCAGGCTGGGTCAGCACCTGGTAGCCAGCCCGGCCTCTCCAATTATCTAAGGGCTCTGCGAACATCTGATGAATGAATTTCACTCCGCAGACTTTCTCGACCTCCTGCTGGAAAGGCTCTGGATCGAGCATTCCCATGCAGGGAGGGAGAGTATGACTCATGCAGGGACAGGGACAGGGACAGGCAGTAAACAGCCCATGCGTGTTGACAAGAGATAGACGCCAGCAGCAGCAACTGGGCCTGGCAAGGGACCTGTCTCCAGGCAGCCAGTGGGGGTGATGACCTGGGGGAATGGGGGGCAGCTCAGGAGGCTGGTTTTACTTGGGGGTGGGGGGTCGTCAGGCTCCAAAGACACTGGGTCACCCTGGCAGGTGCATGTGAAGCACGGCAATATCTTTAGATTATTTCAAAATGGAAATATATTGCTTTGGTTGATTTCAAAAAGAACCCATGTCATTTAAAAAGAAATTCAAACAGTATGTAAGTGCATTAAGTAGAAGGAGGATCATCTCCCAATGAGTCTCCCTTTATGCCCACTATGCACCCCTCCCGCAACCTAAACACACACATATCAGTTTAACTCTTCTGTATCTCTAATTTCTAAATTATGTGCGGCTCATCATACGTATATTCCACGGGGCAGAGACTGCATTCAGCACTTTACTGCAGCCTCTCCTTTAATTCTCTCAACCACCCTAATGTGGCAGATACTATTGTTGTTCCCATGTGATGATAAAGAACGACCCAGAGGGATGACCATTTGCCCCAAGATCACACATCACACAGCCAGGGCCCCACGGGCCCCGGACCCAGGCAGAGCAGCCTCACTGTATGCATGGCCTTGCTTGGGCCGCCTGAACGGTGCCCCACGATGAGCGCTGGGAGGAAGGCTGGCCTCTCACACTTGGAAAGCCTCCACTGAGAGCCCCAGGCAGACTGGCCTCTGTGGCTGGCAGTGAAACCACATGGCCTCCACTTCACCAGTACCACGTGCTACCATTGGAATTAGGAAAACCTAAAACCAAGAGGGCCCTTCTCGGTTCCCTGAATTTCAACCCTGGAGTGTGCAGGGGGTGACGACACAGGATGCTTGAGTGGGAAAAGAACCAGGAAATAGTCTGGTTTGAAGCCACCTTCCCCTTCCTTTCCTGGTGGCCAGGTGTGTGGCTCCGCAGCTCAGCTCTCCTCTGGCCCTGTCCAGGCCACAGGAGCTCCAAATACCATTTTGCCCCACATGTGGGCTGGGTGGGCAGCGACAGGCAGATACGAGAGAGGTTCTGTTTTCAGAAACTTCAGAGCCATGGGAAAGCTAGATTTTTTTAATTTTCCTTTTTGTGGGGATAGGGTATAGTTTACAAGATACAAATTGGTGAGAAAATGCAAATATCTGCTGTTTCCAGTACCCCTTCCAATCGAAAGTCACATACCTTAAAAGCATAAAAGTACATTAAATCCGTTATCTATAATGTGATCTTGCTCATAATATCATCGTACTTGGGTACAGAGGGGCAGAGTATAGAGAGATGGTGGTAGGAAAGCAAAACAAAGAGAATTCTACAATTGCCAGGCCTGCCAGCCCACCCTGCAATAGTGAGTCACAGTATCCCACTTTCAGCAGCTAAAGGGAAGGTGGGTTGCAAAGACAGAGTGGGCCTTGGGTGGCCCTGGCTGGGGTGGGGTGCGGTAGGGAGCAGCAGCCCCAGCAGGCAACCTGGCCCCTCTAGCCCTCCTAGAACAATGGGCTTTATGGAGTCGGTGCTTCACCATCCCTAGGGGTGGTGACAAAGAAGGGGCATCAGCCACCCCTCAACTTGGGCATCTTGGTGACTTCCCAGAGTGGCCGGAAAGACACCAATGTGAGAAAATGGTTCTTGGAGCACAGGGCTGGGAGTGGGCCATTGAAGAAGGGGGCTTCCCGGAGAGGTGGGAGCCGGCTGGCCTTTCGGCCGGTGGGTCTGGGTGCATGCGGGTGGACCTGCAGAGAGGGAGGGGCACAGGAGCTGGACTCCTCGGCAGCTGACCTCTCGCTTCCCCATCCCCACGCCTGCTCCTCCTACAACGGCCCCCATCTGCCCACACCACCCTGTCGCTCAGGCCCCAAGCTCCAGACTCATCCTTGGCTCCTTTCTTGCTCTCACACCCCACATCCCATCCATCAGCAAGCCCTGTTGCGCTGCCTTCTGAACCTAGGCAGAATCTGACCTTCTCACCCCCCACCGCGACCACCCAGCCCAAGCTGCCATGAGCGCTCGCCTGGACCACTGCAACGGCACCCCAGTCGGTCTCCTGTCCCCCAGTCTCTTCACATACCCAGCCAAGAGTGAACCTCTGTGAAAGGGAAGACAGCCTCCTAAAAGGAGGGTCAAAACCCCCCCATGGGGGAGCGGATGTGGCCCAAGTGGTTGAGTGCTGGCTTCCCACACGGGAGGTCCTGGGTTTGGTTCCCAGTGTCTCCTAAAAAATAATAATAATAAACCACAAGCAAACAAACAAACAAAAACAACTCAGGGGAGTTGATGTGGATCAGTGGTTGAGCACCGGCTTCCCACACATGAGGTCCCAGGTTCAGTCCCTGGCCCTGGAACCTCAAAAACAAAAACAAAACAAGAACCCTCCCATGGCTTTATCACACTCAGACCTCTGCTCCCTCCCCTTGAGCTATCCCAGTTTCTTGCTACAAGTATGGCTCTGCTTCAGGGCCTTCACAGATGCTGTTCCTGCTCTCTGAAACACTCTTCACCACCCAGAAGGATGGTGTATTCCCTCCCTTCTTAAGGTCCCTGCTCAGCAGAGCCTAGCCCAATCCTGTCTATCCACTCGCACTGCTTTATCTTTCTTTATTCCCTAATCGATCAGCTCCTGACATTCACAGGGGCTACTGACCATTCCCCCAGGAATGTCAGCCCCACGAGGGGCAGATCCATCACGACCAATGTCGCATCCCTAGCATGCAGACTGGGCCGGGCACACAGAAGGCTCACAAACGCCAGCTGTTGAATGGATGATCGCCTCTTGCCTCAATGACCTCAAGGTTATTGCGAGAATCACGTGAGACCACAGATATGAAAACACTGAGCGAACTGCCAGACCCTGTCCTGGTGGGTCACCACTGCTTGTCCCCTGGAGAGTCACACCTCCTGCCTGGGACCATGATTGCATCACCTCCTCTCAGCAGCTCTCCCTAAAGACCTCCAGGGCAGAAACCAGTGGGTCTGGGTTCGGTGGTCCTGCAGAGCCAGAAATTACATGATCCTCTATTCAGAGTTGGATCACACTGCATGGCTGGTTGATTGGTTTCCATGTGCTTGTCCCCTCCCCAGACCACAAGTTCCTCGAGGGTAGGGTATCTGTCCTTTCCAACACCCAGCACAAAGCCTGATATATGGGAAGAATCAAGACTCGTTTGTGGCCTGGGTGACTATCTGAGGGCAGGATTCCTGTCTGATTTAACTCGCTCTCCAGCATTTACCTCTTGCTCATGTGCACTAAACCCTAGTTGAAACTGGCCTTAGCCTAGAAGGAAGGGTTGGGATTTGAGGGGCACCAGGAAAGACTTCCAGGCAAAGCAAGGAACAGCAGCTGGAAAGGCAGGAAAGGGGCAACAAGCATGGTGCAAGGTAGAGGATTTCTACTGGAAACAAATAACAGTGAAGGCTGGGAGGAAATTACTTAGACGGGCATAAAGCAGCCTTTCCTCTGGTCCTCAATTTGACCCTTGGCAGGAGACAACAGATGAGGAAACAGAAGTTCAAAGAGGTTCAGAGATTTGCCCAAGGTCACATATGTAGCAGCAGAGCCCAGGACCAGTCACAAACCCAGGACTGCTGACTCCCAGTTCAGTGCTCGCCCAGGGCCAGATTGTGAAAGGCCTTTAAGTATCCTGGAGGGGGAATTGTAAATCAACTAGACAAACCCTGTGGAGCCGCTAGAGGGCTCTAACCTGGGCGGTGATGTGAAAGTTCTACCTGCGCCTACCTCAGGGAGGAAGTCCAGGGAGATGGCACTGGACACCCGGGCTCAGCACCTGGGGTGGGGCACAGCTGTCCAACTGCACAGCCATTAGGTTCAGGCTCTGGATTGGCTGTTGCTGCCTCCTGTCTGATTCCAGCAGGATGGGTGAGCCTTCCCCATCCCGCCTCCAAATGCTTCAAGAGAGCAGAAAGCTACATTTGGAGACACGAAGGGCCTGAGCCAAGCCCAGGCAGGGGGCGGGAGACCTGGATTCTAGTCTAGAGCCTGCTACCAACTCATCGCGTGCCTTGAACAGTCCTGGCCGTTCTCTGGCCTCGGCTTCCCCACCCTCTGTGGCTCAGTCTGAACCTTACCAGCTCTGACATCTCACTGACGAGCTCTGCTGCTGGACAACGCCAGCCGCTGTAATACCCTCTGTCTCGGTCGCTGCCAAGGGCGGCGTCTGGGCCCACACTGTCCTCATGCTGGAGCGCAAGGGCACAGGGCAGTGTGGGGCCATGTAAAGAGCCCTGGTCTGCCAGCGAGGGTGCTGGTCCCCTCCCAGCCCTAAACCCTAACTTCCCTGGGACCTTTGGCAAATCACGGTGCTGAGCCTCCGTTCCTTCCTCTCTAACATGTGGATAAGCAATGCCCATAGCATGGGGCTGCTGTGAAGAAGAGGCGCAAAGAGAGGTTAAAAACACCCAGAAGAGAACAAAAATAAAAACACCTCGGAGCTGCAGAATCAGGGCACGGCAGGGATAATTTATGACAACTCTGCTTTCAAGGAAGGTACAAGGGGGGCTGGTTGGAAGGAGGGGTGGGATGGTGAAGGGCCTCTCTGTTCTACCCGCCAAAGCTCAGCGCATGCTGTGGCCTCGCGTGGCTGCCACCCTGACTTGGGTCCCACGAGGGCACAGCGGGGATGGCGTGAAACCACAGGGGCTGGGCTGCCTGGCCCACTCTGGAGGCCCTGGTGAGGGGACCCTCCTGTCAGGCAGCAGCTTCTCTTGGGGCAGGGGAACCAGGACTCGGAGGACTGAGGCAGAGGGATGGGGCCTGGGCTGGAGGGAGGGCTGGGAGACCCTGAGGAAGAACCAGCCAGGTGCCACCCCAGCGATCTCTGTCCAAAATTTCAGCCCAAACTCAGCCACCAGTCAGGGCAGGCAGGAGAGCCTGGAGGTGAAGAGCCAGCGAAGGCCTGAGAAGCAGGCGGCCTGGCTTCCCGGCTCTGCCTCCTACTACCAGGTCTCCTTGGCGTAGACTTTACCTCTGAGTCTCAGTTTTTTCATCTGAAAAGCAGAGCTCACAGCCATTTTCATCTCAAAGGGCTGATGAGATTATGTCTCTTGAAGTGAGGCAAAGGGCTGCCCAGGAAAGTACTCAACAAAGTGCACGGTTCCAGCTCTGAACCTTCCTGGTCCCCAGGCACAAAGATGGGCCACGGGTACCACAACACACGTGCCAAAGAAGCAAGTGCCCAGGAGACCCGGGCAACACCGAGACAGCCCCTCAGAAGCAGAGCTCGGCACCCCGTCCCTGCCGACATCGGCAGAAGCCCTCCGGCCTGCTGAGTCTGCTGCTGGTCACCTGCCTTCCTTACACGGTACCTGACTACAGGTCACAAGAGCTATGGGTGTGGCTGGGCTTTCTAAAAACTGTAAAGTGCCGTGCAGAGGTGCAGAGCAGGTTCACTGCGGCAGGCTTCGGACTGGGGGGAAGAGGGCAGGGAGAGAGATTCCTCCTAAGCAGGTACCTGAGGCTCCTTTTCCAGGAGATGTCCTGAAAGTCTTCCCATGCGTCCCCTAAAAATCAAATCAGCTGGCTGAGCACAGTGAAGGCGGGGGACACGGAAGGCATGCTTGCCACAGGAGAAGGTTTGTCACCTCAGGCCACTAGAAGCCAGGAGATATACTGAGTGGATGGGAGCGCTGAGCATGCTCAGAGGAGGCTGCCCTTTAAAGGACACTGCAGAGAAAAGATGAGGACATGGCCGGCTGCAGGCCCTGCTCCCAGTGCCAGGAGGGCCAGGACTCCAGGGCCAACAAAGGGAGAAGAGGAGCAGCTAGAAGCCACAGGGCTCTTCCAAACCATCCCATCCAAGCCCTTCATTTCACAGGTGCAAAGAATGAAGCCCTGGGAGGAGCAGGGGCTTGGGCAGGGTCACGCAGCAAGGTTGTCGCAGAGCCAGGACTCACAACCAGGACTCACACCCAGGACAGTCCACCCCACAGCCGGACCTCACTCCGTCCACAGTGCCAATGCCCCACGCCCCCCAACTTTTTTTCACTATGATGCTCTGTATACCTTACACGCATGATTCTCCATCCTCATTCTATAGCTGAGGAAACCGAGGCACAGAGAAGTGAAGGGACCTAACTCAGGCCACACAACCTGGTCTTCCTGACTCCAAAGCCCTGGCTCCAACCACGCTGCCTCCGGCTCTAAGCCCTGACTTTCAGTCCTGCTGCTGGGTCAAGTGGGGAGTGCTGGGGGCAGGGACCCCCTGCTGAGCTCCCTTTCGGGTCTGAGCAGTACCAGTGTGCCCGGGCTCTGCGTGCGCTCTGCACGGGGAGAACCAGGAGCTGCCTGGTACGTCGTCAAGAGCCGGAGCTCCTCCGGCAGCACCTCCCGGGCCTGGGTTTGGCCCGCGGGGCCCCTGCTCAGTGCCTCCCGCACTGTCTTGGCACCGTGCAGCCCTCCTGCCACACCCCCCTAGGGGAGGGGGAAATAGCACGAAGCCTTGTGCCTTCTCAACGGGCCTCAGCAATGCCATGAGGCAGACCCTATTATTTCCATTTCCAGAGGAGAAGCTGAGGCTCAGAGCTTAAAAAGGCCACACGGCCGATAAGCAACAAAATTGGTATTTGGTCCCAGAACTGCCTGCCAGCTCACAGAGCCCAAGCTCTGCCCTCACACCAGGCGGAAGGATAGGAAACGGCCTGGTAACTGCTTCCTGCAGACGTTCTCGTCCTCCGGGCACAGGCCTTGGAGACCAGCTCAGATGTGGCTGTGGGGTAACGGCCTGGCTGGTGGCCAAGTGCCCGTCAGCGATGAGCAGAGCTCAGAGGTGCAGGGTCCCCGGTGGGCTGAGGGGCTGCCCGCCGGCCCGCCGCTGGCCAGCCCACATCAGAGAACTGCCGAGCCCCGGGAGGAGATAAGGAGGCCTTTGTCAGCGCCTGCTTCCACTGGCCCTGAGCTGGCTGCTGGACTGGGCAGGGCCCGTCGTGTGATCCTGTACAGAGGGCGGGGTGCACACAGGGCAGCCGGAACTGGGGAGAGCCACAGCCAGGCAGGGCCCGGAACCTGAGCTGAGCCCTGGGTTCTAATCAGCTTCGTCACCCAGCTTCCTCATGAGATGTTAATAAAAACGCTAGCTCGCACGTACTGAGGGCTTCTTCACCCCATGTCTACCCAATGAGGGAGGCACTATCACACCCCTATCACAGATGAGGAAACCGAGGCTCAGAGAGGCTAGGTTACCTGCCCACGGCTGGTCAATGGCAGGGCCCAGTAGGATTCAAGCCCAGGAGGCTGACCCTGGAGCCTACAGGTGTTTACCCTCCAGGGCCTTTCTCTGCCTGGTTCCCTGTCTGAACCACAGAACACAGAATATGATCTGGACGATGATTTTCTCAGTTCTCCTGAGGATGGACCTAACTGGAACTGTCTCACAGTGTTCAAAGGAGCAGGCTCGGCCTCAGCGTGGCATTCTGTCACCAGAATGCAGGGAGCGCTGTTCCTCAATGCTCGTCCCCACGCTGCCCTAACTCTTCCACGCTGGGCCTTGGGTTTGGTCAACTGTATAAGGAAGGGAGAGGATCAAGTAACCTCAAACGGCTCCTCCATTCTGGCTTCCTAGGATTCAAGGTCACCCGATCCCACCACTTTCTTGCATGTGTGACCTGGGTAAGTGAGTTAACCTTGCCAGATCTCGGGGTCCTCATTTATAAAATGGGAATACCTCCCCTCACCTCACAGGGTCGGGTCAGGACCACCGAGGTGATGCAGGCAGAAAGTCTGGCATGGGGCCCGTACAAGGCAAGCCGCTTGAGGATGAGGGGGTAGTGCCTCCTACTCTCTGGGCAGCACTTTTTGTGACATCACCACTCACTGCCACTAGAAAGTGTGTCACACCATGTCCTCTCCCTGAAAGCAGATATCAGGGCTCACAGTCCCTCCCCACCCCCGCCTTGGGCCAACAAAGCGCTCCCAGACAGGCCCTGCGCGGCTCCCTGATATCGCTGCCATGGGAGCTTTCAGGATTGAGGGCTCCAAGTGAGGGCAGAGCCAAGGGCCGTTTCTGCCACGGCGTACCTGGTACTGCAGGTGGTAGCTAAACAACGGGCAGAGTGGGGCCCACCTGGGCAGAACATATGAATCTTATCACGCCAACTTCTTCCTGGCAGGGAGCTGGGTGAGTGAGGCAAAGGTCCCAGCCCATGCCAGCTCGATTCTCCGCCTCAACCTAGCTCCTAATTTGTGGCCCAGAGGAGTCCCCTTTCTAGCCTCTGCAAGGCGAAGGTTCAGGAATTCCTAACACTAAGCTAGGAAAAGCCTTAGAGGCTACTGCAACGCAAGCCTTTGTCTTCCCAAGAAGACAAGGATCAGGGCACCTAGCTTAACTTCTTGGGGGGAGTGAGCTCAGTGGGGAACTGCCTGAGGCCCAGGTTAGGGGGACAGTTGGGACAGGCAGGGCACCATGGCCTAGCCTGGGGCAGCATCTGCCTCCCAGCCCAGGCTCCACTGCCCTGCCCATCTTCCTGCTTCCATGCCCTCTTAGACTAGACCGAACAACGGTGAGCACGGCTCACTGCCTGGCAGTTGTAGTCACCCAGTGGTCTTGGTTCAGGGACCAGTAGGGAAAACCGGAGCCTTAGAAATTTTCTAAAGTGCCCTCAAATAGGAAGTTGGGCTATCGGCGATAAACCTGGACCAAGAGAGAGCAGGAACCCTCAGAGGAAGTTGGGACGTGGCAGTGTAGGCTCCTGGGAGTCAGAAGGCCTCGGTTAAGGCCTGGCTCCCTCACCTGCTGGCTCTGGGATCTTGCCTGGGCACGGTTTCCTCAGGTGTAAGGTGCAGGGCTGGGCTGACTTCTCAGAGGTCTCCTCCAGCTCTGACAGGCCATGAGTTTACATAATAACTAGCACACATAGAGCACTTTCCATTTTGCTTTGTACTTTCATGCACAATATGTCATTTAAACCCATGACATCCCTCTAAGGTGGGTATGGGTTCTCCTATATTAAAGATGAGAAAAGCAAAGCTCAGAGCATGTAAGGCCCAGAATACATCCAGCCTGGGAGTGACTGAGCCAGGATGCACCCTCGCGGCTACGGAAGACAAATCCTGGGTTCCCCATGGAGGTAGCCCGGGAGCGGCCCTGCCAGCAAGCTTACCCCAGCCTGGCCCTCACAGAGCTGCTCCCTCAGTGCAGACAGGCGGACTTTTTTTTTTTTTTTTAAAGAAGTTTAGATAACATAAATGATACATCAAAAATATAGGGGGATCCCCATATACCCCACACCCGTCCCCTCCCACTAAGGGGATTCTTTTAAAAGACCAGATTTAATGAAAAAAGTAAGGTGCAAAAGAGTATCAACAGCATGATTTTTATAAAACTATTTTTGTTTTTAAAAGTCACACAAATGTAGAGGAAAGTCCAGGAGGACACAATGAACCATTAAGAGTGCTTGGGGGAAGTGAACTTGGCCTAGTGGTTAGGGCATCCACCTACCACACGGCAGGTCCGCGGTTCAAACCCTGGGCCTCCTTGACCCGTGTGGAGCTGGCCCATGTGCAGTGCTGATGCGCGCAAGGAGTGCCGTGCCATGCAGGGGTGTCCACCACATAAGGGAGCCCCACATGCAAGGAGTGCGCCCCGTAAGGAGAGCTGCTCAGCATGAAAGAAAGTGCAGTCTGCCCAGGAATGGCGCCGCACATGCGGAGAGCTGACATAACAAGACGACGCAACAAAAAGAAACACAGATTCCCATGTCGCTGACAATGACAGAAGTGGACAAAGAAGAACACGCAGCAAATGGACAAAGAGAACAGACAACTGGGGGGGGGGGGGGGAAGGAGAGAGAAATAAATAAATCTTTAAAAAAAAAAAAGAGCGCTTGGCTTAGAAGAACAGGGGTGAAAGGGAAAAAGCTTGTATAGTTGTCTTTATAGACTTACGCAGTGTTTGAATTTCTGTTTTTCCTTCCTGTTTTTTTTTTTAAGATTTATTTTTATTTATTTCTCTCCCCTTCCCTCTCGCCCCCGCCATTGTCTGCTCTGTGTTCCTTCGTTGTGTATTCTTCTGTGTCCGCTTGCATTGTCAGGTGGCACTGGGAAACTGCGTCTCTTTTTGTTGCATCATCTTGCTGCATCAGCTCTCTGTGTGTGGCACCACTCCTGGGCAGGCTGCACTTTTTTCACGCAGGGTGGTTCTCCTTGTGGGGTGCACTCCTTGCACGTGCGGCACCCCTACGCAAGGGCACCCCTGCATGGCACAGCACTCCTTGTGTGTGACAGCACTGTGCATGGGCCAGCTTACCACACGGGTCAGGAGGCCCTAGGTATTGAACCTGGACCGTCCATATGGTAAGCAGATGCTCTATTGAGCCACATCTGCTTCCCATCCTTTTTTTTTTTTGAACCAAAAAAAATCCATGGGGAAATTTTCTGAGCACCTGCTCTGAGTCAAAACTTGGTATTAGATACTTTACTGTACTAGGTTATTCATTTAGTTGTCACAGAAATCCTATGGAGCACAGGAATGTTCATAGCAACTTTACTCATAATTGTCAAAAACAGGAACCAACTCACATGTCCATCAAGAGGAGAATGGACCAACTGTGGTGAATTCATGCATGACAATACCACAAAGCAATGAAAGAGAACAAACCTTGGGAACATGCAACTGCAGAGATAAATCTCTCAGATATGCTGAGTGAAAGAAGCCAGACACAGAGATTGTTTATGTCAAGTTCAAGAACAGGTAAAATCAATCCATGAAGAGAAGGCAAAATAGTGGTTACCTGGGTGGAGGGGGAGTGGGGGGGGAGGGGGGACGGATACCTACAGACTGGAAAGGGCACAGGAGGTCCTCCTTTGGGGATTGCCTTGCGGGGGAGGTATCTTGATCTGGGTGGTTGCTGACATGGATGTAAACATTGGTAAATAATCATCATGTGTGCACTTGAGATCAGAATATGCACACATGTTATTTGTCAATGAAATAAATAGGGGGAAAAGTTAAACAAACAAATCTGGGAGCAAGAATGAGGTCCAGAAAAAGGATGCTCCCAGGTCAGGTAATCAGCCTCAGGTAATCCAGTGGGTAAGGACTGAGCTGGCATTCAAACGCAGGTCTGCTGGGCTCTGCTGATCTTAAGCACCAGGCTCTGCTGACCCTTGACCTTCCCGAAGGATGCCTTGAATCCCACCTATGGAGCCATCTGAGCCCCTCCTCGGGCAGCCTGGCTTCCTGGCCCAGATGTGGGGAGCCACCTGCTCCTCACTGCTAAACGGGCCGCTGTGGTTCCACTGCCTGCTCACTCAGTGGCGCCTGGCTCGTCAGCAGTCTCAGCACCCGAGAGCGGCTGTTTAACGGCGAGGCAGACAGGGTGGAGGCCAGGCCCACAACCAAAGCTTTGGGCTTGCTGGGACCGGGGCAGGGAAAGGACCACTCTGTGGGAGGAGAGGGTGCCCGGTGCCCACTCTTCACCTGAATAGGCTGGCCCACAGGGCCAATAATGGAATTTCAGGGGTGGAAGGCCGGCTCCTCAGGGCCCAGGGACTTGGTCTGGAGCTGGGCCCGGTGCCCTGGTCACTGGGCCCCACTGCCTCACACTTTCCTGCTCCGCCTCCAGCTACTATTACCCAGAAAGGCCAGACCCTCCCAGTCAGCCTTACCCACACACCCCACCCCCGACTGGGGAACCAGGATCAGAGGAGCTTGGTGGGTCTCAGCTCCCCCAGAGCCACCCACACCCTGCCTTAAATTCCCAGCCCTGCCCAGGCTTCTCTCCCTCCCCTTCTGTAGGGATCCACCTCCTGCTGCTTGGCACAGACGCCCCCTCTCTGGTGACAAACTCTCCCCCCTCCCAACTCCTACACAATCCCTGTCCCAAACCTCTTCCTGCAGTTTCCCAACTGATCAGTTTCTTAGGAAGCATAATTATCCGTGGAGGGTGGAGGTAGAACATTCCAAGGACCAAGAACATTGGGGAAAAACTTTCTCTAGTCCCTTCTCCACCTGCCAGCAGGACATGCCTCCAAAACTGGCCAGTCACAGTCATGCCTCTCCCCAAAGCTCTGCTGCCCCTGCTGCCTACAAAAAGAGCCCCTGCCCCTCTGCCCGGAAGTGGGGGCCTCCTTGATCTGGCCTGACTTGGATTCAGGCTCTGTATCCTATGGGGCAGCACCAGAACTGGGACCTGTCTGTGCCAGGACCCACGCCCCTCACCTCCTGCATCACTTCAGTCAGCCTTGTATTCTAGTTTTTTGCACGCCTATCTCCCACCCAAAAATGTCAGCGACTTGAGAAGTGGGAACACCCCCCAGCCAGCTGGGCCTGACGTGTAGAAACGCTCAGAGGCAGGCAGGGGAAGCTGCTCCACCTCTGCAGAACAATGCAGGAAAGAGGGGCCACTTACATCCTAGAGGACGAGGGGTCAGGAGACCCAAACTCAGCCCCAGCTCTGCCACCACCCACTGGCCCTTGGGCAAGTCATTTCCGCTCTGGGCTTCGCTTCCTCTTCTGTAAGACGAGGCGGCTGGGCTGGGCTCTGCCCTCCTTCACCAACCCTGCCTGAGCCCTGACTGCAAGGTGCCCTCCACAGCATTCTCCCTGCACCTTCTCAACATTGCCAGGGGAAGAGCCAGGATTCATGTCCAGATTTTTTGATTCCCCAACCCCTTATCTTTCCAGCATATGTCTGAACTCTCCACTGTCTCCAGGGCCCTTCCCAGCTCTAAGTCCGATTCTCTGATTCTGCCTTTCCTGGGCCTGCTGACAATGACCCAGGCTATCACCGTGAGGTTCAGCTGGGAACAGGCTTGTCCGGGGCTGCGGTGCCACGCCTCCCACATGACAGGTCTGGTGACTGCCTGGCTGTGAGCACGGAGGCTGGGAAGGGGAGGGGAGAAGGAAGGCAGGAGTCCAGCGGAACTGGGAGCCCCACCCAGCCCCTCCTGCTTGGCTCCAGCTCCCTGGTCACCGCCCCCAGCAGTGGCTCTCCCAGGCCGAAGCTGCTATCCCCCTTCTGTCCTGGCCAGAGGGGCATGCTTAGAAGCTTTGCTCTCATTGCTCTCAGAGACCCAGGCAAAGTGGCCAGTGGCTTTGCTCAGCTCACTCTGCGACCACGCCAGGGCCAGAGTGGACTCTCCAGCTTTGACTCCAGCCTGCTCTGGACACCCTTCCCCAGGTCAGACAAGCCACTCACCATGCAAAACCCTTCAATGGCAGCCCACAGCACCCCCGGCAAACTCCAATGGCCCTGTGAGCTGGCCCTGCCTTCCTCCTTGCTCTGGCTCCACTCCAGGTTCTTCAAAGAAGTGCTCCTTAGAACCCCTGGTCCTCAAAAGCCTGGCTCCATCTCATCCCCCAGGTCTAAGCTCAGGTGTCATCTCCTTAGAGAGGCCCGCACTGACCATCTGAGGCAGCCCTCGTCTCTCTCCTGGCTGCCTGACAGTACTGCGTCCACTGTTCAAGGCTCTCCTCTGGCGTGGGAGCCCCTGCTGTCAGGGACCTCCTCTGTCTCGGTCCTGGCTGCATCCTCAGCACCCAGAATAGTGTCTGACACAGGAGCTGGGAGTGAGGCTGGGAGCGCCTCCTAAGGGTCAGTCAGGAAGGCCTCCCTGAAGAGATGACATCTGATCCTGGGCCTGAGTGGGGAGCGCCAGGAGAAAGCAAGCCGGGGAAAGAAAGTGCCATGGCTCTCACGCTCTCACTTCCAGCCCCACACCAGAATGGGTGACTTTCTGTCCCAGCCCAATGGCCTTCCACCTGCAAATCTAAAGTCATTCTCCAGGGCTCCGCTCTAACTTCCTCTCAAAGCCTTCCCTGATGGCAGCAGATCATAAGGGTCTTTCTCTAACGCTTCAGGAATTGTGGCAACTCCTGACACTGAACACTTCCCATGCTCAGGGCTTTCAAGACACTGCCCTATCTGACTGGTGAGGGCACGGTATGTGAGGAACCAGGGAGGCTGGTGGGACTTGAGTAAGGGAAGGAGCAGTAGGATATGAAGTCGGGAGAGGTGTAGGCCAAACCTCTCTTGGACTTTATCCCGAGTTCATCAGGAAGCAAATGAAGGGTTTTCAGCAGGAGAAAATGACATGTCCTGGTTTACATTTTCAAAAGGCCCCTCTGGCTGCTCTGTAGAGGATGGATCACAGGGAGACAGGAAGGGACTAGAGGTACCTGGGTCACGTGGCTAGTGGCTTGGGTAAGAACAGAGTGGAAATGGAGAGAAGGGGGCATATTCAATGCAGGCCTTGCTTTCCACCAGTCTGAGAACCCCTGCCAATTCTAGACCCCAGACCCAATCTTATTTGTCACTGAGCCCCAGCCCGGACTTCCCTCTCCAGAGGGCTGGGCCTTCTCCAGGAACTTGCCCCCACCCGCTGCTCCCCTGAAGCACTGCTGCCCCTCCTCTAATGGGAGGCACCCGCACAAAGCCCTCTGCCTCCAGCTCATCCCTGCCACATTTCTCCCTTCCCTGAAGTCCTTCCATGCTCTGAGACAGTAGCACAGCAATGAGCACCTAATTGTTGCCGGTTTTCACTTTCCCGGGGTAAACTGTAAGCTGGAAAGAGGCAGATACCATGAGACAGGCCCTTTGGGCTGTGGTGAGAATCAGATGGGGATGTGCCTTGAGCAGCCCTTAGCACGAGGCCAGGCGCTCAGGAGGCTTCCCATGACAGGTTCTCCCTCCTCACACCCCTCTCTGCCCCCAGGTATGGCTTAGCTCACTTCTGCCTGCCTTCTCTAGCAGGAGGGTGAGGTGAGGGGAATGGAGGATGTCCGAACAGGTTTCAAAAGCCAACGGCAGTGGTTCTGCATTGTCTGTGCCTTTCTCCTGTTCTCCCCTCCACGAGCTGAGCAAATGCTGCTTCACCTGCAGCATTCTGCTCAGAGAACACCGTCCCTGATCCAGGCCATGCCTCCCGGCACCGCTACCACGGCCCCACGGACCTCTGCTGTGGCACTTCACATTATATCACAAGAGCCATCTACACGTCTGCCTCCCTGGCAGACTGTAGGCTGGGATAATATTTATTCATCTTTCATCTTTCAGCACAACATTTATCAGGCACAAATCAAAGTTTGCTGAGGGTGTGTCTCCACTTCTCCCAACTAAAAGCCAAACCTAGACACATCAAGCTCAAGCTCTCATTTCTACCCCACCCCCAGGATGGGTGACTTTCTGTCCCATCCCAGTGGCCTCCCACCCGCAAATCTAAAATCCTCCCCCAGGGCTCGACTCCACCCTCAAATTCCCCTCAAAGTCTCCCCTGATGGCAGCAGACCATAAGGGTCTTTCTCTAACGCCACAGGAATGGTGGCAACTCCTGACACTGACGCTTACAACTTGCTCAGGGCTTTACAGACATTACCCTATTAGGTTGGGGAATCTGAGGCTCAAACAGGGTGAGGTGGCTAGGAAGTGGTAGAACCTTCTGCCCCTAACATTGGCTCGGTGCACCTGATGCCATATCATGGTTGGCCTGTTTTAAAAGTCATCATCTGTTCTGCAATATTTAGTACTTTTACAGCTACACATCAAGTTGCCACACAAAATTGTGCTTTGTTCATTAAATGTTTCAGGCAGTAAGTCTCACAACTCTAGCTAGGTGGTAAAATGACTGTTATGTAGGGAGAAAAAGCACAGGACTTGGAATGGAAAGACCTGGGTTCTGGCTTTAGCTGTACCACATTTGGGCCATACACCCTAGACAAGGCATCTAACCTCTCTGGGCCTCAGTGTCCTCATTCGTAAAAATACTATTCAGCCGTAAAAGTTCTAACAAAGTCTACAGCATGGATGAACCTTGAAGACATTAGGCCAGACACCAAAGGACAACTATTCTATAATTCCACTTATACAAAATACTTAGGACAAGCAAATTCATGCAGACAGGGAGCATAAGTTACCTTGGGGTGGGGAATGGGGAGTTATGGCTTAATGGCTAAAGAGTTTCTGTTTTGGGTGATAAAAAGTTTTAGTAATGGAAGGTGATGATAATAGCACAACATTGTAAAGGTAATTAACGATTAAAATGGCAAAATTTTGGCTATGTTACCAATATTAAAAAGAAAGAGGGGGGGATCATAGCATCTCTTCCCAAAAAGTTTCCTTGATGCATGTTGGAAAGTGCTCTTCCACCTTAGAGATGCACTCATTCAAAGGATAAATATTCTTCATCTATCTCTACCTCAACCCCATGCTTAATTAGCAAGCCCTGGACACAGAGCAGGGAGTCAATATTCAGTTGCTGGGAGATTCAGGAGTCAAAGAGAAAAAGCCAGGGTTTCTCTTCCTCCTCGCATAAGAGGAGAGCAGTATCTACCACCACCACCATTTCCGTGTGTTCCGTATATGCCACAGTGTGCTACACATCAGAAATGCGTGTTCTTCTGGGATCCTCCCGATACCCCTCCAGGTCAGTGTTAGCTTACGAAATGGATGAGCACATGGAGACTCAAAGAGGCCCATGAGCAAGCTTCCAAAGGGACCTGCCCTGGGTAGCCCTGATGGCAAGTGCTCACTGAACAAGACACCTGTAACCCTGAGGCCCTGCCCCGGTAGAAAGCTTCTGCTTGTGTCCAGTGAGACCTGCACCTGTACCTTTGTCAAGCAGTCTCCTCTCATCTAAATTCTACCCATCCTGCAAGGCAGAGCTCAACAGCCATGTCCACAAAGCCTCTCCTGATCTTCCCAGCTGGGAAGGTCTCCCTTCCTCCTCCATATTCCCTAAGAATTCCATTTGCACCTCAAATAACACCCACTTCCTACTCCCTGACTGTTCTGCATCTGTATCTCATTTCTCAGTGCAGTCCTTGAGCTCCTTAAGACAAGCAGCTCTCATGCTTCACTGTACCTTCCGTCAGTCAGGCAGGCAGGCCAGGCTCAGTCAGGGATGGCTGGGGTGCTTGCTCCCCCTCTGCCATCTGGCTGTCACCCGAGTCAGGCTCTGCTCAGCTAGGTAAGCTGGCCCCACCTCCTGCTGGCATGCTGCCCACCTGGTGCAGCATCCAGATGCCTGTGGGCCTTGGCCCAGAACCCAGGAGATAGGATTGCACTCTCTGGTTTGATGGCAAAGATGCTGTAAAAGGTACAGTACCAGAGCTCAACACTGGCTTATGATGGATCACAAAGGCCTGAGGAAGTTGACAGGTGAGGGCAGAGTCTCAGGGCAGGCTCAGAGGTCCCAAGCCCAGCACTTGGTCTCCCAGTGAGGACCAGTGTGGCCAAGGCCCAGAGGTTTCCCTGCCAGGAATGGCTCCCTGCTAGACACCACAGCAGGAGGCTGCCTTTCCTTAGCTTGAAGGGCCCAGCTGGAAAAACTGGGATTTGACAAGGCTTAGATACCAACACCCAGGCCAAAGTCCACGGCCCTTACTCTTGGTTCAGGATCTTACTGCTTTAGTTAATAAAGCAAGGAAGGGCCAGGGCAAGGCTCCTGGTTTCTCTGTGTCTCAACTATAAAACGAGGGGACTGGACCAAAATATCTCCAGTCCAGGAAAGCGGCTGTGGCTCAATCAGTTGGGCTCCCGTCTACGACATGGGAGGCCCTGCGTTCGCGTCCTGGGGCCTCCTTGTGAAGGCAGACTTGCCCACACGCCACGGAGAGCTGACGGCCATGCGCTGCAGAGAGCTGGCCCGGCCAGATGACCTAACAAAGGGAGACGAGCAGATACAGAAAAAACGTACAGCGAATGGACACAGAGAAGAGATCGCAAAGAAAGGAACAAGTCGCAAGAGGGAGGGAATAAATAAATAAATCTTTAAAAAACAAAACTCCAGTCCATCTTTGGGCCTGGAGGACAAAGGCCCTCCAGGGCCACCTCCAACATTCTAGAATTGGAATAATGTTCCATACACCCATGCCCAGGAACAAGGCCAGAGCAGGAGAAGGCGGATCCTCAGTCCAGGAAGTCACAGAGGCTAATCTAGACTTTCTAGCATTGTGCCCGCAATGCTATGCACTTTCAGAGGCTCTCCCTGTGCTTGCTGCCTCCAAGTGTGTTTGCTTCCCCTAATGGAGCCTCAGAGGTGTGTTTGGCCCCAGCCACTTTGGGAAAAAGAGTAAGAGGCCTCAGCCACCTCCTGGGTGTGAGCTGGACTCGCCACGGAAACCTGGCAGACCCCGGAGGCAGAGGAATCCGTGCCTTCCCTGTCTGCACAGTGCAGACAAAACCTTTGATCCCCATCCAAACAAGTCTTTCTCTATTTTAAGGTGTCACTGTCCCTTCTTGTCGCCCAGGACACAGCTTACTCATTCTGACTGGACTCATTCCCTTTTGCCTAGGAGTCCTCCCACCGCCCCCCAGCAAACCCCACTCCTCCCAGGGTTAAGGACCACTTCATCCAAGGATTCATCCCAAATCAGTTAGGCCTTCACAGAGGTCCCCTTATTCCAATTCTCACAGGAAAAAAGGCAGCTCTTAGCTTTAGGTGGACACCTCTTTGAGAATCTATGGCTACTACAGGCCTTCTCCCCCCGGTAAAAGTAAATATATACAAATGTCTACAGACTATTTCGGTTGTCTATAGGCCCCCTGAATACCATCACAAAAGAACCTCTACTTAGGATCATAAGAACCTAGATCCTGGAGAACAGCAGGTATCCCAGTCCACCTTCCCACTCAAGCCAGAACCCACCTGTTGTGAACTGGCCCATGTGCCCCACAAAGACATGCTCAAGTCCTAACCCCAAGTCCTGTAGGTGTGGAAACAGTATCTTTGAAAAGCCTACTAAGATGAGGCCAAACTGAATCAGGGTGGCCCTTGATCCAACATGACTGAAGTCTTTATAAACAAAGAAAATTTGGACACAGTAGTAGGAAAGAGGAGGAGACAGAAGAAGATAGGCCATCATGTGATAGAGGATCACTCACAAGCCACCATCCAAACACTATAGCCTTCAGTGAAAGCATGGCCTGCTGATAGCTTGATTTTGGGCTTCTAGTCTCCAAACAGTGAGATGATCAATTCCTATTGTTGAAGTCAACCAGTGTGTGGTATTTGTTATAGCAGCCCTGGCAAACTAAGACACCCTGCTATAGCAACACTGCTGAATGATGTTCCTCTTCTCCACCTGACCCATCTCTCAAAACAACCTCCTACAGGAAGCTTCCCTCATGTCACCTCCTCTTCTCTGATCCCCCTTGGCAATCCAGCCTGAGTCATATAAGTTCTCACTTGTAACCCGCCCCCTCAGTGTTTTCTCACTTCCCCAGCAGACCCATTTCTTCAACCCCTTAACCCTGAACTGGAAATAACTAGCATCCTATACTTGAGAATTCTGTGCTGACCCTCAAAGGATGGGGCCATGGAACGCCCCTTCCAAGGGCCTCAAAGTCTGTTCAGGCCTCACCACAATAGGGGCTTCCCCGGAATGGCTGCTTTTCCTAGTACAAAGACCCAGACAGCCTTTAACAATGAAATTGACAGGTGGGGAAACTAAGGCCCAGGGAGGCAAATTGACACACCACCATAGGTCAATACTCAAGAAAGAGGCAGAGCCAGGACTAGGACCCAGGTCCCCGAACCCCAGCCTAGAGCTCTTTCTCTTTAACAAATAGCTTTATTAAAACTAAATTTGGGGAAGCAGACTTGGCCCAGTGGTTAGGGCATCCGTCTACCACATGGGAGGTCTGCAGTTCAAACCCGGGGCCTCCTTGACCCGTGTGGAGCTGGCCCATGCGCAGTGCTGATGCGTGCAAGGATTGCCATGCCATGCAGGGGTGTCCCCCGTGCAAGGAGTGCACCCCGTAAGGAGAGCCACCCAGTGCGAAAGAAAGTGCAGCCTGCCCAGGAATGGTGCCACACACACGGAGAGCTGACACAACAAGATGACGCAACAAAAAGAAACACAGATTCCCAGTGCTGCTAACAACAGAAGTGGACAAAGAACACGCAGCAAATAGACACAGAGAACAAACAACTGGGGCGGGGAGAGAAGGGGAGAGAAATAAATCTTTGAAAAAAAAACAAAACTAAATTTTAATTTGGGGAGCAGATGTGGCCCAAGCAGTTGGGCTCCCGCCTACCACACAGGAGGTCCTGGGTTTGGTTCCTGGTGCCTCCTGAAAAAACAAAAACAAACAACAAGCAAAACAAACAGAAAAACCAACTCAGGGAAACTGATGTGGCTCAGTGGTTGAGTGCCAGTTTCCCATACACAAGGTCCCAGATTCAATCCCCGGCCCCTGGTACCTAAAAAAACAAAACAAAAAAACTAAATTTGCCCTCACATACACGAACACGCTTGTACGTGCAAATGCAATTTCTGAAAAGATGCATTAGAAAGTTGACAGTGGTATCCTGTGGGAAGTGCAATGGTGGGGCAGTCAGAGAAGTAGGAGGGGCACTTTTACTTTTCACCTTAATACCCTTCTGTACTATTGGGTTTTTTTTTTTACCTTGAACATATTTATTATAAAAATAAATCTGCCACAGAAAGGAGATTCTAGTCCCTGCCTACCCCCAGCACAGACATAAAAACAAGGGGAAGCCATAAGTAAACCTGTCCAGGTATGAATATAAAGCAACAAGCGTGACTTCTTGCAAGCTTTATGGCCACCAGTCTCATTCATTCATAGACACAGGCAGACAGTTTTCCTCGGAAAGGGCTTAATTCAATTAGGCTCTGAGCAGCTCCCTGAGGAAGCCTGGGCACCTTGCTTTTACTTACACACATCAAGGGCAAACCAAACAGACCCACGCCTCCCCCAGAGAGACCCCACCTAGTGCAGAGAGGTATAGCCTCTCCCAGTGTAGCCTCGCCCTTAGAGCCCGGGATGGAGGGAGGGAGCCACGCTGCACCACGCAAAGGCAGGCTGACCCTAAAGCATCACTTTGTGGGTGTCACTTTCCAGGGTGGTTAACCTCCCTGGCGTGGCAGCTACAGACTCCCTCTCCAACCTTTGCTCTCCCTGCTCCCTGAGGAGCCAAACTGGTTTCTCGTCTGCCCCAAATGCTTCAGCCTATCCCTACACAGAAGTCAGTCACATGCTCGCTCATTCATTCATCCCCCAGATATTTATGGGGCCCTTACTACGTGCCAGGAACAGAGGCCAGGAAAGCAAACAGAGGCCCCGCTGCCCTCACGGGACTTACATTCCTGTGGAAATCCAATACTAAGAATAGCTCCCTCCTTCCTGCCGGCTTATCTAGCTCCTCCCCATCCTTCAAGCTCAAGTTACCTCTCCTGAGAGCTTTCCCTAACCACCCGGCTCCCGGCTCGCTCCCTCTGAACTTTGCCTCTGCCAGGCATCCACCCAGTCCCAACACAGACCCCTCTCCTGAGCAGACCAGAAGCTCCTCAGGAGCAGGGCCGGGGGAACGAAGGGTTCACTCTTAGTTCCCCGAAGGGCCACGCGCCCGATGCCTGCTGGGATCTCAGCTGACCTGCCTCTTCATCCCTGGCTCGAGCGAATGAATTCGTTAGCTGCCCTTGGTCCTGGCTGGCCCCTGCAGAGACACAGCCTCCGTAGCTCCACCTGGCAGACATCAAGTGCTACGCAAGTGTTAGCTATTTATTATTCTGGTGAGCTCATGAGCTCTGCCTCACACACAGCTGTGAGGTCACCCCTCTGCCCTCGGTGGCCTAGTCTGAAACAGATTCAGCACTGTGGACGGGCCAGTCTGGGCTTAGGACTTCCCAAGGGATTGAGAAGGGGGCCTGGGAAGGAACAGGACTTCTCATTCTGAACCTCAGTCATAGCTGCTTAAAGACATACCTTTGCAGGAAATAACCTGCTGGGATAATTTGGGGAATTCCAGATTCTCAGCAAGTATTAGAACTCAAGGCTCAGGACTGGCCTGAGACCCCAAAACTGGCCCTGCATGATGGATGAGCTTTGGGGGGAAGGAAACAAAGTCAGCACGATCTCAGGGAAAGGGAGCAGTTCAACCCAAAGCTTAGTTCAGTTAAAATTAGATTAGCCCATAAGATTAAAAATATCCACACATACGCACAGGCCACCTTAAAGTATCAGTTGATGTTTATCGTCATCTAAAGAGATGGTTTGGCTGGGTGCGGTGTGTGCAGACAACCTTGGGGAGACATGTCTGACTCATACATTTGCAGGGGGAGTGAGTGCTACAAAACGAGGCCCACACAAGCAATGCATGACTCAGGGATAACCCAGGCCCTGGTTTGCTGAGCCAGGTCTCCTCCCTTGCTCTCCCCCTCATATGGAAAGGGGGCAGATGGGGGGTGGGGAGAGAGGGAAGGAGGCAGGCGGGCCAGCTTTGCGCAGGCTGGCATTCCCAGAGGGAGCCTGGGACTGATTCGCTCCAGTTCCCTGTCCCTCCGGTGTTTCTGAACACAGCCACCTCTGGGAAGGGCTGTTTGCTTCACAGTAAGACCTGGAGTTGGGGTGGGTCACAGTTTTTTTGCCCCAAACCCAAGAAGTGATCCAAGAGAGCAGCCAGGCTTGAAACACTAAAATCTTTAGAACTTCCCAGTTCAAAATGATTATGGGAAAAATAAAATTGCTGAATTGAAAGGGTCCTTGGAGTCAGGGCAGGCTGATGAAAAGACCATGGGCTCTGAAGCCAGACAGACGTGGGCTTAAACCCCTGTATTTTCTAGCTATGCAAGAAGTACCTGACACAGCCTTTGGAAGGGTGCCTTATAAGTGGCAGTTAATATAATTAATCCAATCTTATACAGCAGATTAGGAAGCAGAGGTTGTAATTTGCCTAAGGGCACACAATGAGGCTGCAAAGAGCTGAAACCAGACCCAGGTCTCTTGACCTGCCCCCCACCTCCCTATCCAGTATGTTTTCTGTTGTAGTTCACTTCCTTGACTCTTCTCTCTTCTCCTGGAGGGCCTAAAACGCTTTGAGGGAAAGGAAAAGCCCTCCATTTTTGGAGGTTCGCTGCTCCACAGACTCCATTTCTGAGTGCAGCCTTCATATCCTCTTTTGTGCAAATACAGGTGTGTTCCAGAGGTTGCCAAGTGCTCAGAGCTGAGGCAGCCAGAGCTGAGGCCCACTCCTTCAGGGGCCCTGCCTGGCGGCCCTCATGGCCCTATCTGCTCATTTACTCGCCCCGGTGTACCTCTGGGTCTCTCATTCCCCTTAATCCTCACAAGAATCCAGTTCGGGGCATGGAGTTAGAAGTCCAGGGGTTGTATCCTTTGTCTCTTACTTGTTAAGTGACCTCAGGCAGGTCACAATCTGAAACTCAGTTTCCTGAGATGTAAATGGGTATGTCAATACCACCTGCTATCCTAACCCAGAGGAATTCAGAAAAGATCAAAATTAAATACTGTACACGCAAGTACTTTGGAAAAAACAACTTAAGGTACCAATGAGAATTACCACTTAGTCCCGCTCACCTTGGCGGGCTAAAGCGAGTTAAGCCACCTGCTCCCTACACGGCGGCTGCCTCTCAGGGGATCCTGATGGGCCCTGAGGGGAACCAAAAGCAACCAGCACCCTTCCTGCTCTGAAGCAGGGGATCACAGCCACAAGGACAGCCATGCTCTGCTTGCTAAAGAAAGCCATTCTCCAACTGACACTCCCTGGCCTGAGCAGCTTCTAACCCTGAGAAGCAAGCTCTGGTCAGACAAGGGGGGAAGGGGGGGAGAAGAGAGAACCACCATGGAACCAGGGAGAGAGCTGCCTGGCGTGGGGTGTGCCCATGTGGACTCACAGGGATGGAGGATGGGCCCAAACACAGGCGCTGAATACCTCCAGCTTTGGGCAGGGAGAAAACTGCTACCATCGCCGCCAGCCTGGCCCCTTAAGGGGAGTACTAGCTGGGTACCTACTCAGTGCAGAGCCTTGTGCATATGCCGAAAGGAAAGCAAGAGGCAGGAGATGCGCTGCACCCCTCTAAGAGGCTGTGCCGAGACTCGAACAGAAAATAAATAGCAATTCAAAATCACAGAAGACAACTTCTCTGAGTTTTCTCATCTGTAAAACAGAGATAACCTTTATCTCTTGGGATTTTAGTAGGGATTAACTGAGATTACTTTTATAAAGTGCCTGACACTATGCCACACATATTCAATAAATGATAATTATTATTAAAACATACATACACCCAACAGAAGAAATGTCCAAGGGCAGGCTGGGCCAAATGCCAAAGTTGTGGAAAAACAGTAAGGGGAAAAGGTTCAGGAGAGAAAGGAGCAATTGCTGGGGAGCAGGCTGGGAAGACCTCACAAAAGGGAAGGACGCTGAGTGGGCCCTGAAAGCTGCCACAGTGAGCTGGCACCACATCGGTCTTGGAAGGTGGGGACAGCACCTTCACCTTATTGATGAGGCGTTAGGTTCAGAGAAGGAAGCGCCTTGTCCAAGGTTACAGGGGTACCAAGAAGCAGGGTCAGAACCTCTTGATGAAGGCTTTCCTTTAGACCAGAGCTGGGTGGAAATGAGAGGAAAGGCCTGCCTCGCCCATACAGCACCTTGCAGGTAGTAGGTGCTTGCTGAACAGCATGGCAATATGTGCAACAGAGGCTTGTAAGGGCCATGGTGCTTCAGGAGACATATGCCTACCTCAAGACTTCCTTCCAGTCCCCAGCCTACTTCCCCTCCCACTGTCCTGCAGTCAGTCAGCTGTTTTCCCAAAGTGAAAAAGGTCACCTGTCTTTCTAGAGTCCCATCTGGGCTTCTTGAGGCAGTTTCAAGGTGACCTTCAGGCTGTTCCTCTCTCTTGTTGAGAAGTGGAAGAGGCAAGTTCTAGTCTTATTTTTATAGGGAAGTAGTTGCTGGGTCTGGTATCCTCACAGGTGAAGGGGGTGATAATAACCCACCTTCCCTTTCACAGGAGAAAATGGCAGGGTGAAAACCAAAAAAAAAAAAAAAAGCTGTAAGACATAAAGGAACAAAAGAAGCTTTTTTTGTGTCTCTGGTTAGGAGACAATAAACACCTGCTTTGTAGACTCCCAGGCCTCTGCCAGGAGTTCCGGGTCAGGAATATGGAAAACAAATTCAAGGGATGCCAGTGGTGAGCTGGGTTACACTGAGCTGCTCCCTTGGAACAAGCACTATACCGGGAGTCAGGTGAACCAGGAACAAAGCAGAATTCATGCAAGGTCCAAATCACAATGTGGAACGGGGCTGGGGAATGGACATAACCTTAAGGCTTAGGGTAAGTGTCATAGTTCTCCCAAAATTCTAACCCCTCCCTCACAATGCTAGCCCTTGCCCCAAAAGAAAAAGGCAAGAATCCCTGACTGTCAGAGAAAAAAATATCTCCCCAGAAGTCAAGTGACTTGCCTAAGTCAGAGGAGAAGCCAGAAGCATCTACTCTAGAACTTCAGCTCTAAACCTGCCCCTCTCCCACCAGTCCCTGACAAAGTGTGTACCTAGCAAGGGTAATGATTAGGAGTTTTGGGATAGAAATGAGAACTGCACACAACCCTTTCCATTCTGTTTTGTTTTGGTTTTTTCACATGGGAAGCCTGCACTCAACCACTGAGCTACACCAGTCCCCTTGAGTTGGTTTTTTGTTCGTTTGTTTTGTTCTTAGGAGGTACCAGGGAACAAACCCAGAACCTCATACGTAGGAGGCAGGCACTCACCACTTGGCCTACATCCACTCCCCTCCATTCTTAAAGGAGGGTTACTTTGCAAGAGAAGCAGCTGTCACTGATGACAGAATGAGGGCTCCAAACCAGCTCCTACCCATGCTGGGGTGCTGGGAGAATAGGCAAGTACCCCAAACAAGCTCCTAGGCTCTTGGGTATTTGTGCAGAGGTAGCATGGCCTCAGCCCCCCACTCTCTACCCCCAGAAGCAGTCAGCCCCTCTCTCTTCCCCCATCCTTACCTCCCAGATCAGCTAGGGAGGCAGCTTAAGTGAAAGGAAGAACAAAGTCAGTGGACCACATTGCAAACCCTGAAACCTCAAGGAAAGTCTCCCAGTGGCAGCTTAGGGTTAAAAGAGAGACTCAGAGGGAGACTCCAGGGCTCAGAGCGAGACTGTAGGAGGCCGAAGAAGGGATGCATTTGTCTTAGGTGTCTAAAATACTACAGGGGCAGCTGCCTCCCTCTGAGTTCTTCCTGTATGTAAAGCACTTTACAAAGTCAGTTTCATAGGCATCAATTTATGTCACATCAGCAAGTCTGTAGCTAGATACTATTATTTCCCCCATTTTACATATGAGGAAACCAGGGCTCAGGTTAAGTGGATCCAACCTTGATTCTACACTGCAAAGGAGAAGGAAAAATGGGCCTTCACTTTTGCCATCTTAACTGGGACCCATGAGATCTTTTGGCCACCTTCCTCTCCAGTCTTTCCCCAGGACAGCCAGATGCTGTCTCTGTTTGCAGAGGCAGGAAAATGCCTTTCTAAGCCAGAGGCACAGACTTTTGGAACTGCAAAGGCTCTCAGAGATCATACTGAGCCTCTTCATTTTTCACTGGGAAAACTGAGGCCCAAGGCTGAGTGACTTGCCAGTTACCCAAGCAAGTGGAACAATAGAAATATCAGATGGGGAAGGGCCACAAAGATCAACTGACAGGTGAGGATCGTGACTGGCCCAAGGTCACAGGAGGTGAGATGAGAAGCCAGCCTTCCAGGTTTCTAGACTAATACCCTGGCCATGGGAGCATCTCTGCCTTCCAGCAGCCCAGGGTCCTGAGCACGATGCGCCTCTGGGGACAAAGCAGGCTGGGGCAAGCCTGAGGATGAGAGAGCTCATCAGGCCTGCAGGGACAACTCCTGATTGCCCAGTGAGGTCTTTGCAGTACGCTGTCATCCCACCAGCAGGCGCCAACACCAGAAGTGTTTGCCAGCCCCCAGCGCCCTTAACACAGTGCCGGGTGTGGGTCGGAGGTGAGGGGGTTGGAGAGGAGGGCAGTGTATAGACAGCACTTGTGATTTCTCTTCCTGGACTCACAAATGACACATCAGAGTCATTTCGGGTTTTTTTACAACAAATTAAGACACATGGTCTCGACTGGTATAGTCAAATTTAGAGTGTCTTGCCCATTTCCCAGGTGGAAGAGACCAGCTAAGAAAGACCCCAGCTTGTTCAAGGTCATGTATGTGCCAGAATCAGTATAAACAGCTCCTCTGCCCAGTCCTTGATTTTTTCTGAGAAGTACAGCTCTATCAGTGTATAGGGCCTAGTGGCCCAGCTCCAGGCCCAGCCCAGTAACTGTGACCGGCTCAGCATCAAAGCCGCGCACCAGGAAGCCAGGTCCTGGATCTGCCAAGAGTCAATGAGAGCCCCAGGTACCCGCAGGTCCCAGAGCCTGCTGGCATTGCCACTCAGCTCCTGCATGCCCTTGGGAAAGCTGCAAGACTGCCTGCCAAATGGCAGGAACACCCCAAACCCAACCTCAGGCAAAGAAGGGGAGCAGAGTTCCAGGTCCCTATGCCTTCCACAGCTAGCTGGGAACTGATGATAGCAAAGGCAACATTAAAAGCCTCCCTGGACACCGCTTCCAGGGACTTCTGGGCTACGCAGGCTCCAGGGTGCTCCATCAATCACCCAGCAGGACAGGACACTCAGGCCTGGCAGGGAGACCAGCCCTATGACAGGGAACCACTTTTCTGTTTCCTTCCCCCAAAAAGAATGTTTCAAAGTCTCTTCAGATCAGAATACCTTAGCCCCTCCACTGTACATCTCCTACTTAGATGGATGGAAGGGCAGTGTGACTGGCCGGCTCAGAAGGCACCTTGAGACACAGCCCACTGCGAACCTGGGGGTGAGTTGGGTCCAGAGCAAGCTGCAACCTCCTTCACTCTCCCTATACCCCCAAAACAGACCTTGGAAATTTCCAGGGCCACCATCCTATAAACTGTGTAAGGAATGACATTCCTGGGCCGGAAACTGACTCAGGGACTCCTAACCAGCCTGGACAGGCAAACCTGACAGATAGCATGCTAGGGATAAAGGCAAGTGGGAATTTGAGGATCCCTCATGTTCCACCACACTTCAAAGTCTCTAGCGCTTTGAAGTCTAGGTCTCCCACTATACAGGACAGGCCTCAGACAGGCCAAGTACAGATATACTCTGTCCTGGACCTCCTGACCATGAAGCATGTAATTGCACTGGTTGCTGTTGACAAAGCAGAAGGTGCCACTTGCTGGAAGACACTCCCCTGTTGCACACAGCTGGATGCCTGGCCCGGCCAGGGGAGACTTGCCAGGCCTGGAAGCCGTGCTGAAGGCACCTACTATCCGAGGGTCCCATCTTCTCATCCTGCCCTGCTCTCTCCCACACACGAGGCTGCCTTCAATCCCAGCAGGCTTTACAACCCCAGAAGCCACAGAGCTCAAGTTTGAGAAGGACCATGACGGCAGGATGGAGGCTGCCCAAGCTACCGGAATAGTCCAGACCCTTATTCCTGGGCAGCCCCAAATGGTAAGCCAGTCTGGTGGTGGCACTGGCAGCGGAGCAGATCAGACTTACCTATCTTCATGAGGCAGGCAAGCAGGATCCAGAGGGAGATCTCGAAGGGTATGCGCACGTGGCCGTAGTCGATGTCCAGGACTGGAAAGGACTTTCGCGGCTTCATGCCGGTTTCAGGAATGGAATGGTTGACAGGGCGGCTCTCCGGGGTGACCTCCGGTGGGGCGGTGGTGACATCCCCAATTGAGCGCTCCCGTGGTGGCTCTGAGCCCCGGATGGTGCTGGCAGTAGGGCTGGGCTGGAGGCCATGGCTCCTGAGAACAGGTAGCAGCCCCACCAAGGCTACCACCACGAGCAATGAAGGGAAGATGCGTGGCGGAGAGAGGCCACTGATGCCACACCACAGAGGCAGCATCCTGCTCCCTGAGCCCAGTGGGCCTGGACCTTAGCAAAGGGAGAGTAAGACCTGGGACATAGGTAGCAAGGGTCAGCAGGAGGGACGAAGACTGGAAGAGTCTCTAGGAAAAGTTCATGTTTTAGAGAGATATTTTTGTGGAAGCAGTCGTCTGGGGTGGGAGACGGTTTGGGGGTTCACAATTGTGAGACGGGGATCTGGGACTCTAAAATAGAGAAGGGAGACAAGGACCCAGGAACCATAGGAGGAGACAAAAGGTCTGGAGCAGGGGTGCAGGGAGGTGGAGGGTGGGGGTAGGAAAGGACTCTGAGCCCTGGGGCCAGAACAGGTGATGGGGGTGGGTGGACCCCAGGCAAGTGAAAGGAAGAAGGAAGGCTACGGCCCTTGGCTGAGGAAAGTGACTGAGGAGCTAGGACTCTGGGTTAAGGGAAGAAGTAGGGAGCCCGGACTAAAGGAAAGGGACCGAGGAAGGTGGGATCCAGGCCAGGAAAAGGGAGAGAGGAGGCTGGGAGCCCAGGCTGCGAGGAAAGTGAACCCGGAAAGCGGCGGAGAGCTTCCCCACCAGGGCCGGGGTCGAGGAGCGCCAGGCTGAGATTCCGGGGGAATGGAAGGAGGCGGAAGGCGGAGGCAGGCAGCCGGCGGGAGGGCACCTCGGCGCGGGCTGGGGGCAGCTCGCGGTGAGCCGGCGGCAACACGCCCCTCCCTGCGGCCCTGGCACGTCGCTGCGCTCCGCCCCGGCCCGGCCCAGCTGCAGCTCGTCCGCGTCCAAGTCCAGGTTCAGTGCCGGTTTCAGCTCCAGCCCTAACCCGACCCCGGCCCCGGCGGCAGCGGACTGATGCCGCGCTGAGCCCGGCGCTGCCCTTATAGGCACCAGCGAGCTGCCGGCGCCGAGGGCTAGAGGGACCTGTCAGCGCCCGCGCAGCACAGCGGCCCCTTTCGCCAAGAGGAGGAGGTGTCGCGTGGGAAGAGGAAGAAGAGTCGGGGGGCAAAAAAAATCCTGAATCTACTGAGATCCTAACTAACACGGACAAAGTGCTTCGCTATTTAAAAAGTCCTTTCACCTCCACACCCGTGATCTCATAAAGGTTTCTCAGTATAATCTTCTGTATTTAGTTGTCATGTGACCTTGCACAAGTTATTGAACTGTTTCATAGCTTTTTCATCTCTAAAGTGGAGACAGAAGTAGGACCTGTATCAGAAGGGTACTGTAATGATTAAATGAGATAATTCATGTAAATCCATGTGCCATGGAGCCTGGCACATAGAACTATTAATATGGTTTCAGTTTTATAGATGAGGAAACTGAGGCACAGAGTGTTCCTTAGCTAGGATGTAAGTAGTGAGGAGAGATTTGAACTTATGGTGTTGGTTGGAATTGGTAAGGTCTCAAGAGATGATGGCAGTACTTGGGAATCACTGGAAAGCTTTTTTAAAATGGTGTTGTCTGGAACCCACTCTTAAAGTTTTGGATTAGGTTGCTTCATAGGAGTGCCCAGGCACCAGCATTTTTTTTTCCAAAGCTCCTCAGGTGATTCTAATGTACAGCTTATATGTGAGAGATGTACAAACTACTGAACTACTGAAATTACTGAAAGGCTGTCCCTGTTTTGCAGAAGAGTAAATTGAGGCCAAGAAAGTAAAAGTGACTAGCTCAAAGTCACAAGTGATTTCACCAGGATTTGGTTCAGTCCGACACACATTTACTGGGTGTCTTGTGAGAAGGCCTTGTCCTGGCCTCTGCCAACATAGAGATGAATGGCATGGCTTTTGTTCTCAATTTAGAAAGTACCCAGTTTCCTAACTGCCCATCTGATACTTTTTCCACCACTCTAGAAAGTCAGAGTGCAGAAAGCAAACTGCACCCTCTTCGGAGATTGCTCCTACCATCTTCTGTGGTTCTGGATTTCAATCCTGGGCCTCTGCAACCCTGTAAGACAACAGGATACAGGGGAAAGAGTGTTGGAGTTGGAGTCAGATTAAGCTGGGTTCAAATCTTGAGTCACCAGTTGCCAGCTGAATAATCTTGCATAAATCACATCACCTCTTTGAACATATTTCCTCATCCTTAAAATGGGCATGATGATACCAACAGTACCTAAGTCAAAGAGGTCTCGTGAAAGCTAAGATAATGTACATGTGAAATCACTCCATAAATCCAAAGTGCTCAGCACATGTATGTTTCTGTTATCTTTTAATATTTATACTACTGGGTCAGGTTCTAAGCACTGGGCATACAGCTGTGAACAAGACAGACCAGGTCCCTGCCTTATGGAATGGACATTTCGCTGGAGGAATAGAGATAATAAATTAAATAAACCAATGGATCAGGTAAATTAAAATTCAATAGACATTATGAAGTGAATAGGGTAATACATACTTATGTACACCAAAAGGCAGAGGGTATGAGAGTGTTCAGAGCAATGGTACTCATAATAGCCACAACTGTGGTAAATAAGTTAAGCTGTATTCATACAATGGAATACTATACAGCAATGAAAATGGATGTGCTATTGCTACACAGCAACATGGATGACTCACGTAAAGTTGAGTTGAAGACACTAAACATAAAAGTCTAAATACTGTATGATTGCATTTATATAAAGTATAAAACTAGGGAAAACTATGATGTTAGATGTAAGGAAAATGAATACCTTTGGGGAGGAAGGAGGAAGTAGCAATTGGAAAATGGCACAAAGGAAGGGGGCAGACAATGCGGGCTTCTGCTAATGTTCCACCAAGTTTACACAGATGTGGTTGTTTGGGGATAACTCTTTGAACATGGATGTGTGCACTTTTCTCCATGTATGCTATCCTTCCACAGAAAAAGGTCTATTTAAATAATAATCAATAAATAGAGTAATTTGATCATGACTGAGGATGGCAACATTAAACCGAGTTCTGTGTACTTTCCATTTTCCTGGCATATGCTCAGTTACATGGGAAGAGCCTGGAAGGGCCTTCAGAGAAGACTAGGGGCCCTGTGTCACCTGGGAACAGATGAAAGGAGAACATTAGCCTAATGGAAGTAACCAGAGAGGAACAACAAGAACCAGAGTAATGACAATAATGTCTTGCAACTGTTAAGCCTTTTATCGTTCACAAATAAGTGCCCCAGGTTTATCAACAATCCAAGTGCTAGGGCATGTGAGGGCACAATAAATAGTAGCTATTATTCTCATTCCCATTTTGCAGATGAAAAACACACACACAGCTCAGAGACATGAAGGAATTTGCCCGAGGTCACAAAGCTATTAAGCAGCAGATCCAGGACTTAGGTTTCTGATGTTCTTTCAAACGCCAGTGTTCCAGTGTTCTTTCAAACGCCACAAGCGCAGCACAGAAAAAGGAAGCAGGGCAAGGGTGTGGCCAGGATACAGACTTTCCACAGGTGCCACGGGGCAGAACTCCAAGACCTACATCCTTTCCAGTCCTGAGGGCAACGTTCACTGGTGTGTGCCGATCCTCCCTACTCTCTGGCTCTCCCCAACTCCGCTCCTTAATGAGCCTTTTTGTGCCAGCCTGGAGGTAAAAGATCCCACGAGAATCAGGAAATGCCTCTACAGCCTGGAGAAGGTTATGACAACATGGCAACACCAGGAAAGAGGCCTTGGGAGAAACCACTTGGGGCGGACTTTGGCCAAGGCCCTGCCCAGGGGAAATAGTGTAACATAATATTTTAAGCACGGGGGCTGCCTAGTGTGGGTAACCAGACTGTCTAGGTTCAAATCCCAATACCACCACTTACTGGTTAATAAGACCTTATATAAACCAGTCGACCTCCCTGTTTCTCGGTTTCTTCCTCCATAATGTGGGGGCCACAATAGTGCCAACTTCACGGGACTGTTAGGCATTATTAGCTAATGTACACGAAACACTTAGAGTAGTCCCCAGCAAGCTTCAAGCACATTTTTCCAGCATTTTTCTTCACATGCACCAAGGGTGTCCGATGTAGGCTTTTCCGTTAGGACCACGTGAAGTTACACATTCAGTCACAGAGACATGTTGACAGCTAGAAAGAGACACGTCGGTCCCATCCTCAGACAGCACCCCCTGTGGTGTGCTATGAATTTTCAAATTTTAAACAAATCACATTGCTGAGCGTTTGTATGTGTTAAAAGCATTGACTTGTTAAAGGTCATCGGCTAACATATACTGCAATATTTGTCACCCTGTTTTAGCAAGTCCTCATTTTGCTACCATTCCAGGCCCACACCACTCATGGCTGGGAGAGGCCACATCTCTGCAGACCCTCCCCCTGCAAATCTTGAACAACCTCAGGGTGCTCAGGCCATGGGTGGCATCTCCAGGTGCTTAGCTCTGTCTGTTTCCCTATACACCAACTTGAGTCTTTTGACTAAAAATGCTGGGAATTTTAGTCCCCTTCGCTCAGTCCACTCCAACCATGCTGTCTCCTTGTTACTTCTCAAACCACTGTCAGGCACGCTGCTGCTTGGGCCTTCGCACATGCTGTTACCATTGCATGGAACACTCTCCCCCAGATATCCACTTGGCTCATTCCCTTATGTCCTTCAAGCCTTTCCACACATTTCCCTTCTCAACGACGCCACATGGTAATCCTACTCCCTGGTGACGCCTCCCCTGACCAACCACCATCACTCTCACCCAGCCCCAGCCCCTTAGCCTGTTCCTTTTTGTTTTTATCCACAGTACTTGTCACCTCACATGTTGTATAATTTACCTATTTTTTATATTTACTGTGTCTGCTGTTTCTCCCCTAGGATGTGAGCTCCAGGAGGTCAGGGGCCGTGCCTGTCTTGTCCGTTTCTCCAGCAATAGAACAATGATAGGGCATAGTAGGCACTCAATAAATATTTGCTGAATGAATGCCTAACAGGACGTACTACTTGCAGATGAGAAAGCCCAGGCCCCTAGAGAAGAGTCGCTTGTCTGAGGCCACAGAGCTCAGAAGAAGAGGAGCCAGGTTGGATCCAGGCCCATCTGACCCTGAAGTCCAAACTTTTCCCACTTCGCCAGGCTCATAGCCACCGTGAAAAAACATGTACACCTGAACAACTAGAAGAGAGTTTGGAGGGTGGTGAGGAGTTAGAATTGGGGGTTCAGTGAGTTGCTTTTAAGTTCAGAATTCAGCTAGTAAACATTTAGTGCACACCTACTATGTGCAAATCCATGTGCTTCCTGGAGAGAGAGAATCAATAATGAATCTGATTAATACCCATCAGCAAACTTGATGTCCATTTATTTACTGGATGTCCCACAGGCGCCTCCATTTTCAAAGGTACAAACTCAGCTCACCAGCTTCCCCTAACCTTGCTCTCCATCTGGGTTCTCAGAACCATTGTGGGGGAGGGAGGCACCCATTTTCAAATGCAGATTTCTTAGTCCAGATGGATAGGTTAGGATTTAGTAGACTTGGTGGGAAGGACTTGGACGTTTGCATTTTTATTAGTTGCCCCTGAGAGATTCTGATCCACATTTTGGAAAGCTCTGGCCTGGACTATTCAAGTAGACTTTTTATTTCTCTCATCTTCTGTAGAAGGCACTGGCAACCGAACCCAGGACCTCCCAAGTGGGAAGTGAGTGCCCAACCACTTGAGCCACTTCCACTCCTTGCTGGTTGTGGCATCTGCTCATTGCAGCATCCGCTCCTTGTGGTGGTTACGGCATCTGCTGGTTGCGGCAGCGGCTCCTCTTCCTTAGGAGGCACTGGGAACCAACCCAGGATCTCCCATGTGGGAGGTGAGCGCCCAATTGGTTGAGCCCCTCTGCTCCCTCAAGTAAACTTTTAATTGCCCCAAATCCAGTCTGCCCTTCACACAGCATTCAGGGAGGACTTTCAGGATCAGTGTTGCCCCTGTTTAAACAGATGCATACTTCATCCCAGGCAGGACTTTTTTTTTTTTTAAGATTTATTTATTTATCTCCCCTTTCCCCCCCCCCCCACCCCTGTTGTCTGTTCTCTGTGTCTATTTGCTGTGTCTTCTTTGTCCACTTCTGTTGTAGTCAGCGGCATGGGAATCTGTGTTTCTTTTTGTTGCATCATCTTGTTGTGTCAGCTCTCCATGTGTGTGGCACCATTCTTAGGCAGGCTGCACTTTCTCTCGCGCTGGACGGCTCTCCTTACGGGGCACACTCCTTGCACGTGGGGCTCCCCTATGCGGGGGACACCCCTGTGTGGCATGGCACTCCTTGCGCACATCAGCACTGCACATGGGCCAGCTCCACACGGGTCAAGGAGGCCCGGGGTTTGAACCGTGGTCCTCCCATGTGGTAGATGGACGCCCTAACCACTGGGCCAAGTCCACTTCCCTGGGGCAGGGCAATTAAGTTCCTTCACACATTCTGGCCCACATACTTTTTTCTTAATTTATTTATACTGAATTTTTAAAAAAGATTTATTTATTTCTCTCCCATTCCCCCTCCCCCCATTGTCTGCTCTCTGTGTCTATTCACTGTGTGTTCTTCTGTGTCCACTTGCATTCTTGGCAGCACTGGGAATCTGTGTCTCTTTTTTGTTGCGTCATTTTGCTGCGTCAGCTCTCCATGTTTGCGGCGCCACTCCTGGGCAGGCTGCGCTATTTTCATGTGGGGTGGCTCTCCTTGCAGGGCGCACTCCTACATGGGGGACACCCCTGCATGGCAGGGCACTCCTTGTGCGCGACAGCCCTGTGCGTGAGCCAGTTCACCACATGGGCCAGGAGGCCCTGGGTTTGAACCCTGGTCCTCCTATATGGTAGGCAGATGCTTTATCAGTTGAGCCATGTCTGCCTCCCATTATTTATAATGAATTTTGAAAGTATAAAATATAACAAACACCCTAGTTTTAAACTTCCAGAATTAATGGCTGTTACAGTTTGTTATATTTGCGTTCAGGTTTTTTTTTGTTGTTGCTTTCCATGTTTTTTTTACTGATATCTGTACTATTTTGTCAAATATTCAAGTCCCTTTGCACCATCAATGCCATTCCCTTCTACCTCCACCCCTAGACATCCTCTATCATGAGTGTAATATATTATTTTACATTTTCACATGCATCTTTTCATCCCACATACCCCTCTAGCTTCTGCCAAAAACTTGAAAGAGTTGTCTGTATGGCTGCATCCAGACCCCAATTCTCTAGAACCCTCTAAAATTAGGATTTGACCCTTATCTTCTTCACCAAAACTACTCTTGTCAGTGTCACCGCATTGCACCTCCATGTTGAGCAACTAAATGGTCTGTTTTGATTCTCATCTTTCTTTACCCTCAGCAGCCTCTGATACATTTGATCCCTTGCTCCTTCTTGAAAGACATTTCTGCAATTCGTTTTGAGAACTCACACTCTCCTGGGTTTCCTCCCTCTGCACTGACTGCTCCTCCATCTCCCGTTGCTGAATCCTCCTCCTTGCCACAGCCTCTAAATGTTGGGGGCCCCAGAGCTCTGTTCTCACCTCTTCACTGTTCTCTCTACATTCATTTCTCAGATGACCTCGTCCTTTCTCATGGTGTCAAATACCATCTATATGCAGATGACTCACAGATTTTTCTCTCCAACCCAGTCCTCTGCTCTAATTCCACCCTCCTGTACCACTCTGAACACCTGACAGCTCCACCCGCTTTATCCAACAGACATCTCAAAACCAACGTGTCCACAGGTGCAGACATGGCTCGAGTGCTTGGGTGCCCACCTCCCACATGGGAGGTCCTGGGTTCAGTTCCCAGTGCCTCCTGGAAAAAAAAGAAAAAAGCAAAAGCAAACAACAAGCAAAACAAATGATAAAACCAGCTCAGGGAAGCCAGTGTGGCTCAGTGGTTGAGCACCAGTTTCCTGGGTTCAATCCCCAGCCCCCAGTTCCTAAAAAACAACAACAACAATATGTCCAAGATCTCCAGGACTTTCCCACCCCTTCCCCAAACCTGCTTCTTCCACTTTCCTACCCATTCAGGAAATAACCACTTCATCCTCTACCCCCAGCCTTGACCCCTCTCTTTTTTTCATACTAATCCTCAGCAAATACTGTTCATTTTAACCGTGAAAATATATCCAGAATCCAATCACTCCTTACTACCTCCTCCACTATTACTCTGATCCAAGCCTGCAGCATTTCTTGCCCAGCTTATTGAAATAGCCCCTAACTGGATGTCTCCCTGTGTGACAGTTTGAAGCTTTATGTAGATCCCAGAAAAGATCATGGTTTGGGGGCAAATCCATTCCTGTGGGGGTGGGACTCTTTGATTGGATCAATTCGACTGGGGGCTTTTGATTGGATTGCTTCAGTGAGGCATGATCCCGGGTGGGTCTTGGTCCTCTTCTGGAGTCCTTTATAAATGGAGGCTGCAATCAGCAGGCCACAGAAGCCTAGAAAGAGGCCCTCGAAGGTCTGAGAAAGAAGCCTGGAGGAGAGGGGAGAGGTGAGCCATATGCCTGACTGCCCACAGCTGAGCTCAGGGAGGAAGTGAGACTGGAGGGGAAGGCAGAGTCTCCCTTGTGCCTCCCTGTGTGGTAGGAGCCTAAGATCACCAGCAGCTGAACTTTGGTAAGACAATATCTCTGACGATGCCTTTTTTTCCCCAAAGATTAATTTTTTTAATTATTCCCCCACCCCCACCCCAGTTATCTGCTCTCTGTGTCCATTCGCTGTGTTTTCTTCTCTGACAGCTTCTATCCTTACCAGCAGCACGGGGAATCTGTGTTTCTTTTTGTTGCGTCATCTTGTTGTGTCAGCTCTCCATGTGTGCGGCACCATTCTTGGGCAGGCTGCACTTTCTTTCACACTGGGCAGCTCTCCTTACGGGGAGCACTCCTTGCGTGTGGGGCTCCCCTACGCAGGGGACACCCCTGCGTGCACGGCACTCCTTGCATGCATCAGCATTGCGCATGGGCCAGCTCCACATGGGTCAAGGAGTCCCGGGGTTTGAACCGGGGACCTCCCATGTGGTAGGCAGACGCCCTATCCATTGGGCCAAGTCTGCTTCCCATCTGATGATACCTTGTATAGCAGTTTGATATAGTTATAAATTCCAAAAATAGATATTGGATTATGTTTGTAATCTGGTCTGTACCTGGGCATGATGAATTTATGATTAGGGCTTTGATTGGGCCACATCAATAGGGTTTTGAGTCCCTACCCCTTGGTGGGTGGGGACTCACAGATAAAAGACATGAAAAGGACAGAGCTTTTGATGCTGGGATTTTGATATTGGGCTTTTGAGCTGGAGCCCTGGGAAGTAAGCACACAGAGGAGCTCGATTGTGGGGAAAGAGAAGCAAGCCCCAGGAAGAGAGGAAACCTAAGCCCAGAGAGAAGCAGGCCCTGGGAAGAGAGGAACCCTCAGCCTGGAACAAAGCAAACCCCCAGGAAGAGAGGAACCCAGGAAGCCTGAATCCTGGCAGATGTCAGCTGCCATATTGCTGCAACACGTGGTAAAAGACTTTGGTGAGGGAAGAAATTTATGCTTTATGGACTGCTAACTGTAAGCTCCTACCCCCCATAAATGCCCTTTATAAAAACCAACCGATTTCTGGTATTTTGTACCAGCACCCCTTTGGCTGACTAATACACCTTGATTTGGACATTTTCACAGCCTCAGAACTGCAAGCTTTTAACCTAATAAATTCCCATTATAAAAGCCACCCCATTTCTGATATATTTTAGATGCTGCCACCCCTGCTCAGACCCCTCCGAGGTCCCTATTATGGCCTACAAGTCCCTCCCCAGCCCAGTGCCCACTTCTTTCTGGCCTGCTCTCTGACTCTGTGTCCTCTTACTCTTACTCTTTATGCTTTATTCCCACCCCCAAGCCCCAGCTACTTTGCAAGTTATTAATCAAACCTACTTCAGAGCCTGTACTAGTCAGCCAAAGGGACGCTGATGCAAAATACCAGAAATCTGTGGACTTTTATAAAGGGTATTTATTTGGGGTAGAAGTCACAGTCACAAGGCCTGAAGGAGTCAAACTCAAGGTACCATAAGAGGTAGTTTCTCACCCATAGTTTGTTGCCACGTGTTGACGCAAGATGGCAGGCGATATCTGCAAGGGTTCAGCCTTCCTCCTCTTCCAAAGGCTCCGTGGTCCCAGGTTCTTCCAATCTCAGCTGCCAGCTGGGACAGGTCTTTTTCTTTTTCTTTTTTTTTTTTAAATTTTTATTGATTTTGTAAAAATATTACATTAAAAAAAAATTATATGAGATCCCATTCAACCCCACCACCCCCACCCCACCATTCCCCCCCCAGCAACACTCACTCCCTTCATCATGACACATCCATTGCATTTGGTAAGTACATCTCTGGGCATCTCTGCACCTCATGGTCAATGGTCCACATCATGGCCCATATTCTCCCACATTCCATCCAGTGGTCCCTGGGAGGATTTACAATGTCCGGTGATTGCCCCTGAAGCACCATCTAGGGCAACTCCAAGTCCCAAAGGCGCCTCCACATCTCATCTCTTCCTGCCATGCTGGGACAGGTCTTGTCTCTGTCCCGGGACTCCTTTCTCTCTGGGCTCAGCTGCTCTGCTCTCTCCACAAGGCCAGCTATAAACTGCAGACAAACGGCTCGTCTCTCTTCCCGGGGCCTCTGCCGTGTCTAATGGAGCCTTCTCTCTTTCCACATATATCTGCTTCTCTATGTATTTACCTTCTGGGCTCCAGGATCAAAACTCCCCTCACTTCTCTGCCTTGTCATTTTCTCTGTGAGTCCCCACCCACCAAGGGGGCAGGGACTCAACGTCCTACTAATGTGGCCCAATCAAAGCCTTAATCATTATTTAATCAAGTAAGAGTGAAACCTCTGCATCCAATACAATCTAATGTACCCAGAGGAACAGACCAATTTACAAACATAATCCAATATCTATTTTTGGAATTCATAAATAATACCAAACTGGTACAGAGCCTTTCACCTTGCTGTTTGTATACCTGGAATGCTGTTTTCCCCAGATAGCCGCATGGTTTCCACCTTCACTTCCTTGAGTCCTCGCTCAAATATTCTCTCTCAGTTACACCTTCCCTAACCAGCCGTAGTTAAGGTATAATGCCTCCACCCACACACTCCTCCTTTCTTTTCCTATTTAATTTTTCTCCATAACACTTCCACTGTCTGACAAATGATCTTTGTTTATTGTTTAAAGATTTATTTATTTTTATTTATTTCTCTCCCCTTCCCGGTTGTCTGTTCTTTGTGTCTATTTGCTGCATCTTCTTTGTCCGCTTCTGTTGTTATCAGCAGCAGGGGAATCTGTGTTTCTTTTTGTTGCGTCATCTTGTTGTGTCAGTTCTCCATGTGGGCGGCGCCATTCCTGGGCGGGCTGCACTTTCTTTTGCGCTGGGCGGCTCTCCTTACGGGGCGCACTCCTTGGGAGTGGGGCTCCCCTACGCGGGGACACCCCTGCGTGGCAGGGCACTCCTTGCGCGCATCAGCACTGTGTATGGGCCAGCTCCACACGGGTCAAGGAGACCCAAGATTTGAACCACGGACCTCCCATGTGGTAGACGGATGCCCTAACCACTGGACCAAGTCCGCCGCCTGACAAATGATGTTTTTATTGCCTGTCTAACCTTAACTAGAATGCAAATTCCATGGTGGTAGGGATTCGAGGCAGTATAACCTAAGGGTTAGTTAAGGACAGAGTTGTATTTAGACTGTCTGGATTTGAACTGCTGTCTCTCCCACTATCTAGTCTCGTGATCTTGGGCAAGTTCCTTAACTTTGTTCACTGCACCTTGGTTTCTCCATCTCCAGGATGGGCGTAATAATAGAACCTATGTGATAAGTTTATTATGAGGATTATCAAGTTAATACATGGAAAGTGCTTAGACCCGAACCTGCTATATAATAAATGCTCCTTAAGTATTTGCTATGATTATTATTATTATTACAGGATGCTTAGCTCCTGGTCTCATTTAAGTGTCAGCAACTATTCTTCACTGCTCTATCTCCAGAATTGAGAACAGTTCCTGGCACATAAGGCAATCAACAAAGATTTGTTAGCTAAATGAATTAATGTACCTGTCTGCATAAACCATATATGGTAATTTTGCATGTCTTTTAAATTTGTTTCAGTGGCATCATATCATTTAGATCTTTCTTCATCTTTACCTTTTCACTCAAGATCACATATTTAACCTCTAGACCTGTTTATATACAGATGTTGTTCTTTCTTTTTCTTTTTTTCTTTAGAAGGTTCCAGGGATTGAATCCAGGACTTCGTACATGGGAAGCAGGTGCTCAACCACTTGAGCTACATCCATGCCCTTGTTTTCTTTTTAACTACTATATAGTAAATATTCCGTCACATTATTATACCTTATGAAATAGTCAGCCAAAGAGGTGCTGATGCTAAGTATCAGAAATCTATTGGCTTTTGTAAAGGGTATTTATTTGGGGTAGAAGCTTACAGTTACCAGGCCATAAACCATAAGTTACTTCCCTCACCAAAGTCTGTTGCAACGTGTTGGAGCAAGATGGCTGCCGATGTCTGCAAGGGTTTCGCCTTACTTTTCCTCTTAAGGCTCTGTGGTCCCAGCTTCTTCCAGTATCAGCTGTAGGCTGGGACAAATCTCTTCTCTCTCCCAGAGCTCAATTCTCTCCAGGCTCAGCTGCTCTGTTGTCTCCACAAGGTCAGCTGTAGACTGTCAGGCTCTCCTTTTATGTTATTGTGAACAATGTTGCGTCACGTCTTACACATGTCCCTTGATGCACATGTATTAGAATTCCTCTCCCTATATACTCAAAGCAGCCTTTCTGGGTTGTGCGGTCTATACATTTTCAGCTTTCCTGGACTAACTTGTTTCTTAATGTACTCTTTTGCCCTCTGTTTCGGCTTGAATCATGTCCTCCAAAAAGGCATATTGAAGGAAGCGGATGTGGAACAAGCTATTGGGTTCTTGTCTACCACATGGGAGTCCCCAGGTTCAATTCTCGGGGCCTCCTGGTGAAGGCAAGCTGGCCTGCACCGCAGACAGCCGGCACAGCAAGATGACCCAACAAAGGGAGACGCAGAGGAGAGACAGTGAGAGACGCAGCAGACCAGGGAGCTGAGGTGGCTTAAGCGATTGAGCACCTTTCTCCCACGTTGGAGGTCCCAGGTTCGGTTTCCAGTGCCTCCTGAAGACAAGCACACACAGAAAAATGCACAGCGAATGGGCACAAAGAGCAGATGGTGAGTGCAGGTGGAGTGTGTGTGAGGTAAATAAAATAAAATAAATCTTAAAAAAAAAAAGACACGTTGACATCCTAACCCCCTGGTAATTGCGAATGTTACCTTGTTTGCAAATAGGGTCTTTGCAGATGTAATCAAGTCATAGTGCAGTAGGGTGGGCCCTAAATCCAACACAACTGGTGTCACTGTAAGAAGACAAAGAGACCTAGAGGGAGGACGGAGCAGAGGTTGGCATTAGGCTGCCACAAGCCAAGAAACACCAGGGATTGCTTGTAACCGCCAAAGCTCGGAAGAGGCTAGGAAGGATCCTCTCCTAGAATCTTCAGAGAGAGCATAGTCCTGACTTCCATGCTCCAGAACTGCGAGAGAATAAATTTATTTTGTCTGAAGGCACTCAATTTTTAATGTTACAGTATCCCTAGGAAACTAACACACTCTCCCACCAACAATTACGAAAGTACCATTTTTCCCATATCCTCCTAAATATTTGAGCGTCAGACTTTGACAACTTGGTGGGTGGTGAATCAGTATCATTTTTTTTTTAAATAAACTTTTCTTTCAGTATAATTTTAAATGTACGGAAAAGTTTAAAAATAATATGAAGAGTTCCTATGTACTCCCCACAAGTTTCCTCTATCTTTTTTTTAAGATTTATTTATTTATTTCTTCCCACCCCTTTGTTGTTTGCACTTGCTCTGTCTCTTTCTTCCTTGTTTCTTTAAGAGGCACTGGGAACCAAACCCCAGACCTCTGATGTGGGAGGGAGGTGCCTAATTGCTTGGGCCACCTCCATTCCCTGCTTTGTTGAGTCTCTCATTATGTTTCTCTTCTTGTGTCTCTTGTTGCATCATCTTGTTGTGTCAGCTTGCCATACTTGCCCATCCCTCCAGCTCATTGTCTTCTTTAGGAAGCACCAGGAACAGAATCAGGAACTTCCCATGTGGTAGGCAGGAGCCCAATCACTTGACCCACACCTGCTTCCCTCCTCTATTGTTAACATCTTACATTACCATGGTACATTTGTCAAAACTAAGAAACCAACATTGACATGTTTAATAATAACTAAACTCCAGACTTCATTCACATTTCACGAATCTCCTTTTTCTGATCTATTGTTTCCTTTATTCTTTGTGCTTTTGGGCCCAAAGCTCTTTTGAATGCTCAGCCAGGACTCAGAAGTCCCTGCTAACCATCAGATTCTTATGCTGCCCTGCTCTGTTCATGTTGCCCCTTTGCCTCCACTGCTTTTCTTCCCTTTGGCTTCCAGGAAGGCTCCTATTTAGCTTTAATGTCCTAAAGCAAATGAATCCTCTACCTTTGTGAAGCCCAATTAGAATTAATCAGGGGAAGCGGATTTGGCTCAACTGATAGAGCATCTGCCTAACACATAGGAGGTCCAGGGTTCAAATCCAAGGCCCCCTGACCTGTGTGGTGAGCTGGCCCGCGCACAGTGCTGATGTGCAGAAGGAGTGCCATGCCATGCAGGGATGTCCCCCGTGTAGGGAGCCCCACATGCAAGGAGTGCGCCCTGTAAGGAGAGCTGCCTCGTGTGAAAAAAGTGCAGCCTGCCCAGGACTGGTGCCGCACACACAGAGAACTGACGCAGGAAGATGATACAACAAAAAGACACTCAGATCCCCAGTGCTCCCTGATGAGAATACAAGCAGACACAGAAGAACACGCAGCAAATGGACACAGAGAGCAGACAACTGGGGGGGGGGGCAGGGAAAGGGAGAGAAATAAATAAAAAATAAATCTTAAAAAAAAAAGAGAATCTGTTGCTCTCTCCATAGTGCTTCTCCCATGTGCTGTTCACCTCTTTATAAAAGCATATATCGTATTCTTACATTGTGTACTAGATTATCCCCATCTACTTACCTTTGTAGTGGAGCGCTGAGCATGATGCAGTTAATGTTTATTGAATGAATGAGTGAATGAATGAATGACCAAGGCTATAATCTGGATCACTGGTCTTCAGATTTTTTGCTCCTGTGCCACCTATAAGACTAAAAAAAAAAAACCAACCCCACATACAAAAAACCTGCACCCCCTCTCTGTCGGTGAGGATTGCAACAGGGAATAAATGGCACATTCAAATAGGACAATTCAAGGAGTCACATAGACAAAAGGACTAATTACAAAGGTGTGATCAAAGCGTATGAAAACCACAAGAGCTCACACAGGAAGCTGGGACTGGCAGCAGCCAGGTTCACCCCAAACCTGAAGAGGCAGGTCCTCTGCCTTGAGTGGAGGACAGTTCAGGGACAGAGCCAGCCCAGCTCAACCCCCAAGGGTGGGAGCCAGGGAGAGAGACCCTGACTTGGCTTTCCTCCCTCCTTCCCATCTGCTGCCAGGGCTCCCCATTGGCCAAACCCAAGCCAAGACCAGAGGGCGCACGCGCCATTGGTGTTCTCTCTCCAAAACAGCCAGCCAGGAAAGAGGGCAGGGTGGGGGCGGCAGAGAATGAATCTGCAGACCAGAGGCCACAGGAGCCATTGATGTCCTCTACCCAAAAGCCAGCCAGGAAAGAGGGCAGGGTGGGGGCGGCAGAGAATGGATCTGCAGAGCCCTATGCGGGATATCTGACACACCCTGCACATTTTTAAGTTGACAACTAGCTAAAAGTCTTAACTTGAATGTACCTAACAGCAAAGTATATAATACTTACCAGCATATTCTAAATACTAACATTTTAAACAAACTGTTTCATCTGTCGATGGAAGGCAAATGCCATCATGACTTGGTATCTACTGTAATCCATGTAAAGAAAATATTCAGACAAGCTCTACTTTAACAGGCAAAAATCCTACACCATTATTTTTTCTTCTTGAATGTATAGTTACATTTTGTTTCCTCTCACATAATGCTATTCTAGTATAATATATTTTATGTTTGAAAGTCTATAATTGTTCACCTAATTCATACCTCAACATAAATTTGTATATAAAATTGAAAATATTAAAATTTGAAATTTAAATAATTTTTAAATTTCCTTTAACTCTAAGGTTGTGCATTTTTAAAAATTTCTACTGGATTATTACAATTATTATATTAGTACTCTGTTGATCAAAGAAACATAAAACATGTTTTGTTTTGTTTTTAAGATTTACTTTTTATTTATTTCTCTCCTCTTTCCCCCCCTCCCCCGCCCCCCACCAGTTGTCTGCTCTCTGTGTGTTCTTCTGTGTCCACTTGTTCTTGTCAGTGGCACTGGGGATCTGTGTCTCTTTTTGTTGTATCATCTTGTTGCCTCAGCTCTCCATCTGTGTGGCGCCACTCCTGGGCAGGCTGCATTTCACACTGGGCAGCCTTCCTTACAGGATACATTCCTTGCATGTGGGGCTCCTCTACCGGTGGACACCCCTGCATGGCAGGGCACTCCTCACGCGCATCCGCACTGCACATGGGCCAGCTCATCACAGCTCATCACATGGGTCAAGGAGGCCCTGAGTTTGAACCTTGGACCTCCCATGTGGTAGGCGGACGCTCTATCCATTGAACCAAATCCGCTTCCGAAAACATATTATCTTTTGATAAATAATTATTAAAGTGTAAAATGGTATTGAAAACACATCTCAATGAAAAATTTCAATTAATTCATTTATTTATGGGTAAAAATTATTAATTGCTGTGATGACACCAAGCTCAGCATCAATTTTAAATCTATTTTTCATTTTTATAGATAGAATCACTGAGAAACCATGTCCACATAAATAAGATGAGAATGGAGGGAGTTTTATTATAGCAGTGTCACTTAATTATTTGAACTCCTTCTGGGTTACAAGCCAAGAATCACACAGTGATCTATCACCAAAAATTATTTTTATTGATCTATAAGTTGACAACACAATTAGAACCTCCTTCAGCTTTACTGAAAGCAAAGAACTGGCAACCACCCTACTTGGAAAATGCCTTGTTATCCACTCATTAAAGAACCCTTCACCTTATCTGCCAGGGTAATGCTATGTGTGAAGTAAACATTGGGCTCAGAGACTCAGGTTTTTCTTTTACAAGATGGGAGAAGGGAAAGAAGATGCACCTGGATATCTGGAGTGCATTCTGAAGAAGGGGGGTCTTGGGAAGGAACACAAATAAAGGCTGAGGACCTGAACATCAGTTTTCTTGAAAGTATCCATGTCCATGTACATTGCGGAAAGTCTTTGTGAACCTGGGTTTGAGAATTGCTGGCCTGGCGGGGGAAATAAGATACCAACACAGGAAACTTTTCATTGAAGAGATGCCCTGGAAATTCCAAGCAGAATGAGAAAATTAAAGTAGGAGGAGGGTGGGGTCAGAGAAGGCTCCCATCACCGTCTGAGTAAACCTTCTCTGATCGTCATCCACCCTTCCAGGATGGGCTAGGGCCCCTCCTGCGCTTTGTTGCTACCCGTTCTGTTTCTTCCACTGGACTAGTGGGAAGAGGGAATTATAGCTTAATGGGTGAATAGTTTTTGTTTGTGATGGAAAAGGAGTAATAGATATCAGTGATGGTAGCACAATATTGAGAATATAACTACTGAATTATATACTTGAATGTCGTTAAGATGGCAAATTCTGTGCTCCATACGAGTAACTGCAATAAAAAGTTTTGTTTTTGTTTAAAAAAAGAAAAGAATTCATAAGAAGCCTGCCCTCATAGCACTTCCAATCTAGTAGTGGAGAAGAGTTAGCAAATTGCCAGAGTACAAAATGAACTGAGGGGCTGATGAATGGTGCTAGAGGTGTCCAGAGAGTTTACTTCTGGTCACGGGGGAACAGGAAATGCTTCGTGTGAGTTGGTTTTCAGGTTGGGTAGGATTTCAACAGAAGAGATAGTAGAGAGGACATTCCAGTTGGAGAGTCCTGCATGAGCAAAGGCTCCAAAACAAGAAACAGAAGGTCATGCTGGGGGACGGTCTTCATTTCCTAGGGCTACCGTAACAAAGTGCCACAAACTGGGGGGCTTAAAACCACAGAATTTTATTCTCACAGTTCTGGAGGCTGGAAGTCCGAAATCAAGGTGTCGGCAGGGTCCTTCTTCCTCTGAAACCTGTAGGGGAGAATCCTTCATTGCCCCTTCTTGGCTCTAGTGGTTTGCTGAAATGGTTGGCGTTCCTTGGCTGGTGGCAGCATAACTCCAACATCTTCCTCGGCGGTCACATGGGCGTTCCCCTCAGTAATATTCTGTGTGCTCACATTTCCTCTTAAGAGGACTCTAGTCATTTTGGATTAGGAACCACTTTAGCCCAGTGTAGCCTCATCTTAACCAATCACATCTTCAAAGACTCTATTTACAAATAAGGTCAGGACTTCGACAAATCATTCTGAGGGACACAATTCAACCCATAACAGGAACAAAGAACAGTTTGGTGGAAGCAGAGAATGGGAGAAAAGTCTGGAGACATAGAATCATAACCTGTCAAGGTATGTTAAAGATCACCTACTCCAACCTCCACTTCTACCACCATCCCTGCCAAAATCCACTCAGTACCCAAATACATCTGGTCACAGGAGCTCCCTCTCTGTCGAGCACCCTATGGAATAGAAATATAATGCAAGCACATATATAATTTGAAATTCTCTAGTAACTACAAAAAGAAAAAGGTGAAATTAATTTTAATATATTTTATTTAATCAATGTATCCAAATGTACTATTCTTTCAACATGTAATCATGTTAAAAATTGTTAATATTTAATCTTCTTCTCCTTTTTTGTACTAAGTCATCTCATGTACTCAATTGCCCAATGTGGCTAGTGAGTAAAGTGCAGGTCTAGAGGGAACCCATTACATCTCAGACCTTTCTGGTAGTTAAAGGTTTTTCCTTTGGGTGGTAGATAATGCTGACCCAGTTTCTTCTCTTTTCTGCATTTCCAACTTGTTTACCATAGACATTTATTACAGACGATCCTGATGAGAATAAATACTAGGTGATACAGGTGCTCAAATCCTGACCTGGTAGGTCAGGGAAAGGGTTTCAGGAGGAAGATACAAAATAATGAACAAATTAAGGCTAAAAACAGATTTGAGGGAAGCGGCTGTGGCTCAATCAGATGAGCTCCTGCCTACCATATGGGAGGTCCTGGGTTGGCGTCCCAGGGCCTCCTTGTGAAGGCAGGCTCGCCCGCACGCTGAGGAGTGCTGCCTGGCCCACAGGCGCCACGGAGAGCCAACTCAGCAAGGTGACATAACAAAAAGAAGGGAGACAAGCGAGAACACAGAACAGCCTGCAGTGAATGGATGCAGAGAGCAGACAGCACGCAAGCTGCAAGGGGGGAGGGGAAATAAAGAAATATAGACACAAAAGAACGCACAGCAAATGGAGACAGCGAGCAGACAGCATGCACAAAAACAGCCACAAGGGGAAGAGATTAAAAAAAAAAACACAACAAACAGATTTGATTGTGTACAGTTTATAATTACGTTTGATGTACTCTTCTGTTTGTATGACATATTTCACAATTTAAAAACATGGATCTAAAGAATGATGCCACCAAGATGGTAGAATGAGAGTCACGTGGTTCCATCCCCCAAAAGAATTTTTTAAACAAATAGCAAAAAAACAAAAACAAAATAAATTGGCACACCCATCTTTCTTGGAGCACTGGAAAACAGTTAAAGTGTTGTGGTTACTAAGAACCGACTCAAATACAAGGTAACTTAAAATGGTAGGAAAACCTCATGGCACCATTGTTGGCCCTTTTACCACCTTCTCTCCGGCTCAATGCAGAGGCAGCCCACATTCCAAATGCAGGTTCCTCGTCCCAGTTCCAGATGGAGCAGAATAAGGTGTGTACATATAAGTCCGTAATACTTTGCCTGGCGGCAGCCTGAAAACTTAAACCAGGACACTCACCTCCATCTTGCTGGTACCACATCTTCTTCTGGATGTAGAAGCAGCTCACAGGGCAGCTAAAATGCTGGAAGAAAACAAGCAATTTGCAGCTGTCTGGGGCACATGATTACCAGCTTTAAGGCATACAATAGAGCTAGAACATCCCAGACCTGCAGGAAAAACTTAATTTCCTAGGGGAAGAAGGACAAGCAGAAAATCCGTGTAAATGCAGAAATTCACAAGGCCTTACATGCATGCCCAGGACAAGATGACTGCTAAGAAAGACTAAGGAGGACTCCATACTTTCACCTTGGACTGTTTTTTAGCTTCACCATAAGGTTAGCTAAGTACTGAAGGAGAGCACTCAAACAGAGCCAGTCTACAAAGAGAGTGTGCGTAAGGCTATCAAAGACTTCTCCAACTTCCAACAGTTTCTGGCACCATTCCATTAGTAATTACAAAAATCACAATAACTCAATTCAACTCAAATCTAACCCTAACTACCCAGAATTAGGCCAGACTCCACAGCTTAAGGGACCAGTTACAAGTTGGGAGGTACAGGCAACCCATACTTGTGATTTACTGGCTACAGATTTGGGGGTTCCTACCACCTCCTTGGGTTCAATGCTAGAAAAATTCACAGAACTCGCTGAAAATTCTAATGTTACAATTATAGCTTTATTTTAGTAAGGGGATACAAATAAGAAGCCAAAAGAAAAGACGCATAGTCCCTAAGGTCTCAAATGTAAGCTTCTTTGTGTTTTCTATGTGAAGCCAGAACATGTGGAGTCAGAACCTTGGGTCACCATGCAGGAGCTATATCTTATCAATTACAGAAACTCTCTCCAGCTTAAAGTATCCTGAGTTTATGTAAGGTCTCATTGTATATGCACAATTGATAGAATCAGTGCCCACATGGGTGAACTCAATCTGCCACCCAGAGGTCCTGGAGGTCTGGCTGATATGGCTTGAAGACCCAACCCTCTAACCATATAGTTGGTCTTTGTGGTGTGGCCAGCTCCTACCCTAAAACTACAGGTGTGCCTGCATCACCTTAGTACATCAATTATCAGGGTTGGTCTTGAGTCCTCCAGAAATAACAAAAGACGCTCTTACGGAAATTCAAAAGATCAAGAGCCTACTTCCCTAGGAACTGAGGACAAAGAACAACCAAGTTTTTCAAAATACTACACTGGGAAAGGTGTTTTCTTTCTTTTCTCTCTCTCTCTTTTTTTCCCCCTTTCATTATCTTCTTCTTCTGTATTTAATTCATTAGCTCCCAGCATTCAAGGAAATCTCTGTCATAACACTAACTGAATACAAGTTTATGGAACAGACACTTTGGTGATAAAATTCAGAGTTAACACATTAAAATATTAAAATGTCCAGCATGCAACAAAAAAATTAAAGAACTTCCAGAAAGATGGAGGATTAGAGAGACACAGGACTCACATCTCTACCAGAAATATAGATAGAGGAAAGGCAAAAATAGCCTGGAAAAAAATTTTCTAGGGTTTAGGGTGCCAGGGGAAGGCTGGCCACTACCCAGAGGAGAGAGGAACAAAGGAAAAGAATCTTGATGGGATAACTCTGTAAGTAAAGGCTGCAGCTATCACTGTCAGTGCCCATCGCCCCCACCCTCAGAGCAGACAGCTTTGAATTCTCCAGCCTCTGGCCAGTGGCCATGGACAGAGGGGGCTGCAGGGGTCCACTTCCCCAGGAAAGGGGAGATAGAGGAGTGCAGCCTAAGGCTGACTCAGCTTTTGATCAACAAATTTGGTCTGCTGTGTCCCAAAAGCCCTTCCAGGCCAGGTGGGACCAAGCCACTCTTTGCCCTAGGAGCTGGCAAGAGACTAAAGAGATCCAACCCTCTCAATCTCCCTCTCTACTGACCCAGACTGGTTGTTGAGGACACAGAGAAAGGGAGGGAGCTGCTGGCTAAGGTTGGAGGACAGCCTCTGAGAAAGTTTGAATTATGAGGCTCTTTGCATCCAGGCAGGATCCTCTATCACATTGATATACTCCGTGTTGCAGCAAACACACTCCCACCAGGCTTTGAACTGAGAGGGCTGCCAAAGAGCACCATCTGCTGGTGGACTAAGAAAGTAGATGTGAGGAAATCGAGAATAAGTTAGGCTTTTACCAACCTTTACAGACTCCCTCCCAAGGTCCTTGGAAGCAAGTCTGCAACCCATTATTGGGTCGATGGCCCAGTTTTGAGCAACTAACAGGGACAATCCTAAAGACCCAGAACAGGCTGAACCAAGAATCAAAGAGCAGAAGTAACACATAGCCTCCTGCCATTAAATCCCTACGAAAGAGAAATTGAGCATCTGAATTAACTCAGCATCCTAATTAGATGCCTAGACATCAGCAAAAAATTTCAAGCCATACTAAGAAAATGAAAGACATGGCCCAAGAAAAGGAATATATCAAAGCACCAAAAAAGACACAGGATTTGAGACAACTGATCACTGATATGCAAACAAATTTCCAATATCAAATTAATGAGTTGAAAGGAAATAAGGAAAAGAGATAAAGACATCAAGAAGACACTGAGGGGAAGCAGATGTGGCTCAAGTGATAGGGCTTCTGCCTACCATATGGGACCTGGGTTCAATTCCTGGGGTCTCCTGGTGAAAAAGAAGAAGAGAAAGCATGCCTACACAACAAGCCAGTGCTCGCATGGGAAGCCAGTGCCCATGCAGCAAGCTGAGAACCTGCTCAAGTGAGTCACACAGGAAGATGATGAGGCAAGAAAAGAGAGACAAAGGGGAGAGTCAAGGTGAAGCACAGCAGAAACCAGGAACTGCTAACAGGGACCCTCTCTCCACATCAGAGGTCCCCAGGATCAAATCCAGGTGAATCCTAGAGGAGAAAACTGAGAAGACCAAAAGAGAATTAGATACAGAAAATCACACAGTGAATGGATACGGACAGCAAAAACAGCAGGGTGGGGGGAGGGGGAGGGGAAAATAAATAAATGAATAAATCTTTTTTTTTTAAAGAAGACACTGAGCAAGCACAAAGAAGAATTTGAAAACCTGAATAGGAAAGTAACAGAGCTCATGGGAATGAAAGACATGATAGGTGAGATAAAAAACATATTAAAGGCATATGACAGCAGACTTGAAATGACAGAAGAAAGAATAAGTGATACAGAAGACAGAACAGCTGAAATTGAGAGAAAAGAACAAAGAAAAGAATAGAAAAAATTGAGCAGGGTCTCAGGGAGTGGAATGATAACACAGAATGCAGCAACATATGTGTCATAGGAGTTCCAGAAGGAGAAGAGAAGGGAAAAGGGGTAGAAAGTATTTGAGGAAATAGTAGCTGAAAATTTCTCAACTCTCATGAAAGAAATGAACTTACAGGTCCAAGAAGCACAGTGTACCACTAATCAGAAAAAATCTGAATAGACCTACCCCTAGACATATTCTGCTCAGAATGTCAAACATCAAAGATAAAAGAAAATTCTAAGAGCAGCAAGGGAGAAGCAACCCATCACATACAAGGGATGCCCAGTAAGATTTAGTGCTGATTTCTCCTCAGAAACCATGGAGGCAAGAAGACAGTGGTATGATACAATTAGGATACTGTAGCAGTTTGATATTATTGATGAATTCCAAAAAAAAATATTGGATTATGTTTGTAAAACTGATCTTTTCCTCTGGGTATATTAGATTATATTAGATTCATAGGTTTACTTGGTTAAGTAATTATGTAAACCTCTTGTGCCAATAGGGCATTGAGTCCTCATTTTTTGGTGGATGGGGACTCACAGATAAAAGGCATGGCAAAGGACAGAGTTGAGGGCTTTTAATGTTGGAGTTTTGATTTTGGAGTTTGATTCTGAAGCATTAAGCTGGAGCCCTGGGAAGTAAGCTCACAGAGGAAACAGAAGTAAGCCCCAGGAAGAGAGAAACACTGAGCCCAGGAAAAAGAAGCCCAAGAAAGAGAGGAACCCAGGAAGCCTGAACCCTTACAGACATTGGCGGCCATCTTGCTCCAACATATGGAAAGAGACTTTGGTAGGGGAAGTAATTTATGCTTTATGGCCTGGTATCTGTAAGGGCCCACCCCAAATACACTTCATAAAAACCTAATGGTTTCTGGTATTTTGCATCAGCACCCCTTTGGCTGATACTGAAAGAGAAAAACTGCCAGCTGACAATTCTTTATCCAGCAAAATTGCCCTTCGAATATGAAAGCAAGTTTAAAATTTTCTCAAACAAACAGAAACTAAGAGAGTTCATAAAAAAGAATTCACTTTTGAGGAAATATTAAAGGGAGCCTTACAACTTAAAAGAAAAAGATAGAGAGGATTGGAGGAAAGTATAGAAGACAAGAATAGCAGAAAGGATAGCCAAAAGATTTAAAAAAAAACAGTTGGAAATAAAATATGACATGTGAAGTCAAAGAATAAAATGGTGGAAGTCAATAATGAATTTACAGTAATATATACTGAATGTGAATGGATTGAACTCCTTAATCAAAAGATATAGGCTGACAGAATGTATAAAAAAGCATTATGGGAAACAGATGTGGCTCAACCATATAGGAGGTCCAGCGTTCGGTGCCCAGGGCCTCCTGGTGAGGGCAAGCTGGCCCATGTGGTGAGCTGGTCCACATGGAGTGCCAGCCCATGCAGGAATGCTGCCTCACACAGGAAAGCTGCGCTGTGCAGGAGTGCCTGCTGATGTGGAGAGTTGGCACAGCAAGATGATGCAACAAGAGACACAGAGGAGAGAAAATAAGAAGACAGAGCACAACAGGGAGTTGAGATGGCGCAAGAGAGTAATCGCCTCTCTCCCACTCTGGAAGGTCACAGGATCAGTTCCCAGAGCCGCCTAATGAGAATGCAAACAGACACAGAATACATAGCGAATGGACACAGAGAGCAGACAACGGGGAGGGGGGGATAAAAATAAATCTTAAAAAAAAAAAAAGCAGCCATCCACATGCTGCCTACTAGAGACTCACCTTAGACCCAGGAATACAAACTGCCTGAAAGTGAAAGGTTAGAAAAAGATACTTCACAAAAACAGTAACCAAAAAAGAGCAGGGATAGCTATACTAATATGGGACAAAGCAGACCTCAAATGCAAAATACTATAAAAGATTCAGAAGGCCATTACATATTAATAAAAGAACAATGCACCGGAAAGAAATAATAGTCATAAATATCTATGCACCTAACCAGGGTGCCCCAAAATACATGAGGTAAACTCTGGCAAAACTGAAGGGAGAAATAGACATCTCTATAATAATAGTTAGAGACTTCATCACCCCACTCACGTCATGAGATAGAACAACTAGACAGAGATCAACAAGGAAACAGAGAGCTTAAACAATACGATAAACGAGCTGACAGACATATACAGAACATTGCACTCAAACTCAGCAGGTTAAGCATTCGTCTCAAGTGCTCATGGACCTTTCTCCAGGATAGACCACATATTAGGTCACAAGACAGGTCTCAATAAATATGAAAAGACTGAAATTATACAAAGCACCTTCTCAGATCATAATGGAATGAAACTGGACATCAATAACAAACTCCTAAATAATCAGTACGTCAAAGAAGAAATTGTAAGTGAAATTAGTAAATATATTGAGACAAAAGAAAATGAGAATACAATTGAACAAAACTCATGGGATATAGTGAAGGCAGTGCTGAGAGGGAAATTTATAGCCCTAAAGACTCATATTAAAAAAAGAAGGAAGAGCAAAAATCAAAGTTCTAACTGAACACCTGGAGAAACAAGAAAGAGAACAGCAAACCATTCACAAAGCAAGCAGAAGGAGGAAATAATAAAGATTAGAGCAGAACACAAATAAATAAAATCAGAAATGGAAGGGGGTGGAGAGTTATGACTGACCCCATAGAAATAAAAAGGATCGCAAGAGGATATTATGAGAATCTGCATGCCATCAAACTGGACAAGCTAGATGAAATGGAAAAATTCCTAGAAATGCACAAACAATGTACACTGACACTACAAGAAATACAAGAACTTAACAAACCAATCACATTTAAAGAAATTGAATTCACCATTGAAAATCTCCCCAACAAAGAAAAGTCCAGGACCAAATGGCTTCACAGGTGAATACTACCAAGCATTTTGAAAAGAATTAACACCAATCCTGTTTAAACTTCCAAAAAAATTGAAGAGGGAATATAACTGAATATATTTTATGAAGCCAGTATCACCTTAATACCAAAACCAGATAAAGACACTACAAGAAAAGAAAATTACAGACCAATCTCTCTAATGAACATAGATGCAAAAATTCTCAACAAAAGACTTGCAAATCAAATACAACATCATATCAAAAGACTTATACACCACGACCAAATGGCATTTTTTCTTGGTATGCAAGGGTGAGTCAACATAAAAAAAACCCAATTAACATAACACACCACATTAACAAATTGAAGGAAAGAAACCACATGATGATCTCGATTGATGCAGAGAAGTCATTCAACAAAACCCAGCATCCTTTCTTGATAAAAACACTTTGAAAGCAAGAAATAGAAGGAAAATTCCTCAATATAATAAAGGGCATATATGAAAAACCCACAGCCAACATTGTTCTCAATGGTGAGAGGTTGAATGTTTCTCCTCTAAGTTCTAAGCTTGGGAACAAGACAAGGGTGTCCATTGTCATCATTGTTATTCAACACTGTGCTAGAAGTTCTAACTTCTAGCTAGACAAGAAAAAAAAAGCTTCCCAATATGAAAAGAGGAAGTAAAACTCTCACTATTCACAGATGACATGATCCTATATTTAGAAAATTCCAAAATGTCTACAACAAAGCTACTCGAGCTAATACACAAGTTCAGCAAAGTGGCAGGAGGCAAGATCAACCCACAAAAATCAGTACTGTTTCTGTACCCTAGTATTGAACAATCTGAGGAGGAAATCAGGGGGTAAATTCCATGTACAATAGCAACAAAAAGACTCAAATACCTAAGAATCAATTTAACCAAAGAAGTACAGGGCCTATATGCAGAAAACTATAAAACAGTGCTAAGAGAAATTTTAAAAGATCTAAACAAATGGAAAGACATTCCATGTTCATGGATTGGAATAATAAATATTGTGAAGATGTCAATCTAATCCAAATTGATTTATAGATTCAATGCAATACCAATCAAAATCCCAACAGCCTACTTTTCAGAAATATAAAAGCAATTACAAATTAATTTGGAAAGAAAATTGCACCTGAATAGTCAAAGCATTCTAAAAATGAAGAGTGATGTAGGAGGAATTTCACTGCCTGACCTTCAAGCATATTACAAAGCTACAGTGGTCCAATAGCATGGTACTGGCATAAAGATAGATACATTGATCAGTGGAATAGAATTGAGAGTCCAGAAATAAACTCTCACCTCTACAGCCAATTGGTTTTCAACAAACCTACCAAGTCTTTATTAATGGGACAAAGCAGTCACTTCAACAAATGGTGCTGGGAGAATTGGATATCCATAACCAAAAGAATGAAATGAAAGAGGACCCCTATCTCACTCCCTATACAAGAATCAATTCAAAATGGATGAAAGACCTAAATATAAAAGCCAGGATCATAAAATTACTAGAAGAAAATGTAGGGAGACATCTTAAAGACCTTGTAGGGGAAGTGGATGTGGCTCAACCAATTGGGCTCCTGTCTACCATATAGAAGGTCCAGGGTTCAATGCCCAGGGCCTCCTGCTGAAGGCAAGCTGGCCCATGTGGTGAGCTGGCCCATGTGGAGTGCTGGCCTGCGTGGAGTGCTGCCCCATGCAGGAGTGCTGGCCTGCGTGGAGTGCTGCCCCTCGCAGGAGTGCTGCCCCATGCAGGAGTGCTGGCCCACACAGAGAGTGGGCACAGCAAGATGACACAACAAGAAGAGACACAGAGGAGAGAGAAAAAGAGACGCAGATCAGGGAATGGATGTGGCACACTGATGTGCCTCTCTCCCACTCCGGAAGGTCCCAGGACAGGTTCCCGGAGCTGCCTAATGAGAATACAAGCAGTCACAAAAGAACACACAACAAATGGACACACAGAGCAGACAATGGAGGGAGGGGGGAGAAATAAAGAAAGAAATCTTAAAAAAAACAACCACTTTTTGTAGATCATTTCTTGTACCTTACTCCTAAAGCACATGCAACAAAAAAAAAGAATAGATAAATGAGACATCCTCAAAATTAAACACTTTTGAATCTCAGAGGACTTTGTCAAAAGGGTGAAGAAGCAGCCAACTCAATGGGAGAAGATGTTGGGATATCACATATTCGATAAGGACTTTCTTTTTTGAGATACTGGGGCCAGAAATTGAACCTGGGACCTCATATGTGGGATGCAGGTGCCCAACCTCTTGAGCCACATCCATTCCCCTGATAAGGGTTTAATATCCATGAAATGTAAAGGGATGCTACAACTCAACAATAATAAGACAAACAACCCAATTAAAAATTGAGCAAAAGACTTGAATAGATGTATGTCCAAAGAAGAAATACAAATGGTGAAAAAACACATGAAAAAATGTTCAACATCACTAGCGATTAGGGAAATACAAATACAAATGAGATATCATTCCACATCTATTAGAATGGCCACTATTAACAAGACAGAGAACTACAAATGTTGGAGAAGATGTGGAGAGATAGGAACACTTATTCACTGTCGGTGGAAATGTAGAATGGTACAGCCACTGTGGAGGACTGTTTGGCAGTTCCTAAAGAAGTTGAATATTGATTTGCTATGTGATCCAGTAATACCACTACTAAGTATATACCCAGAAGAACTGAGAGTAGTGACACATACAGACATCTGCACACCGATGTTCATAGCAGCATTATTCACAATTTCCAAAAGATGGAAACATCCCAGGAGTCCATCAACCAATGAATTGGTAAACAAACTGTGGTATATACACATGATGGAATATTATTCAGTGATAAGAAGAAATGAAGTTGTAAAGCATATGACAACATGGATGAAGCTGGAAGACATTATGTTGAGTGAAGCAAGCAAGACACAAAAGGATAACTATTGTATGATTGCACTACTATGAACCAAATATACTGTGTAATCTCATGGAGTTAATACTTGAATGTGGGTCACCAGAAAATAGAATGAGGTTAGAGAATGGAAAGCTGAGGGTTAACCTGTGCAGAACTGGTAAAAAGATGTGTGTTGGGGAGCCAGTGTAGCTCAGTGGTTGAGTGCCAGCTTCCCACATATGAGGTCCTGGGTTCAATTCCCAGCCATGGTAAAAAACAAAACAAAACAAAACAAAAAAAACCACAAAAACTTACCAGTAAAGGATGTGTGTTAATCTTTGGAAACGAATAGAAAAGGTGAAAGTACAACATAATGTTTATAGCTAGCAGCATTATTACCTGGGTATGACAGTGGTTTAAAGGGAAACTCCAAGTCTAAGGATAAATATATTACTAAAAGGAAAGTTGAAAAATCTAAGATGGCAGGAACAGATGTGGCTCAAGCAGTTGAGTGCCTGCTTCCCACATGGGAGGTCCTGGGCTTGGTTCCCAGTGCCTTCTAAAAACAAAAATAAAAATAGGCAGAACAAACAAAAAAACCAACTCAGAGTTGCCAGCGTGACTCTGGTGGAGCACCGTCTTCCCACACACGAAGTCCTAGTTTCAATCCCTGGCCCCTGGTACCTAAAACAAGAAAAAAAAAAGTAACATGGGACTGTATAGCATAGTAAAATCACATGTGAAATATGAATATGGGTAAAATTGCATTTATAAGAGTTTTTCTTGGAAACTGAACTAATGTATGTTAATACTACAAGATGTTAACAGACCAAAAAAACCCATTATGCTAAGTGAAAGAAACCAGATACAAAATACTACATATTATATGATTACATTTATATAAAATGTAAATACAAATTAATTTATAAAGATGAAATTAGATAAATGGTTGTGCAGCGCTGGGGAAGGATAGAGGAATTGAGAGGTGACTGTTAGAGGGTGTGAAGTTTTTCTTCTTGGAGTAATGAAATTGTTCTAAAATTTTTTGTGGTAATGAATGTACAACATTGTGAGTATACTAAAAGCCATTGATTATATACTTTGGACAGATCATATGATATATGAATATATCTTAATAAAACTGCTTAAAATTAAATAAATGTGCAAGAATAGCCAGAAATAGCAGTTATATAGAGCAGGGAAAGCATAGAGAGATTGAGAGGTGAGGAATTTTCTTGTTTGTCTGTTTTGTTTATTATTATTATTGACACAATGAAAATGTTCTAATAATGATTAAAGTGATCAATGAACAACTGTGATTATACCAAATGTCACTGAGTGTACACTTTGGATGAATTGTATGCTTTATTAATATGCATCAATAAAATTGATTTGTTTAAAAAATGATTTTTTAAAAAGTATTGGATTATAATCTAAACCATAAAATAAATGTACATAGGTCCATACTGATATAGATAAATGATAGAATAAATAAATAAATGGGGATTAGAGACCAGGGTAACGCCCCCACGTCACATGGATGGCACATGCCCCATCACGTAACATCATGTGAAGGCCATGTCATCTCTGTTGTATTCTTTCCAAAAACCCATAATTCCAGTCTGTCCGTGAAGAAAACATCAGACAAACTTACTTGAGGGACATTTTGTAAAATACCTGGCAGGAACTCCTCAAGATTGTCAAGGTCATGGGAAACCAGGAAAGGCTGAGAAATGTCACAGACAGAGAAGACTAATGAGACAATTAAATGTAATATAGTATCCTGGACTGGATGTTGGAGCAGAAAGAGAACCTTAGTAGAAAAACTAGTGAAATAAGTCCTCAAGTTTAATTAATAATAATGCAATGATGTTGATTTCTTTGTTTTGACAAATGTACATTGATAATATAAGATGTTACCCTACAGGAAACTGTGTGAGGGATATATGACTCTTGACTGGCTTTGCAACATTTCTAGAAATCTAAAATTATTCTGAAGGAAAAGTTAAAAAAAAAAAACACCACCACACATCTGGATATATATAAATATATTATATATACACATATGATATATACATACATATGTAACCAAATTTTGTCTAGGTTCCTGACCATGCTGCAGAAATGAATTTCAAGAGCACATCAGGTGAGTTAGGCCAGTAATTTATTAAGGTAGGGAGGGAAGAGAAATGGGAGAAAATAACAGATCAGGGGTCCCAGGTAGAGAGGAAGGGGCTGAAGAGCGATAAAGCGGGCTGATTCACAAACTACAATTTCCCATTATAGATTATGAATGCCCAGGTTTTACTTGAGTGGCAACCATGGCAGGGGAAAAATGGGGAGAGCAGGGTGCAGAGGGCAGGAAGAGGTACATGGACTGGCACCAGGACTGGCGCTAGGACAGGGAGAAGGCAAAAGAGCAAGAGGTCTTTGTGCTTGCTTTTTATATTTTTTATTTTTAGATTTATTTTTTATTTATTTCTCTCCCCTTCCCCCCTGTTGTCTGCTCTCTGTGTCCATTCACTGTGTGTTCTGCGTCCACTTGAATTATCTGGTGGCACTGGGAAACTGCATCTCTTTTTTGTTATGTCATCTTGCTGTGTCAGCTCTCCACGTGTGTGGTGCCACTCCTGGGCAGGCTGCACTTTTTTCACTCAGAGCAGCTCTCCTTGCATGTGGGTCTCCCCTACGCGGGTATGCCCCTGCGTGGCACAACACTCCTTGTGCGCGGCAGCACTGCGCGTGGGTCAGCTTGCCACACGGGTCAGGAGGCCCTGGGGATTGAACCCTGGACCCTCCATATGGTAGACTGACACTCTATCAGTTGAGCTACATCCGCTTTCCTGTGCTTGCTTTTTAAACCATTAATTATTCTTCCCCTTTGCTAATGGCAGGGGAGGAGTTCCAGCTGTTTGCTGTTTTGATTGATTACCCCACCCATCAGCCCCCCAGGAGGGCCCAATTATAAAGTCCTTGGGCAATATCTGGGGCTTCTCCTGGCTTCTGGAGGATATGTTGTTCTAAATGGCAGAATCTTGTCTGTGGGGGGGGGGGGTGGGGGAGGAGGGGGCCTTCCAGCAGCCATCTTGGGGATATTGATGTCCACGTGGACTCTTTGCCAGGCTCCACATCCATCCATTGAGTCCCTGTCTTACTAGCAGGCTTCACATATGATTGTGTATGTAAAATGCTTCTTTTCAGCATTTCACTCGGATGGATGCAGGGAGCTTGGGGAAGGGGGGAGCGGAGTAGCAGGCCCCTGCCCTGGCAAATGGGCTAAGCCTTTGGGACTCTGCCCTGCAGCAGTGGGGGATAAAGGCAGGCTATTGAGCAAGGTGTGGCCTGTTACATAGTGACTCGGTCAAGGCCACACAGTTCAGCTTCGGGCGCCCTCCAGCAGCCCTCCGCTCTCCGTCCAGAGCCCCTTCCTTGCCCTGCTGGCTCCAGAGGCCTGGCTCTGGCATGAATCTAAATCCCTAACACAGCACCACACCCTGCTTCCTGTCCCTACCCAGTTCAGGGGTCTTTAGAGCCTTGTGACTTCACGCTCAGCTCTTCGTAATCTCAACATTCCACACCCAGTAAGAACCTTTCAAATCACTCCTCCCAGTGCCCCCTGGGCAGGGTGGAGCCTTATGCAAAAAGCCCTTGGTTCTGGTTGGGAGATTTCTTCTACAGCCCTCTGCTCACTCCCTCCCTCCTCAGTGAAGTAAATCCACTGCACCCCTGGGGGAGGGGGCTGGGGGGCAGAAGAGAGGAAGGCTTCAGGACTGAACCTGGGATGGCATCCCACCAGGAAAAGTGTTCGTTATGGGGCTTTCCTCAACCAGCCTGCTTGGAACCACGAATATATCCAGATCAGAACTGAGGGGAGGGAAAGGGGGAAAGAAAAAGAGGGGAAGAGGAAGCAGAAGGAATTTATTGGTGTACACTTGGCCTGCCAGCAATGGCAGCAGAGTTCAATACCAGGATAATTCTCACATCCCAATTAAGCCAGTGTTCTCCGTCAATTTTGTATCTTTTCTCCCTCCACATTAAAAAAAAAAAAGCAAAAACCTAACATTTATTGAGCAATCTGCTCTGTACCAAGCACTGTGTGATAACCTCATTTGAGACCAAATGAGCACAGCAACTCTGGGAGGCTGTATTAGTATACTCATTTTATAGCAGGGGAAACTGAGGCTCAGAGAGGTAAGCAACATGCCCAAGGCTATGCAGTTAGCAGGGAGAGAGCAAAACCAGTTCAAGTCTTTAGAGCAGGGGTTCTTAACCTTTTTTTTTCCACGGACCCCTTTGCCAGTTGGGTGAAATTTATTTATTTATTGCATACATTCATACATGAAGGAAATGCTAGCTTTCAGTTAGAAGTCAGAGAAAATAAAGGTAAGCTGATTTTTTTCAGTTCATACTCATGGACCACCAGAAGACCTTATGAGCTTGAAAACGATCTTAGGGGATTTCCCCTTTCAGGGGAGGAGGAAATGGTTTTCTGGGAAAGTTCACATTCCTTACTGGAGCTCCAGCTCCCTTTCTGACTCCACCTACTGCCGAGGCTAAGCTGGCCACAGCTCGCAGAAAATCTCTCACCTCAAAGCCTTGCCAGTCTTTCTGCGGGAAGACCTCCCACCCAGCTCTCCCTTCACACTGCATAGCCACTCCCTGGCTTCATTCAGATCTCTACCTAAAATTCAGATAAGCCACCTCTGACTACCCCATCCAAAGGGCAACTTCAATCATCCCATCCTTACTCTGCCTCCTTTTTCTTTATTGGGACTTCCAAATCTTGGCATTTTATATACTTGTTTGCTTGTCTCCACCCACCAGAATGGACAACACAAGAGGACAAGGACCTGGTTTGTTTTTTTACAGCTGTATATCCCCAGTGCCTGAAATAGGAAGTAGCACGTAGTATGTCCCTAATACATATGTTCTGAATGAATTACAAGTGGAAATTTAGCTTTCATTCACGAGGAGTACTTGACCCCCCACACCCCCCTTTCTCATCAGTTGCTTAAACCTTCTGGCCCTAAAGCCTCACTCCTTTGCTCTGCCTTCAGCCTCCTCCCTGGTCTCCCTGCCTCCAGCTTGGCCCCTGCCATTCGGCCTCCAAATTGCAATCAGTCACCTGAGCCACATCAGCTTCCCTGATTCTTTTAGTTGCTACTGTAAATAGATTTTTTTCCCTTGATTTCTTCTTCAGATTGCTCATTACTAGTGTATAAAAACACTACTGATTTTTAGATGTTGGCCTACCACCTCACCACTTTGTTGAATTCGTTTATTAGCTGTAGGAGCTTTGTTGTGGATTTTTCAGGATTTTCTTTATACGGAAGCATGTCATCTACAAATAGGAACAGTTTAACTTCTTTCCCAATTTGGAAGCCTTTTTTTTTATCCCCTCCCCCTTGTGGCTTTTTGCGTGCTGTCTGTTCTCTGTGTCCATTCATTGTGTGTTCTCCTGTGTCTGTATTTATTCTTATTTATTCCCCCCCTCTTTGCGGCTTGCTTGCTGTCTGCTCTCTGTGTCTGTTCGTTGTGCGCTCTTCTGCGTTTTTGCTTGTCTCCCTTTTCTGTTGCGTCAGCTTGCTGAGTGGCACTCTGCAGTGTGCAGGCGAGCCTGCCTTCACAAGGAGACCCCGGGACGTGAACCCAAGGCCTCCCATATGGTAGACGGGAGCCCAATTGATTGAACCACAGCCACTTCCCTGGAAGTCTTTTATTTCTTTTTCTTACCTATTTGCTCTGGCTAGAATCTCCAGTAGTGTTGAATAACAGTGGTGACAGTTAGTATCCTTGAATCCAAAGTGTATGTAATCTTAGTTACATATTAAGATCAGTTCCTGATCTTAGAGGGAAAGCTTTCAGTCTTTCACTATTGAATATGATGTTAGCTGTGGGCTTTTCATATATCCCCTTTATCACCTTGAGGAAGTTTTCTTCTGTTCCTAATTTTCTGATTGCTTTTATCAAGAAAGAGTGTTATATTTTGTCAAATGCCTTTTCTGCATCATTTGAGATAATCATGTGGCTTTTTTTCTTCATTCTTTTAAGGTAGTGTATTACGTTAATTGATTTTCTTATATTGAAACACCCTTGCATACCTGGGATAAACCCCACTTATCATAGTGTATAATTATTTTAATGTGCTGTTGAATTTTAAGTGCTGGTTTTTTGTTTTTTGTTTTTTTTTTAGGATTTTTGCATCTATACTCACAAGGGATATAGGTCTGTAATTTTCTTTTCTTGTGGTATATTTATCTGGCTTTGGTATTAGGGTGATGCTGACCTCATAGAATGAGTTGGGAAGTATTCCTTCCTCTTCAGTTTTTGGAAGAGTTTGAGCAGGACTGGTATTAATTCTTCTTAGAATGTTTTATAAAATTCACCAGTGAAGCCATCTGGTCCTGAGTTTTTCTTTGTTGGGAGGTTTTTGATTATTGATTCAATCTCTTTACTAGTAATTGGTTTGTTGAGATCTATTTCTCCTGTACTCATGTTGGTAGTGTGTGTTTCTACAAATTTGTCCATTTCATCTAGGTTATCTAATTTAATGGTATACAGTTGTTTTTATAAGCCTCTTTTTATCCTTTTGATTTCTGTAGGATCAGTAGTAATGTCCCTCATTTTATTTCTGATTTTAATTATTTGTGCCCTTTCTTCCTTTGTTAGTCAGACTAAATGTTTGTCAATTTTATTGAGCTTTCAAAGAACCAGGTTTTTGTTTTGTTGATTCTCTGGATTGTTTTTTTATTCTCTATTTCATTTATCTTCACTCTAATTTTGTTCTTTCCTTCCTTCTGCTCACTTTGGGTTAGTTTGTTCTTTTTCTTTCCTCCAGTTGTGAGATTAGGTCTCTGATTTGAGATTTTTCTTTGTTTTTAATGTAAGCATTTAGAGCTACAACTTTCCTTCTCAGCACTGCCTTTGCAGCATCCCATAAATTTTTATATGCTGTGTTTTTGTCTTCAATCACTTCAAGATATTTTCTAATTTCCCTTGTGATTTCTTCTTTGACCCACTGGTTGTTTAAGAGTATGTTGTTTAATTTTCACATATTTGTGAATTTTCCCTTTTTTTATTTGCTACTGATTTCAACCTTCATTCTGCTGTGGTCAGAGAATATATATTGTATGTTTCAATATTTTTTAATTTACTGAGATTTATTTTGTGACTTCACATAAGGTCCATCCTGGAGAATGATCTATCTGCTCTAGACAAGAATGTGTATTCTCCCACTGTTCAGTGATGTGTTCTATAAAATGCTTGTTAGGTGTAGTTGGTTTAAAGTATCATTCAGGTCTTGCATTTCCTTATTGATCTTCTGTCTATGTAGTCTATCCATTATTGAAAGCAGTGTATTGAAGTCTCCTTCATTTAATGTAGAGCCATGTGTTTCTCCCTTCAAATCTGTCAACATTTGCTTCATGTATTTTAGGGCTCTGCCATTGGGTGAATATATATTTGTAATTCTTAGGTCTTCTTGTTAAATTAACCCCTTTATCAGTATATAGTGACCTTCTTTATCCCTCCTAACAGTATTTGACTTATTGTCTATTTTATCTGCTGTTAGTATAGCTACCCAGCTCTCTTTTGGTTACTATTTGCATAGGATATATTTTTTTCCATCCATTCACTTTCAACCTACTTTTGTCTTCAATTTAAAGGTAGTCTCTTGGGAAACGGACTTTGGCCCAGTGGTTAGGGCGTCTGTCTACCACATGGGAGGCCCGCGGTTCAAGCCCCGGGGCTCCTTGACCCGTGTGGAGCTGGCCCATGCGCAGTGCTGATGCGCGCAAGGAGTGCCGTGCCACACAGGGGTGTCCCCTGCGTAGGGGAGCCCCCCGCACAAGGGGTGCACCCATAAGGAGAGCCGCCCAGCCCGAAGGAGGGAGCAGCCTGCCGAGGAATGGCGCCGCCCACACTTCCCATGCCGCTGAAGACAACAGAAGCGGACAAAGAAACAAATCTTTAAAAAAATAAAGGTAGTCTCATAAAAAGCAACCAAGCATCCTGCTTGATTGAACCATTTTGAGTTCTAAAATTGTGTTCATAATATTTCTTTTGTCAGGCAGCATTGGCCAATTGCTGATCACCATTCAGGTCTTAGCCTGGATACCACTTCGTCCAGGAAGGCCTCCCTGACCTCCACCTCCCCCTGCAGGCTGGGGAAGGAGCCCTTACTGCGTTGAATCAGGGCATCACCGCACTGTCCAGTTGCCCACCTTTTTCTGTTGCATCCCCAAATGGTGTCACTGCTGCTCCAATGCCTCTCACCTTTTGTATTAGTTTGCCAAAGGCTGCCAATGTACAAAGACCAGAAATGGGTTAGCTTTTATGAAGGGGATTTATTTGATGTAAACGCTTACAGTTCTGGGGCTACAAAAATGTCCAAATCAAGGCATCATCAAATATGCTTTCTCACCAAAGGTCGGTCGCCAGCAGATCCTAGAGTCCTGTCCCTTGGTGAGGTGGGATGGCGAGTCCGCCAGTCTCTCTACTTTTCCTGGAGCTCAGCTTGAATGATCAGGCATCTCTTTCTGGGCCTGGTCTCTGTGAGCCTCTCGGGGCTTCTCTGTCTTTCTGCAGCTGTAGGTGAACCTGGAGTCCTCTCTCTCACGTGGCAGGGCCAAAATGGCAGCACTCCCTTTTCTGCTTGTCTTTCTCCCTGTGTGTTTTCAGTTTCTATACGAACAAGCAGAAACTTAACCTGGGTCATGCCTGCTGACATCCAATCAAAAGCTTTAAACTTTTAATGCAACCAAGGGGCCCCACACCCACGGGAATGGATTAGTTCAAGAACAATCTTTTCTGGGATTCAGAAAAGAACTTCAAACTGTCACACCATTCAAGACCCATCTCAAGCCCAGACTTGTCCAGAAAGCCTGTTGGGGATGAAAGGAAGGTAGCCTCTGAGTCGATTCACCTACCTCAAGTGCCCCTCAGCCACTTCCTCATGATGCAAACTTAGTTATGTCACTTTGCCTCTGGGAGCCTCAGTTCCCTGTGTAAAATGGAGATAACATTAATATATACCTTACAGTTGTTACAATTGAAATTATAGATGTTAAAGGACAGTGAAAACAGTGAAGTGTTACATAGCCATGAGAATGATTATTATCTTTCCTGGCATTGCGCTCCTGCAGCACTCATAGGCCACGACCCCCATTTTGCATTTAATTATACCCTGCCTCCAATTATGTGCTCTTGCTCTTGTGCATTAGCCCGCTCTTTACACTCAGTGTCCTCCTACAGCTCTTCTCCATTCCCTAGAGTTCAGATATTGGTGACCAGCAAATAGAAAGTGTTTAGTATTACTGTGGTTGTAACCAACTACCATTTATTGACCACCTATTATGCACTAAGTACTTTACATATTTTATTCTAATTTTCAAAAGTTCCCAGGAGATAGGTATTTTTAGCTCCATTCTGCAAAAAGGCTCGAAAAATTAAATAACTTGTCCAAGGTCACAGAGCCATTAAGACTTTGGAGCAGGAACCGTGGGAATCTTTCTGGCATTATTACCAGGTTGATGTTAAGGGCTGTGCGGCTTTCCACCTGCAGGGCTGGCTCCTCCTTGGTCATCGTCTGAGCTGTGTCCAGAGAAAGAGAAAAAGGGAAATCAAACTGGGGACCTGGCAGAGAAGGTGGCTGCCATGTCACAGGCCAGAAACAGGATTAGGGGACTTTTAACATATAAATTAAGGTATAGCTCCTCCCACAGCCCTGTGGACACAGGGGATAAGGGGGTGCCATCAGTGAGAGGTGATCAGGAAAAGCCCTGGGGCATCTTCTAACAGTGTCAGCACTGAATTGCTGCCCTTGTCTTTTTAAAAAATTTTTTTATTTTTAGGAGGCACTGGGAACCAAACCTGGGACTTCCCTTGTGGGAAGCAGGTGCTCAACTGGTTGAGCCACATCCACTCCCCCTATTGTGAGGAGGGTAGATCTGGATTGAGATCTGACAGCCAAATCATTCACAGGAGTAGGACAGCTGTTAGTCACCACGGTTTCTTATCTCCCTAACCTAGCATTTGATCCAAGAGGAAGAGATGCAGCGTTCAGAGAACACCACCAGGTGGCACTGCAGCAAGGGGGGTATGCAAATTATGGAATTAGAACCTCTCAACCTGAAGAATTAGAATGGATTTTTTTTTAAGGAGGTACTGGGGATCAAACTCAGGACCTTTTACGTGGGAAGCAGGCACTCAACAGCTGAGCTATGCCCACTCCCCTAAAATGGATTTTAGAACATGAAAACATAAAGCAAATTCCTCCTTTTACGGCAGAGATATAAGGCCTAGAGAAGGCACACAAATTGCCCAGTTTAATGGCTATGCCAGTACCAGAGATCTATGTCTGTCTAAGTCCAGGCCACCTAACTTTTTTTTATTATTATTATCCCCCCGTCTTGCGGCTTTTTGTGTGCTGTGTGTTCTGTGTCCATTCTTCCGTGTCTGTATTTATTTCTTTTATTTCCCCTCCCCCTTAGCGACTTGCTTGCTGTCTGCTCTCTGTGTCCATTCACTGCAGGCTCTTCTGTGTTCTCGCTTGGTCTCCCTTCTTTTTGTTGCGTCATCTTGCTGAGTCTGCTCTCCGTGGCACCTGCGGGCGAGTCTGCCTTCACAAGGAGGCCCTGGGATGGGAACCGAGCACCTCCTGTATGGTAGATGGGAGCTCATCTGATTGAGCCACAGCCGCTTCCCCAGGCCACCTAACTTTTAATGTTCTTCATGTCATATTTACAGATTCCCATCCACTCATGGTGCGACCTTACTCTAGGCACCGACCTCTTTCAAGACCTCAGTCTTGCTGCTGTAGACTAGAAGATCAGTCTAGGTCCGTGCGGTCAATCTGGTAGCCATGAGCCATGTGTGGCTATTAAATGTAGATTAATTAAAACTAAAGAAATTACAAAATTCAGTTCTCAGTCACACGAGCCACATTTCAAATGCTCAATAGACAATTGTGGCTAGAAGCTACTCTATTGGAGGGTGCAAATACTAAACATTTACATTATTACAGATAGTTCTGTGGGATGGTGGTGAATCTTCTTTGCGAGCACGAGAGGGTATGGAGATTAATATAGAAGGTTTTCCAGCTCTCAGCCTGAGTTCTTAACCATACAAGCTATATGAACTGAAGCAAATTGCTCTACTTCTCAGAACCTCAGTTTCCTCATCTGTAAAATGACAATAATAATAAGATCCCATAGGGTAGTTAGGAGGTTAAATGAAAGACACAGGTCAAGTGCTTAGTTAGAAAGTGCTTATAAAGTGCCCATTATAGGCTCCATAATTATTAACTTTAGTTATCAGTATGGTATATATTAGTGGAGTGCTTACTAACCATTCAAAAATGTTTATGTCCTAGGCACTATTCAAGGCACTGTGGGATAATAAGAAGAAGAAGAGGGATAAAAATTTTCCCTTATGGAGTTGACATTCTAAGTGGCCAAAGGCACTGAGTACAAAAACCACAGTTCCTGTCATTCAGATAGCTTGAACTTTAAAGTGCCTACAGATCATCTGGAGAAGTTGATAAAATGCAGGTTCTGATTCAGTAGGTCTGGAGTAGGGCCCATAAATTTGCATTTCTAGAAAGCTCCTTTTTGATGCTATATTAGTCAGCCAAAGGGGTGCTGATGCAAAATACCAGAAATCCGTTGGTTTTATAAAGAATCTTTACTGAGACCTGGGCAAGAGAGGGTTTGCTTCCCCTACCCCAGTGGCTTAAGTCTTTTACTTTGGGGAAGTGGACTTGGCCCAATGGACCGGTGTCCGTCTACCACATGGGAGGTCTGTGGTTCAGACCCCGGGCCTCCCTGACCCGTGTGGAGCTGTCCCATGCGCAGTGCTGATGCGCGCAAGGAGTGCCCTGCTACGCAGGGGTGTCCCCCATGTAGGGGAGCCCCACGCGCAAGGAGTGCGCCCGTAAGGAGAGCCGCCCAGCGTGAAAGGAAGTGCAGCCTGCCCAGGAATGGTGCTGCACACACGGAGAGCTGACACAGCAAGATGACACAACAAAAAGAAACACAGATTACTGGTGCTGCTGATAAGGATAGAAGCGGTCACAGAAGAACACACAGCGAATGGACACAGGGAGCAGACACCTGGGGGGGGGGAGAGCAATTAATAAAAAATAAATCTTAAAAAAAAAACAGGCTTTTACTTTGTTGAAAACAAAAAGAGTCTGGGGGAGTGGATGTGGCTCAAGCAGTTGAGTACCCTCCTCCCACATGGAAGATTCTGGGTTCAGATCCTCGTGCTTCTGAAAAAACAAAAGCATAAACAACAACCAAAACTAACAAAAAAACCAACTCAGGGAAGCTGACATGGCTCAGTAGTTGAGCACCACCTTCCCACATATGAGGCCCAGGTTCAATCCTCAACTTCCATGTGGAAATGGAAGCCTACAAATATAATAGAAACTTACTTTTTGTCACTAAACCTTTTTGGTGTTTTTTTGCATGCAGTTATCCACCAGGCTAGAGCTGGAAATTCTGCAGGAAATTATCATCCCTTCCTTCCTCAGGCTCACAGTGTGGGAAAAGCAGATAGTGAAAAAATCGTGACATGTATGGTAAATGTTATGAAAGAGAAAGTAGAGAATGCTATGTGTTCCAAACAACTCCTGAAGGGCATGAGTTGGTGTGGCCATGAGACCAAAGAACACACCTAGGGAAGCAGACATGGTTCAACTGATAGAGCGCCCACCTACCATATGGAGGGTCCAGGGTTCAATACCCAGGGCCTCCTGACCTGGTAAAGCTGGCCCATGTGCAGTGCTGCCACACGCAAGAAGTGTCATGGCATGCAGGGGCGCCCCTGTGTAGGGGTGCCCCATGCGCAAGAAGAGCCACCCCGCAAAAAAAAAAAAAGTGCAGCCCACCGAGGAGTGGTGCCACACACATGGAGAGCTGGCACAACAAGATTATGCAACAAAAAAGAGACACAGTTTCTCTGTGCTGCCTGATAATGCAAGCAGACACAGAAGAACACACAGCGAATGGACACAGAGAGCAGACAACAGGGGGAAGAGGAGAAAAATAAATAAAGTAAGTCTTTAAAAAAAAAAAAGGAACATACCTGGTACAGAATCAAGTACAAACAGGAGAGAATCTGATGGCAGCAGTCCAGAGAATGAAGATAGCGCTCCACAAAGAGATGGTAAAATGAGGGGTGATATAAGGGGTTTCAGAACAAGGACATTCCATAGGGTATAAGACAGAGTTTCTGCTGGGCCACGTGAAGCATCCATATAGGATCTGGTGATGTTTTCACTATGCTCATAGGAAGGATGTTTATCAAGGATGTTTACTGCTCTGGGAAGATTGTAGTTTATGATGCCATCTATACATTCCCTCCCCTCTGGGGATGGTTGTTAACCTTTAACTTATATCTAGGTCACACGGGAGGCTATGTGCTAAGGTCTTGGGGTGGGCCCTAGGTCTCCACACCATGGAAGATTTGATCAAGGATCTAACCCAGTCTTGTTCAGGGAAAACCTTCCCAAAGAAGAGGCATTCAGCTAAGAGCTGAAGGATAAGTAGGAGTTATGGCTGCATATCAAATTCTCCCAAACATATTGGCATTAAACAACCATTTATTATGATTACAAGTTCTGTGGGTCAGGTACCGCAGGACAGCTTGTCTCTGTATCACATTGGGGCCTCAGTTGGAAGACCTAAAGGCTGAGACCTGGACTCTTCTGAAGGCTCATTCACTCACATTTGTGACAGGTGACACAGGCTGTTGGCCAGGGGCCTCAGCTCCCCTCCACACAGGCCTCTTCTTGCAGCTTCTCCTGGACATGATCTCTCCCTAAGAGCCAGTAGCACTTCTCACCTCATGGTGGCTAGGTTCCAAGGACAAACATCCCAAGAAAGAGAGCCAGGCAGAAGCCATATTACTTTTTTTTCCCTAAGGTATCAGGACTGGGGACTGAACCTGGGACTTCATATGTGGGAAGCTGGTGCTCAACCACTGAGCCACACTGGCTACCCTGAGTTGTTTCTTTGTGTTTTTGTTTACTTGTTGTTTTTTTTCAGGAGGCACCAGGAACTAAATCCAGGACCTCCCACTTGGGAAGCAGGCACTCAACCACTTGAGCCACATCTACTCTCGACATTATCTTTTAAGACCCAACTCCAGAAGGCACTCAGTATCATTTCTGCCTCAATCTTATTTCTTGAAGCAATCGAAATGCCCCTCTCAATTCCAAGAGGAGAGGAAACAAACTCCATCCATGGTGGCAGGATGGTAAGGTTCTAGAAGATCACGTGGCATCAGAAATATGGCTGTGGCCATTTTAGTAAACCACAATCTGACACCCTCGGGAAGAGTATTTCAGTATAAGAGAGTACTTGCTCCAATGGAGGAAGACAGAGCCCATTTGAAAACGTAAAAGGAGGCAAGTAAATCTAAAGGGTAGCCACAAGAAAGAGGCTAGATAAGATGAGCCTGAAGAAGTTAAAGACCAAAAATCTCATTCTTGCCCTTGAGGCGTTTATCACCCTAATAGCCTTAGTGCGTCCCTTCCAGCAGTGCCTCAGCTGTTTTCTCATTTGTTTCAAACAACAGTCCTATGAGGGATGTATGATTAGCCCTATTTTACATATGAAGAAACTAAGCACCGGTGAAGTGATAGGGGTTGGTAGGCAATGCAGGAGGGGCAGTGATGTGCATAATGATTTTAGGCTAAATGGATGAACATTTTACATGTTAATAGCTACATCTTTTTCATAGAAAAAATATGACTTGGACATCAAACTCATGATTTCACTGATACTATAGCTTGGGACAAGTGAAGGAAGTGGATTTATTTCAAGTGGATTTAAGGAAATTATGAAATAAATACTAGTACAAGAGGTGTGCAGATATGGGAAAAGTAATAAAGATGGAAGCTAATATAACAAAAAAGAAAACAAGTTTGAGAAATACTGGCAAAGGATTTAGTATATAGAACCTGGAGCTGGATCAAATCTCGGTTCTATACTTACTAGCTGTGTAACCTTGGGCAAGTTACTAGCCCCCTGTGCCTTGGTTTCCTTGTATGTAAAAAAAGGATAAATTATAAATTATCTAAGCTCTCTGAGCCTCAGTTTCCATATATGGGGACAATATATGACAGTGGCCAAAGAATAAAGTCTTAGTAAAACTTGAATGAGATAAACATGTATAGTGCTTAGCACCATACCTGCTATATAGTAAGCACTCAATACATATTAGTTTTATAAGTAATATTTAAATCACAGAGTTAGTAATTGGTAGAGCTGGAATTTAAACCTAAATTTTCTGACTCTAAAGTCAGTGATCTTACTACCTTTCCACCAGTTTCTTCTAATACCAATCCCTTCTATCTCTATTTTCTCATCCCATCCTCACAATAACCTCTTTGCTCTATCCACATGTTACAAAGTTGGAGAACTGGAACTAGAAGCTCAAAGAATCCATTCATTTCATTCACTCACTCAAATATTCATGGCATATCATACTACTGAGAATGGCTCCTACCAAGGTTTCTTTCCATATTTCCACCATCTAGACTCTAGAGCAGTGTTTTTCAAGTTGTAGGTCATTATCAGTGAGTCATGAATCAATTCAGTAAGCTGTTACCAGCATTTTAATTTTTAAAAAAAATGAAATAGAAAAGACAGAGTACAACCTAAATATTGGTTTGATAACATATCTGTGTATTTATGAGGATTCTAGGTCATAGTTAACATAGATTTCCTTCTATGAGTCCTGATAAACAAGTTTAAAAGCCATTGAGCAGCAGAGGGTCTCAAATTTTTTGGTCTTAGGACCTCTTCACAATTCTAAAAATTATTAAGAACCCAAAAAAACATATGCTTATGAGGGTTATATTTATTGATAATTACTGTATTAGAACAGAAAACTGAGAAATGTTTAAATCACAGGAATATGTAGTGCATATGCCATTAGCCAAAAATACTGAGCTTGTCATACATCTTGTAGCCTCTGAAGAACCCCACTAGACACTCACAAGAGAATGACAGTGGAAAAGGCAAATAACCTTTTAGTATCATTATGAAAGTTGTTTTGCATTTGCAGACCCCCAGTAAGGGTCTTGGGGATTGGTCTACATGATATCCCTGTTTAAATGTTCTGCCCAAATTTCTAACTCACTCTTTTAAAAAACAGGCTCGTTGTCTTCTTCCCCAAATCAATAGACCTTCATAAGGTCTCTATTTTGGTCATTGGCATCACCTTCTTTCAGGGATCCAGGATTCAAATCAAGAATCCAGTGTGAGTGCTCTCCTTCATCCTTGAGAGTGGCACTGAAATCTTACCTACCTCTCTCCTCCCTTTCAAGGACAATGTCTGGAATTATCATGTGGGAGCTTGTCTAGTGTAATGATTAAGAGCATGGGATTGGCGTTACACTGACCTTGCTCCAGGACCTTGGACAAGCCACAAACGTTTGTGCAAAATTCCAAGTACTGAAAGGCACGAAAGGAAAAGTAGGTCTTCCCTCCCTTCCTCTCCTCGAGCCAAACTGTTCCTCGCCAAAGAGGTAGGCACTTTTTGAATTTCAGCTCTCAGCATCTGTGATTTTATGTGGTTTTTTAAAAATTTATTTCTGTCCCCTTCTCCTCCCCCCCGCAATTGTCCACTCTCTGTGTCCATTCACTGTGTGTTCTTCTGTGACTGCTTCTATCCTTATCAGCAGCACCAGGAATCTGTGTTTCTTTTTGTTGAGTCGTCTTGCTGTGTCAGCTCTCTGTGTGTTCAGCGCCATTCTTGGGCAGGCTGCACTTTCTTTCCCACTGGGCGGCTTTCCTTACGGGGCGCACTCCTTGGGAGTGGGGCTCCCCTACGCGGGGGACACCTTTGCGTGGTACCGCGCTCCTTGCGCACATCAGCACTGCGCATGGGTCAGCTCCACACAGGTCAAGGAGGCCCGGGGTTTAAACCACGGACCTCCCATGTGGTAGGTGGACACCCTCTCCATTGGGTCAAGTTCGCTTCCCTGTGATTTTATGTTATCCCTAAACTTCTCTGCCTGTCAAACTCCAGCCTCTCCTTGAAGCCCTCTCTGGCTTTCTCTCGGCAAAACAGAGCGTGCCACTCCCTTTTTAGGGCAAACTCTGCATGAACCTCTACAAAATTACTAGATTTATTGCTTTGAACTTGAATGAATTTATCTTCCTCACTATAATGTGAATGCCATTTGCCTTTGTAACCCCGATGCCAACAGTGCTTAATGCATCATGAATGTTTAGTGAATTCTTGGTGACTGGATGTATTTCCTGGATCAAGAATATTCAAAGACTCACAAGTGCCTGTGGGGATATAGTCTAAAGTCCCCAGTTCTTTCCAATAGGCTCCATCTCACCTATCCAAACTGAGCCCCTGTGGAAATTCAGCTGTAGCCAGGGCAGTCTCCTCATTAATGCCAGTCTGCCAGCCTCCAGGCCTTAGCCAACGCCATTCTTCTTCCCTGGAATGCCTTTTGGCCTCTACTCTACCCACCCATTTGTGTCTGGATAATTCCAAAGCAAAGTGTGGAGAGAGAGAACCCAACAGTGATTGTGAGGCAGGAAAACAGGAAGGCGGTGGGATGTGACCCCACTTGATAGAGATTTGGGTGGCGGCAGATCTCCTCTTCCTCCTCTTTACCAGGTCTCTCCATCCCTCATTCATGCCTTGCCTTCTCCCAGAGCCAAATTAAGGAGAGGACAGCTGGGAAGGCCATATGTAAGAGATGCTAAAATGTCGCCTAAACAAATGGAGAATGTGCTAGTTACCTCAAGTTTCTACAGACCACTTCTCAACAGGCAAAATGATATTGGTACTCCTTTGGCCTAAAGCAGCTAATATCCTCAAGTGGAAATTTAAAATACTCTCTTCTCTATTGAGATATTTTGCAAAGTACAAGCAGCAAGTTATAGAAGCTGCTGCAACAATCCTGACATTGGCCATCTGGCACAGCCTGAAGTGGCTTCAACCATCAACTGAAATTCTGAAATCAAATATTACATAATATCAAATGCTACTTCCTAGCAATGAGGGATTTATCTATTTTTCTAATATATAAATGCTTAATATATCTCATAAGGAATTGTTTGGTTTGGAAAGTTGCATGAAATCAATCCCATTACAGCATTATAAAAAATAGCAAAATCCATTGGAAATACTCTAAATCAATATAGGAATGGTTAAACAGCATTTTGGTATCTTCACTCAGGGGCAGACTATACAGCTGTTAAAATAAATGAGCTAGAGCTAGAGGTGTCAATCTGGATAAATTTTTAAATGAGTCATACAGTATTCCTGGCTGTGTTATGTTTGTGAGATTCATCTGGTTTTGCATGTGGCAGTAGTTGCTCCTTATTATTGCTGAATAGTATTCCACTGTATGCATATAGCACATTTATCTATCCATTTATTTATCGATTCTATTAATGACCATTTGGGTTGTTTTCTGTTTTTGGTTATTACAACTAATGATGTTATGAATATTTTTGTGCATATCTGTTGGAATACAAATGAACTATGAACATAGTATGTTTGCATTTCTCTCTAGAATGGAGGATATGAATATGTTTAACTTTCCTTGTACTATCAAATGGTTTTCCAAAGGGGCTGTACCATTTTACATTCCCAACCACAGTGAATAAGAGTTAAAATATTTCACATCTTCACCAAAACTTGGTAGAGTCAATCTTTTTTATTTTAACCAATCTGATAGGTTAGTATTTGCATTTCCTTGATGACTGGGTTGAGCAACTTTTCATATGTTTAATGGCCATATGAATTTCTTCTTTCAGTAATACGCTCCTTCAAACATCTTGCCCATTTTTCTATTGGGTTTCCTGACCTTTTCTTATTGATTGGTGGGAGTTCTTTTACATTCTGAATATGAGCCCTTTTCACTTAAATGTATTACAAATATGTTCTCCTCCTTTGTGGTTTGCCTCTTTATTTTAGCCATATGTGAAGTTTCCCATCTGTGGTAGTTTGAGATTATTTATGAATCCCAAAAAGAGAAGGATTATGGTTGTAAACTGATCTGTTCCTCTGGAGTGATGCCCTTTGACTGTATTAGATTCCGTGAGGGGCCTCTGATTAAGTTCACCTGATAAAATCAAGTTAGGGCTTCTGATTGGGCTGTGTCAGTAAGGCGTAGCTAGGGTTGAGTTCCTGCCCTTTTTGGCCTATATAAATAGACACTTACTCAAGAAGACACACAGAGGATATGGGAAGAAAGAGAACTCTGTCATGGTTGATCCTGGGGCTCCCGGCGAGAGATGAGCCATTCCCCTGAGAGTTTGCAGCTGAAAAGAACAGAGCAGCTAAGTAACTGAGAAGACCTGGAAAGAAACAAGCCCTATGCCAGCCTGTACCTGAGAAAGAGGAAGGCTAAATTGTCACAGAGATCGGCAACCATCTTGCTTCAATATGTGGCACCTGACATTAGTGAGAAAGTACTTCTTATGGTACCTTGAGTTGGACTTTCCATGTCATGAGACTTTAAGTCTTTACCCCAAATAAATACCCTTTATAAAAGCCAACAGATTTCTGGTAGTTTACATAGCACCCCTTGGGCTGACGAAAACAGAATTTGGTACCAGGAGAGTGGAGTATGGTCTGATGCAATTACCAAAAGTACTGGAACAATTTTATAAATGGGTAAGGGGTATTTTGCAGAGGAATTGTGAGATACTTGATGGAAAACGCCTAGATTGCTTTGAAAAGAGACTGTTGGTAAAAATATGGAACCTATTTCTGATAAGGTCTTAGAAGGAAATGATGACTTTATTATTGGAAACTGGAGGAAAGGTGATCCATGTTTTAAAGTTGCAAAGAGGGAAATGGACTTGGCCCAGTGGTTAGGGCGTCTGTCTACCACATGGGAGGTCCGCGGTTCAAACCCCGGGCCTCCTTGACCCGTGTGGAGTTGGCCCATGCTCAGTGGTGATGCGCGCAAGGAGTGCTTTGCCACGTAGGGGAGCCCCACGAGCAAGGAGTGCACCCCGTAAGGAGAGCCGCCCAGCGCGAAAGAAAAGCGCAGCCTGCCCAGGAATGGCGCCGCCCAAACTTCCCGTGCCGCTGACGACAACAGAAGTGGACAAAGAAACAGGATGCAGCAAACAGACACAGAAAACATACAACCGGGGGAGGGGGGGAATTAAATTAAATAAAATAAAAATCTAAAAAAAATTAAAAATAAAAAAATAAAGTTGCAAAGAATGTAGCAAGATTGATTCCTGATGGTATATGGAAGGCAGAATTTGAAAATTGCAAGCCTGGACATTTAGCTGAAGAGTTCTCCAAAGTAAACTTGGAGAATGCAGCCTGACTTCTCCTTGCAGCCCATAGCAAAATGCTAGATGAAGAGATAATCTGAGAACTGCGTTGTTGGGCACAAAGAAAACAGAAACTGATTACAGAAATTCCAAGCCTCTGGATATCAAGCCCTCAGACAAAGACAGTGCCCCATTAGAGGAATTAACTAAATTTGAAACTTGTAAGTCAGGATTGAAAATGCAATTATCCAGGAAAGATTTGTGGAAAATCTTACCGTGTGATGGCTTGGATCCGTGCTTCCTGCATGCTAAACCAATAAGCTTTTTGAGAGAGCTGGATGAACAAAACCACTGTTTGCCTGGACTAAAAGAGACAGAGTAGGGAGAGATGGAAGGGAAAACAGCTTTAAGAGGAAAACCATGGAAGCTGAGGTCTGCAATTAAGACATCTCCTTGGTCCAAAAGAGGAACTCCACCCATGTATATGGAAAGGATGAGTTTGCCCCGGCATTTGAAGAGAGTGAATGTTGCAGCCTGCTTTCAGGGAGACTTTTTGCCACCCCAGGCTACAGAGAGGGTGAAGTCTGTTCCTCTTGGGCTGGGGAGAATGAGGTCAACGCCCCAGTGCTCTGCGAGGGGTGGGCCTATTCTCCATAGATTAAGAAAGGCCAGGTCACCACTTCATTCTCCTGGGGAGATTGGGCCTGTATGCCAGAGATTAGGGAGAATGTTGCCACCCCCTCACTGTATAGGGGGGTTGAGACTCTACCCCAGAGATTGAGTAAAGTGTAGCCATCACCCCAAAGTTCTTGGAGGATGAGATCTGGAACTCCAATCTCCACCCAGATGCTTGATGAGGGTAGAACCAAGAAAATGGCCACTGGGCAGGCCTGTGGAAAGGGTGGGCTTCCATGAGTCCCCAAGGAGAAGACATCTTGAGAATGACTCAGACTTTGAAATCTAATGGAGTATGCCCTACAGGTTTTCAGAACTGTTGGGGACCAGTGACGCATGTTTCCCTCCCAAATTCTCCTTGTGATGATTCAAAGGTTCAACCTATAGTCTATTCCTCTGTATATAGAAAGCAGAGAAATTGTTTTGTAAGATTCACAAGTCTATAGCCAAAGGGGAATTTGCCCCAAGATAATCTTTGTAACTATTCACTGTGATGTGATTTTGTACTTAGCATTGCTACTCAAATGAGTTAAGAGGTTTTTGTTTTGTTTTGTTTTTTAAACATTGTAATGTCTTTTTGGGATTCAGAGGGTGGAGTGTAGCAGTTGAGATTATTTATGAATCCCAAAAAGAGAAGGATTATGGTTGTAAACTGGTCTGTTCCTCTGGTGTGATGCCCTTTGATTGTATTAGATTCGATGAGGGGCCTCTGATCATTTACTTGATAAAATTAAGTTAGATCTTCTGATTGGGCTACATAGTAAGGTATAGCTCAGGTTGAGTTCCTGCCTATTTTGGCCTATATAAGCAGACACTCACTCAAGAGGACACACAGAAGAAGACATGGGAAGAGAGAGAGCTCTGTTATATCTGATTCTGGGGCCCCTGGGAGAGATGAGCCATTTGCCTAGTAGTTTGCAGCTGAAGAGAACAGAGAAGCTGAGCAACTCAGAAGGCCCAGAAAGAAACAAGCCCTACACGAGAGAGTGATATACGAAGCCCTGAGAGACCAGGCAGAGCTTGGCAACCATCTTGCTTCAACACATGTCAGCTGACTTTGGTGAGAAAGTACCTCTTATGGTGCCTTTAGTAAGACTTTCCACAGCCTTCGGACTGTAAGCTTTTACCCCAAATAAATACCTTTGTATAAAAGCCAACAGATTTCTGGTACTTTGCATCAGTGCCCCTTTGGCTGAGTAATACAGCATCCTTCCCCATCCTTGTCAGTATTGAAATGAATTAAAGAAAAAGAAAATTTTGCCAAAAAGCAAACCCATCTCTTCTTTTTTTAAAAGTTAGTATATATATTTTTAGAGCAGTTTTAGATTTACAGAAAATTGAGCAGCTAATATAGAGAATTCCTATATACCCTACCCTGCATCACTCACAGTTTCCCTTATTATTAAATCTTGCATTATTGTGGTAAATTTGTTATAACTGATGAACCAATATTGTTATTAGCTAAAGTCTAAAGTTTGCATTGGGTTCACTGTTTGTGTTGTACAGTACTAAGGGTTTTGACAAAAGGTTAATGCTATGTATCCAACATTACACTATCATACAGAATAGTTTACCTGCCCTAAAAATCCCCTGTGCTCCACATATTCATTCTCCTATCCCACAACCCCTAGCAACACTTATCTTTTCATTGTCTTTATAGTTTTGCCTTTTCCAGAATGTTATATAATTGGAATCATACATTATGTAGCCTTTTTAGGGTGCCCTCTATCACTAGCAATATGCATTTAAGATTCTTCCGTGTCTTTTTGTGACTTGATAGCTGCATAATACTCTACTAAATGGATGTACCACAGTTTATCCATTCCCCTTTCGAATGACATCTTTTTGTTATTGGTGTTGTTTTTTTTAATTGTTTGAATGACATCCTGATTGCTTCCATTTTTTGGCAATTATAAATAAAGCTGTTATAAACATTCATGTGCAGGTTTTTGTATGGGCATACATTTTCAACTCATTTGAGTAAATACCAAGAGAATGATTGCTCAATCATATGGTAAGACTGTGTTTAGCTTTGTAAGATTTCCAAACTATTTTCTAAAGTGGCAGTACCATTTTGCATTCCCACCAGCATAGATAAGCGTTCTTGTTGCTCTGCATCCTCATCAGCATTTGGTGTGGTCAGTTTCTTGGATTTTAGCCATTCTAATAGGTGCTTAATGGTATCTCATTGTTGTTTTAATTTGCAATAACTGAATGACATATGTTGAGCATCTTCTCATATGCTTATTTGCCATCTGTATATATTTGGTGAGATGTCTATTCAGATTTTTTGCCCATTTTTAAATTGGACTATTAGTTTCTTATTGTTGAATTTATTTATTTATTATTTTTGGTGGGTTTTTTTTTTAGGTACTGGAGCTTGAACCCAGAACCTCATACATGGGAAGCAGGTGCTCAACCACTTGAGTTTTATCCATTCCCCATTATTATTGTTGAACTTTAAGAGTTCTTTGTATATATATATATTTTTAAAGAATTATTTTATTTATTTCTCCCCCCTCCCCATCCCCCTTTAGTCCAATTGTCTGCTTTCTGTGTCCATTCGCTGTGTGTTCTTCTGTGTCTGCTTGTTTTCTCATTTAGGCGGCTCCAGGAACCAATTCTGGGACCTTCCGGAGTGGGCGAGAGGCCATTACTCAGAAACCCACCCAGACTCAAGGGAAGGGATATAGATCCCTTCTCTTAATGGGATGTGATAAAGTAGAAAAGCATGTGAGATGGACACTATTTTAGAAAATACCTGCCACACAGGGCATGCATTTTGGAACTAACCAAATTCAATAGCAAGGCGGAAGCTGCAATATCTTCTTTTTTCCAAAGACTTATTTATTTCTCCCTCCCCCCCTCCCCCCATCTCCCCATTGCCTGGTCTCTGTGTCCATTCGCTGTGTGTTCTTCTGTGTCTGCTTGTATTCTCATTGGGCGGCTCCGGAAACCAATCCTGGTACCTTCTGGAGTGGGAGAGAAGCTATTACTCTCTTGAGCCACCTCAAGTCCCTGTTCTGCTATGTCTTCTTATATTCTCTCCTGTGTGTCTTGTTGCATCATCTTGCTGTGCCAGCTCTCAGTGTTGGCCAACACTCCTGCGTGGGGCAGCTTTCCCGTGCAGGGTGGCATCCCCACGCAGGGCCACACTCCTGCATGGGACAGTATTCCCACATGGGCCAGCACTCCATGTGACCAGCTCACCGTGCGGGCCATCTTGCTCTTACTGGGAGGCCCTGGGCATCGAACCCTGGACCTCCTATATGGTAGATGGGAGCCCGATTGGTTGAGCCATATCCATTTCCCCTATTATTATTTTTAAAATATATTTTTATGACAGAAGTTGTAAACTTACAAAACATGCACATGTGCAGAATTCCCAAACAACACCCTTTTATCAACATATTACACTGTGGTGGAACATTTGTTACAGATTATGAGATACTATCAGATTATTACCAGGTCCATACTGTACATTTGAAACACTTTTTCCATACTCACCTGTTGTGGGAAATTGGCTTACCTCTTCCCTGTTTGTTGCACTTGTCCCCAATTATTGTAAATGTTGCCGTGCTGATGAGGAACAGCTGCTTTGGAGTTCCTAATAAATATGATGCGGAAACTAGGGTCAAGGCTCTCTCAGTTCCAGAAGCTGTGAGTCCCCTGGTCCCAGCTTTGTTTCCTCTCTTGTGTCTCTCTCTCTGTCTCTGTATTTTGTAAGTTCTGTGTTGCCTTCCCTTCGAGCCAACTTACTATGAGCTGATTGCAGCACTCCCCCATTATCAAAACAGTACATCTTTGGCACAGATGCATGAATATTACATTATTACTGCTAACCACAATCCATAGGTCACCACAGTTGTATTTTTTCCATGCTTCTCCACATTCCCACCATCCTGCAATAGTGATGTACATCTGTACTAGCTCACAAAGGACACTCTTGTATCTGTACCATCAACCACAATTCTCATCCATCTCTGGGTTTATTGTGCTATTCAGTTCCTAGATTATTCTCTAGCTTTCTGTCAGTATTTACTACAATTTTCAGCCACATTCTCATTTATAAACCAGCTGCTAGTCACTGTAATATGTTGCCATCAACTCTGTACATTTCCACACTTTCACAGTAGGCTAATTAAAACTTCTTCTACATACATTAAAGATGAGAGGTCCATCTCACTCCTCCTCTTACCTTCTTTAAGAATCTACCACCTACCACCAGGGCTTGAAGCTATTTTCCTATATTTTCTTCTAGGAGCTTTATGGTTCTTGCTTTTATATTTAGGTTTTTTATCTATTTTGAGTTAATTTTTGTATAAGGTGTAAGATAGGAGTCCTCTTTCCTTCTTTTGGCTGTTGATATTCAGTTCACTCAGAACTATTTGTTGAATGGACTGTTCTGCCCAAGATGGGTGGGTTCGATAGGCTAATCAAAAATCACTTGACCACAGACGTAAGGGTCTGTTTCTGAACCATCAGTTAGGTTCCATTGGTTTATGTTTCTATCTTTATGCCAATACCATGCTGTTTTTTTTAAAGATTTATTTATTTATTTATTTATTTATTTATTTTTCTCCCCTTCCCGCCCACCCCCGTTGTCTGTTCTCTGTGTCAATTTGCTGCTTCTTCTTCTTTGTCCGCTTGTGTTGTTGTCAGCGGCACAGGAATCTGTGTTTCTTTTTGTTGCATCATCTTGTTGTGTCAACTCTCCATATGTGCGGCACCATTCTTAGGCTGCACTTTTTTGTGCTGGGCGGCTCTCCTTACGGGGCACACTACTTCCGCGTAGGGCTCCCCTACACGGGGGACACCCCTGCATGGCAGGGCACTCCTTGCGTGCACCAGCACTGCTCATGGGCCAGCTCCACATGGGTCAAGGAGGCCCAGGGTTTGAACTGCAGACCTCCCATGTGGTAGGCGGATGCCCTAACCACTGGGCCAAGTCCGCTTCCCACCATGCTGTTTTTACCACTCTAGCTAGGTAATATGATTTAAAGTCTGGAAATGAGAGTCCTCCAACTTTGCCTTTCCTTTTTAAGATGTTTCTGGCTATTCAGGACCCCTTACCCTTCCAAATAAACTTGATAATCATGTTTTTCTTTTATTTAAAAAATGCTGGTAGAATTTTTATTGGAATTGCTTTAAATCTGTATATCAATTTGAATAGAATTGACATCTTAACAATATTTAGTCTTCCTATCCATGAGCATGGAATGTTCTTCCAATTATTTAGGTCTTTTTAAATTTCTTTTAACAATGACTTATAATTTTCTGAATAGAAGTGCTTTACATTGTTGGTTAAGTTTATTCCTGAATATTTGGGTTTTATCTGTCATATTTTATTTTCATCACTCTTTTGTCATTTTTAGTTACTTTTATTGATATAATCTTCATTTCTAGACTTTCTTCCAGGCCCCTCTCATGTCTTTTCACTCTAGGTTCTAGCACACCTTTTAGTGTTTCCTGAAAAGCTGGTCTCTTGATTACAAACTCTCTCAGTTTCTGTTTATCTGTGAATATTCTAGACGTACCCTCATTTTGTAAAGACAATCTTGCCAGATATAAGATTCTTGGCTGGAAGTTTTTCTCTTGCAGTATCTTTTTTTCTCTCTCTCCTCTTCCCCCTTCCAGTCTGCTCTCTGTGTCCATTCACTGTGTGTTCTTCTGTGACCGCTTCTATCCTTATCAGCAGCACCAGGAATCTGTGTTTCTTTTTGCTGCGTCATCTTACTGTGTCAGTTCTCCGTGTGTGCGGCACCATTCTTGGGCAGGCTGCACTTTCTTTCACGCTGGGCGGCTCTCCTTACGGGGCACACTCCTTCCGCGTGGGGCTCCCCTACACGGGGGACACCCCTGCATGGCAGGGCACTCCTTGCGCGTATCAGCACTGCTCATGTGCCAGCTCCACACAGGTCAAGGAGGCCCGGGATTTGAACCACAGACCTCCCGTGTAGTAGGCGGATGCCCTATCCATTGGGCCAAGTCCGCTTCCCACTTGCAGTATCTTAAATATATCATACCACTGTCTTCCTGCCTCCATGGTTTCTGATGAGAAATTGGCACTTAATCTTATGGGTATCCCTTATATGTTATGCATCACTTTTCTCTTGTTGCTCTCAAAATTCTCTTTTTGTCTTTGGCATTTGCCATTTTGATTAGTATGTGTCTCGGAGTTGGTCTCTTTGGATTTATTTGGATGGGAGTACATTGTGCTTTTTGGACACGAACATCCATGTCCTTCAATATGGTTGGGAAATTTTCTACCATTATTTCTTCAAATATCCCTTCTGCCCCTTTTCCCTTCTCTTCTCTTTCTGGGACATCTATGACATGTATGTTTGCACATCTCTCACTGTCATTTAGTTCCCCAAGAACTTATTCAATTTTTTCATTCTTTATCTGTTATTTTTTATGTTCTCTTTCAGAGGCCATTTCTTCAAGCTCACCAATCCTTCCTTCTGCCTCCTCAAATCTGCTATTATATGATTCCAGTGTATTTTTAAATTTCATTTATTGCACATTTCATTCCCATAAGATCTGCTATTTTTTGTGTATGCTTTCAAAATCTTCTTTGTGCTCATCCAGGGTCTTCTTAATATCCTTAATCTCTTTAGCCATCTCATTGACTTTACTAAGGAGATTTGTTTGAACATCTATGATTAGTTGTCTCAATTCCTTTATATCATCTGGAGGCCCTATCTTGTTACTTTAACTGGGCCATATCTTCCTGTTGCTTGGTATGGATTGTAATTTTTTATTGGTGTCTTGGCATCTGGCTTACTAGATGTATTTATTCTGGGTGCAGTTTCTCTCTTTAATTTAGGGTTTCCTTGTCCTTTCTCCCTTGCTGGTTGTGTAGTAGGAGCCAAGGATGTACTTTGTGCTGTAAGCTGTGGAGGCTCAAGCTGCCCTCATTGCCCCAGGGACTGATGAAGCTTCTCCCAACTTTCTCCTTTGCTGGGGGTAGGGACAGAGTCATAGCCGTGCATAATAATCCATGTCATGCAGGCCTAGACTATAGTTGCCCTAGGAGACTGATGAAGCTTCTAGGCCCTCTCTCCCCTGCTTACGGTGGGGGTGGAGTTGCAGGTGTGGGCAGCAATCTATGCAGTGTAAGTCCAGAATGATCACAGTTGCCCCAGTTGACGTCTGACTATTCAATCTGTGCCAGCTGAATGTACCTACAATTACCTGGAGAGGCCGGCTCAGGGCCTGCCAGCTTCCTTCCTGCTAGAGGTGGAGCTGAAGCCTAGGCTAGGACTGCAGGCTGATCTGGGTGAAAGAAAATGGTCTTTACCATCACTGTGATTTTCAGTCAATCCAGCTTCCCCTCATGCTGGGGGGTGGAGTCAACATGGTGCTAAAGGCCTCTTTCTGACTTGGACAGATTCAAACTTCTGCTGTTCTAAGGGTTATACTTTAGACAGCTGAATTTACTAATCAGTAGTTGAAATTGGTGACCAACTATCTCTTCCTCCCCTATTTTTGGGAAATGGAGCTTCCAATCGAAGCCACAGAATAGCTCCTGAGGCAGCTTACACTGCCACTGTAGGATGATCACTGGCCTCTGTGGCATGGACTGTATTTTCCGGGAGGGGCTGGCACAGTTCCCCTCAGCTTCCTCCATGCCAGAGGTGGGGCTGGGGCTTACACTAGAACTGCAATCTGATCTGGATGGAAAGAAGCTGGTCCCTACCAGCACTATGATTTTTCAGTCTGCCCCACTTCCCCTCATGCCAGGGACAGAGTCAAAATGGTGGCTACCAGGCTCTTTCTGACTTGGACAGTTTCAAACTTTAGCTGTCCTTAGGATTATACTTTAGTCTGTTGAATTTAATAATCAGTAGCTGAAGTTGGTCCCCAACCATCTCTTTCTCTCCCGTTTTTGGCAAGTGGAACTTCCAATTCCCAACCATGGAATAGCTCCTGAGGAGGCTTGTGCTGCCAGTAGAGTATGGCCACTGGCCTCCAGGTTGAGGAATGCTTTACTCATGAATCTTCTCTGCAGGTGGGCAGTCTCCTTATTCCGTTCTTTCCATGCCACAGAGGTCAGTGCCCATCCTTCACTGGAGGCACAAGCTGCCTCAGGAACTGTTCCACAGCTGGAATTGAAAGCTCCACTTCCCAAAAATGGGAAAGGAAGAGATGGTTGGGCACCAATTTCAGCTAGTGATGAGTAAATTCAATGGGCTAAAGTATAATCCTGAGAACAGCTAAAGCTTCAGACTGTCCATGTCAGAAAGAACCGGTAGCCGCCATCTTAACTCTGCACCTGGCATGAGGGGATGCGGGGGACTGAAAATCACAGTGTTGTTAGGGACCAGCTTCTTTCCATCCAGGTCAGTTTGCAGCTGTAGCCTAGGCCCCAGCGCCACCTCCAGCAGGGAAGAAGGTGTGGGGACCTGTGCCAGCCTTTTTTGGGAAATTATTGGCCAAGCCACAGAGGCCAATGATTATCCTACTCTAGCAGCACGAGCCACCCCAGGAGCTATTCTGTGGCTGGAATAACAAGCTCCATTTCCCAAAAACAGGGGAGGAGGGGACAGTTGGCTGCCGATTTTGGCTACTGATTGGTAGACTCAACTAGTAAAGACATAACCCTGGGAACAGATGGGGTGTGAATCAGCCCAAGTTGGAAAGGGACTGGTGGCCACCATTTTGACTCCACCCCCAACCTGAGGGGAAGCCAGGACCAGAAATTACATTGTGGTAGGAATTGGTTTCTTTCACCCACATCAGCCTGCAGCCCTAGCCTAGGCTTCTGTCCTGCCTCTGGCAGGGAGGAAGCTGGTGGGCCCTGCATCAACCTATCTAGGTAACTGCAGGTAACTTTGGCTGGCACAGACTGAAAACTGGAAGTCTACCAGGGCAACTACAGTCATCTTGGACCCGCACTGCATAGATTGCTGCCCACACCTGCAGCTCCATCCATGCCCCAGGCAGGGGAGGAAGGGGCTTGAAGCTTCATTAGTCTCTCTGGGCAACTACTGTCTAGGCCTGCACGACTTGGATTATTCCACACAACTGTGACTCTGTCCCTACACCTGTCAAAGAAGAAAGTCAGAAGAAGATTCATTGGTCCCTGGAGCAATGAGGGCAGCTTGAACCTCCACAGCTTACAGCAACAACTACACACTTGACTCCTACGGCACAATCAGCAAGGAGGAAAAGGCAGGAAGCCCTAAACTGAAGAGAAAAACTATACCCAGAATAAATACTCTAGTAAGCCAGATGCCAAGACACCAACAAAAAATTACAATCCACACCAAGAAACAGGAAGATATGGCCCAGTTAAAGGAACAAGTTAAGCCTCCAGATGACATAAAGGAATTGAGACAACAAATCATAGATGTTCAAACAAATCTCCTTAGTAAATTCAATGAGATGGCTAAAGAGATTAAGGATATTAAGAAGACCCTGGATGAGCACAAAGAAGAATTTGAAAGCATACAGAAAAATAACAGATCTTATGGGAATGAAAGGTGCAATAAATGAAATTTTAAAAACATTGGAATCGGGAAGCAGACTTGGCCCAGTGGTTAGGGCTTCCGTCTACCACACGGGAGGTCCGCGGTTCAAACCCTGGGCCTCCTTGACCCGTGTGGAGCTGGCCCATATGCAGTGCTGATGCACGCAAGGAATGCCCTGCCATGCAGGGGTACCCCCCATGTAGGGGAGCCCCATGTGCAAGGAGTGCACTCCGTAAGGAGAGCCGCCCAGTGCAAAAGAAAGTACAGCCTGCCCAGGAATGGTACCGCCCACACAGAGAGCTGATGCAACAAAAAGAAACACAGATTCCCATGCCACTGACAACAACAGAAGCAGACAAAGAACACGCAGCAAATAGGCACAGAGAGCAGACAACTGGGCTGGGGAGGGGGTGGGGAGAGAAATAAATAAATAAATAAATCTTTTTTAAAAACATTGGAATCATATAATAGCAGCTTTGAGGAGGCAGAAGGAAGGATTGGTGAGCTTGAAGAAATGGCCTCTGAAAGTGACATACAAAAGAACAGATGAAGAAAAGAATGGAAAAATTTGAACAAGTTCTCAGGGAACTAAATGACAGCAAAAGGCATGCAAACATATGTGTCATGAGTGTCCCAGAATGAGAAGAGAAGGTAAAAGGGGCAGAAGGAATATTTGAAGAAGTAATGGTAGAAAATTGCCCAACCCTATTGAAGAACATAGATATCCACATCCAAGAAGCACAACATACTTCCATCTGAAAAAATCCAAATAGATCAACTCTGAGATACATACTTATCAGAATGTCAAATGCCAAAGACAAAGAGAGAATTCTGACAACAGCAAGAGAAAAGTAATGCATAACATATAAGGGATACTCAATAAGATTAAGTGCTGATTTCTCACCAGAAACCATGGAGTCAAGAAGACAGTGGTCTGATATATTTAAGACACTGCAAGAAAAAAACTTCCAGCCAAGAATCTTATATCCGGAAAGACTGTCTCTCAAAAATGAGGGCTAGATTAGAATATTCACATATAAACAGAAACTGAGAGAATTTCTAACCAAGAGACCAGATTTTCAGGAAATTCTAAAGGGTATGCTAGAGCCTGAAAAGAAAAGACAGGCGAGAGAGGCCTGGAAGAGAGTCTAGAAATGAAGATTATATCAATAAAAGTAACTAAAAGTGTCAAAAGAGTGGTGAAAATAAAATATGACAGATAAAACTCAAATAGTTAGGAAAAAACTTCCTTAACCAATGATATAAAGCACTTATATTCAGAAAACTGCAACTCAATGTTAAAAGAAATGTTTAAAAGGCCTAAATAACTGGAAGAACATTCCATGCTCATGGATTAGAAGACTAAATATCATTAAGATGGCAATTCTACTCAAATTGATAAACAGATTCAATGCAATCCTGATAAAATTTCCACCAGCATTAAAAAAAAAATTGAAAACATGATCACAGCACAGTACTGGAATAAAGACAGGCACATAGACCAATAGCACCAAATTTGTGCTTCAGAAACAGACCCTCATATGTATGGTGAAGTGATTTTTGACTAGTTTGTCAAACCCACACAGCTTGGGCAGAACAGTCCATTCAACAAAATTTTTAAAAAATTCATTTTATTTACTTTTTTTTTAGAGATCCTAGGAATTGAACTCAGGACCTCATATAAGCAAAGTAGGTGCTCAACCACTGAGCTACACCTGCTCCACTCCATTTAAGTTTTTGTGCCTTTACTTCATAGATATATCTGAAAACATATGGCATTGTTTTCTCTTTTCTTTTCTTTCAAAAAAGGTTATTATTTATTTTATTAGGCACTGGGGATTGAACCTGGGACCTCATATATGGCAGGTAGGCACTCAACAACTGAGCTACATCTGCTCCCAAAAGGTTAATTCTGACGATAATTACTGAGGGTCCGCTATGTACTAGAGACTGTGCTAAGTGTCACAGAAACATCACCCATCCTTCTCTGTCAGTTTTTCTAAGATCCTTGGTGACATTGCTAGCATAGAACAAGAGTTTAAAAATGTGAGTTCTGGATTTGAATAATCTGGGTTTTAATCCCAACTGCAACACTTCCTAGCTATATGATTGTGAGAGAATTATTTAATTCATAGGCAAATGCTTCTCTCTCATGGTAAGTATTCAATAAATGTTAGCTATCATTCTGTTCAGTAGACCCAACGACCCTAATCAGGGATGCAGCCTGAACCTGAGGAGCTATGAATATATGATCTCAAGGCTATCTTCTAGTCTCAAAGAAATATAGAGGTGAGGAAGAATAAGCCACATTATTTTTAGGATAAAGGCATGTCACACAGCTGAATTCACAAGAGTAGATTCTTTGCCATGTGGGGAGAAATCACCCTTTGGGAGATCACAGACCAACTCCCTCATGATGTAGGCAGAAGATAGAAACAATAAGCTCATGGAGAGAAAAACATAAATGTTAAATATGTATATTCAGTCCTTCTTGAGAGTGAGTGCTGTCTGGTTCTCACAGGAGGGACAGGTAGTGTTTATTTTTATTTATTTTTTAAATTTATTTCTCTTCCCCTTCCCCCTCCTACCCCCGCCCCAGTTGTCTGTTCTCTGTGTCCATTTGCAGAGTGTTCTTCTTTTTTGTCTGCTTCTGTTGTTGTCAGTGGCACAGGAATCTGTGTTTCTTTTAGTTGCGTCATCTTGCTGTGTCAGCTCTCCGTGTGTGCAGCACCATTCCTGGGCAGGCTGCGCTTTCTTTCGTGCTGGGCGGCTCTCCTTATGGGGCGCACTCCTTGCGCGTGGGGCTCCCCTACGTGGGGGATACCCTGCATGGCAGGGCACTTCTTGCGCGCATCAGCACTGCCCATGGGCCAGCTCCACACGGGTCAAGGAGGCCCAGGGTTTGAACCAAGGACCTCCCATGTGGTAGATGGATGCCCTATCCACTGGGCCAAGTCCACTTCCCACAGGTAGTGTTTAAAAGTCCAGATCCTGCAGTCACAGAGATCTGGGTTTGAATCCCAACCTGTTACTTTATGAGCTATGTGACCATCTTAGGGATTGTGCCCAGTACAGTGCATGATGTATATAAATGCTCAATAAAAGCAATTATTTTTATTATCTGACAAATGGCACCCCACTGGTGAGTAGCGAGTTTTCCTCAGAGGGTGCTTGACAGTGTTTTCCTTTTCTGACTTGGGGCAGGTCTGTGCCTTCAGAAGACAGGCATAGTGCCTTCGTCATCACCTCGGGAACTTCTTTAGAGAAGAAGGTGCCTCCTCCATCGGTCTTGAGACTCCATTAGGATGGAACTGCCTCCCTTCCTTAGTTTGAACAGCAAGCAGTGCCTCTGCCAGTCTCAGATGGACCTTGTTTCTCCCATCAGCTCGAGGGTCCCCAGAGTGTGTGTGGCTGGTTTCCCTCCAGGCCATTCGGTGTAAGAGTCCCTTTTATCCTTTTTCTCCAGGCCTGGGTGGCAAGGGTGAGGAACGTGCCACTTCAGGAGGCCCCGCAGAGTAGGAAGGAGTAGGCTGAGGATCTGCCTCCTGGGGCCCTGGGACCCCAGACTGAGAGGCTCCGCAATTCAGGGTCTCTGAAGTCATAAAAAGGCTATCAGGGGTTTGTGTGGGGCTCCGGAGGCCATGGGCAAGGTATAGGGGAGTGGTTCCTAGAAGGGGTCTGAAAGGAGCATTTTACCGGAATGTAGGGTGGGAGGTGCGTCCGGGTTACTAATGGCAACTGGGCGGGGCGAGCCCGCTCCTCAGAAGAACCTCGACGGAGGAAAACTACCACTCCCAGCATGCCCCGGGGCTCTGCCCGGCTTGTCCGCCCGCTCACTGGTTGTTCGGCCGGCAAGCAACGAAGCGGATTGGCCGCGACGGTGTAGGGCTCCCCCACTAGCAGGTTAGTAGGCGCCGCCGGCAGGCAGACGTTGACTGGGCGCGGGAGGGGGGGCCTCGCCATTCTGGAAATGTCCGCGCGCCATCTCCGTAGCGTAGCCTTCGGCGGCGAAGCGCGGGGCAGGGGCGGAGACTACGTGGCGCAGGCGCGGTGTCAGGCTTCGCCAGGCTCCCCAGACAGCTGGAGGAGATAAACAGAGGAGGAGGGAGGGGAGTGCGTGTATGAGAGCGCGCGAGGGAGTGTGAGTGTGTGTGAGCGCGGGTGTGAGGCGATACGCAGGGGCAGGCGGAGGCGCTGTCCGGCCCCGGCCAGGCGCCGGGCGGGGAGCATGGGAAGGGGCTAGAGCTGCCCGGACCCCAGCCCCCTCCCCGGGATCCGCGCAGCCCCTCCCGGGAGAGGGGCCGGGCCCCCGGGACAGACATGGGCTCCTGAAGTTACGCCGCGGCTGGTCTGGGGAAGAGGCCTGACAGGTACGGGTCGCCGCCGCCCCCTGTCCTCCGCGGCTGCCGAGGCGGGGACCGGTTCCCGCAGCTCCGGCACAAGGGCCATCCGCTCCGGGCGGGCCCCAGTCCTACCGACCTGGGGGCCTGAACCGCCCGCCTGCCCGCCTCGGGGCCCCGGGCTATCCGGGAGGGGACAGGCCTGGCTGGGGCGGGGACCAGAGTGGGCTGGGGGCGTGCTGGAGGCGGAGGGCTGGCGGGGATGTGGGTGGACAGCTGTGGGAGTCCGAGGAGGCTCTGCCCTGGGCGAGGTGGAAGTCGTCCCATCACGGGACTTTTTTGCGGAGTTTTTGTTTGACATCTGATCTGGCGCTGGTCTCAGGAAGAAACGGGCAGGTGGAAGTGCCGAGAGGGCAACGTTGACTTGACCTGTACTCTCAGTTTCCTTTTTGTGTGTGTGCGCGCGCGCGTGTGTCCAGGCCTCTGGCAGCCGCAGATACCTTCAGTGGCCCATTCTGTCACTAAACTGAACTCTGCCAAGGTGTTTCCAACCCGGCGACTGTAGTGCCTGTACAAAGGGCCTCTATTTGGGAATGGTCTTTTCAGCACCCACTTCAAAAGCTAAATAGGAAGTGAGATAGAAGGGACACTACCAGCCAGCAGGATCCATTTCTTGTTACTGAAAGCTGCAGTGGGACGCCCCCTTGCCAGCTGTGTAGAATTTGCTTGGTTCTCTCAGCCTTTCCTCTGCAGGTGTTCTACCAGAGTCTCTAGAAAAGAGTTATAGGGGATTAAGACCGATTTCCAACAGCCTAATTTAACTGTTTTCCCCAAAATTCTTAACTTCTATGACTTTCCGTAACCTCCTGAGGTAGTGGTAGGACAACTTGAAAGTTTTCCTTATGTTTGTGAGCTTAGAAGCCTGGTAGGGTGGCTGGCTCTAGCTTCCCCATTCTTTCCAAGGATGGGGTGAATGATCAGGATAAAGTGTCAGTTTAAGTGTTCCCTTTACCAAAGCCTGAAGCAGTGTCCTGACTCAAAGTGTTATGAAATCCCCAGCTAGGGCACAGGTATGTCCCAGTGGCCAGCACTAGGCTTTTCTTTACCTTAGGTCCTTCTTGAGTGGCCAGTCTCTGCTCACTAAGATGAAGGAACTTTTTAAAGCTATTTCTGGTTTGAGTTCTGGTTCATTCTTCATTGTAATTTTTTTTAAGGGAGTGAAACAAATATTTGCTGTTGAGTGTAATAACCAGATCCTTTTTGACAGATCAGGGAGTAACTAGTGGGCCTTCTTTGGCCTGAGTCTGAGGATAACAGTAGATCCCCTTCAGTGTACATTGTTGTTTTCACTGACAGGCGAGTAACAGCCCTTCCCGACATAGTTTGAGATCATGCTGCTTTAATTCTAGGGTCCTGCTAGCCTTCCCTCTTTTGATCTATTTGGGGATTATTATATTCAAGTCACATCTGTTTGTAGAAGCTGTGCTTTTGAGTTCACTCAGAATCCATATTTCTGCCTGGAACTTCTTGCCTTTTGGTCACTGAGAGAAAGAGAATATGTGTAATGATTATGGTGAGGGTGTTAACAGTGATAATTTGCCAGTTTTGAATTTTAGAGATGTCACACAATTGGCAATTTTTCTAGGTGGAAGGAACTTGATATTCACTTCTTGGATGTCCTATGTAGGGCATTTTCACACGACTGGACTTCGGGACCTGGAAGGGTACAACTGAAGAACTTCAAGCCCACTGCCAAACATCTGGGGACCTCTCCTGGGCCAACTGCTGAGGAAGATCCTAAACTTTGACTTGTTCTTTAATTATTTTTATTTTTATTCTTTCCTTTTAAATTAGAGAATATGGCCCACATGTGTAGCCACTGGGTCTCAGAAATGGAGTTGCAGACAATGTGTAATATGGTGATATTTGACTTTTCTCTTGTGTCACTGATATAATGATCTGTCCTGCTTCCTTTCTTCTTTCATCCTCACCTTCTCAGATCTTCCCCTACATCTTAGGCTGCCATTGCAGATTGTTGGACCCCTAGGCTGTGCTTTCTTAGCAGCTTTCAGCTCTTCAAAAATCCAGTCCTCATCAGTTGTCATCAGAAGCCACTCACATGGTGTTACAAATATGCTTTGAGAGATATTTACTAATTGGCGTACATCCTAAAAAATAACTAACATATATTGAAGGCACAGTGCTACATAGTATTCTTACTTTACCTAATTTAACCCTTGTGAATGTTCTGTGAGTTGAGAATTGTTATCTCTATTATATAGATAAACAGGTTCAGAGAGGTTAACTTCCCTAAGGTCATATAGCTAATATCTGAAGGGATGAGAATTCAAACCCAGGTCTGTCTGCTCTGTGATACTAAGCTGCCTTTGGAATTGTGACACATGAGGGAGAATTAATTTCATTTCATTTATTTGATTTAGGAGATTTGTATGGACCTCGTTGATTAGTTGTCTCAAATCCTGTGTCTCATCTGGGGCTTTGACATGTTCCTTTGCTTGAGCATGGCTTATAATTTTTTTTTTACTGATGTCTAGGCATCTGATTTTGAAGGTGAATTTACTTTGACGCTCAATTTCATTCTCTTGCATAGGAATTAAGTGGTTGGAGGCTGTGTGTTACTGCTGTTCTTTGATTCTTGGTTCAACCTATTCTAGCTCTTGAGGATTGCCCCTGTTTAGTTGCTCAGATCCAGGCCATGGACCCAGTAATGGGTTGCAGACCAGTTTCCAGGAGCCTTGAGGAGGGAGGAGACTTCCCATTGAGTTTCTTTTTCTTTTTCTTTGCCCCTGTGTCTTCTGGGTGGTGTCCAGCCTTCCCCTGGTGTCCTAAGCTCTATAATATTTTTCCAGGCAATTTCTGCCTGTCCTCTAGCTATTTTTCTGAGAGAGGAGTCCTTTGTCTCTCTAGTCCTCCATCTTCCTAGAAGTTCCTGTGTTAGTTTTTTTGTTTGTTTGGTTTGTTTTTTAACTTCCCTGATTCTGTGAAAATAATTTCAAACTCCGTCATTTTTTTAAAGATTTATTTATTTATTTCTCCCCTACCCCTCATTGTTTGCACTTGCTGTCTGCTCTTTATGTCTGTTCACTGTGTGCTCTCTGTGTCTGCTCATTTTTTAGGAGGCACCAAGAACCAAATCTGGGACCTCCCATGTGGGAAGTGGTTGCCCAACTGCTTGAGCCGCATTTGTTCCCTCCCTGTCTTTTTTTTTTTTTTTCCTCCCTGTCATTTTTGATCTGTAAAAACTAATGTGGGAGTGGAAGTGGCTCAAGTGGTTGAGCGCCCACTTCCCACACGGGAGGTCCTGGATTTTGTTCCTTGTGCCTCCTAAAAAACAGAACAACAACAACAAAAAAAAACAAGCAAAACAAATACTAAAACTAATTCAGGGAAGCCAATGTGGCTCAGTGGTTAAGCACTGGTTTCCCACATATGAGGTTCCAGGTTCAATCCCTGGCCCAGTACCTCAAAAAACAAAACAAAACAAAATAAAAAAAACAAGCAAACCCACTAATAAGTGTTGAATAATTACTATGTGAAAGTACTTGCCAGATACTTTTCCTATGCTATCTCATTTAATCCTCAGAAATCCTGTATATGGTAGGTACTACCATTATTTGCATTTTTCACAGGAGAAAACTGAGACTCCAGAAAGTTAAGAAATGTGCCAGAGGTTACACAGCTAGCAGTGGTAAGGCTGATATTGGAATCCAGGTCTTTCTGATATTATAGCCCATGTCTGCCCCTTCTTTAGCTATGTGACCTATGGTAAATCATGTGTCCTCTCTGAGCTGCAGTTTCCTTGTCTGTAAAATGAGTCTTAGGACAATACCTATCTTACAGAGGAATTATGAGGACTAAATGATATCATATGCGCTTTTCACTAGATCCCAGTGATTGTCTACCCTCTCTACCCACTGAGAGCTGAGGTTTGGGGATAAAGGAGTACTACTTTATCTTCCACAGAGTGAATTCAGGCCTGACTAAAACCTTGAGAGTTCTGGGGCTCATTCTTTTATCCTATTAGTAATAGCTGCCACCTCCTTGAAGGGTTTTGTGGTATTAGTGACTAATACCTTAAAAACTTAAGGCCTAAATAAAGGAGGATGCAGCCAACAGGTTGGAATGTACAAGGCGATGTCAGAGGCCCTGTGCAAGAGAAAATCCTACCCCCTCTTGTAAAATCAGATTCAGAGGTCACTTTTCACATTTTTATTTTAAATGTCTTTTTTAGGATGATCAAGGTCATAACTGCTAGAGCAGAGACAGAGCTAGATGCCAAGAATAATGACCCTTAATCCTCCCTGTAGCCATCTGGGAAGGTATTAACCCCATTTCCTTGGGGATAGGGGATGAGTTAGAGGGGAAGAGCAAAATTGGACCTAGCCCAGGAAGCTATTTAGGGGCTCTCTAGAGGCAATGTTAGGATCAGGACATTGGTAAAAAAAAAATTTTTTTTTAATCCTGGAGGCCTGGGGTTGAACCTGGGAACTCATACATGGGAAGCCAGTGCTCAACCACTGAGCCACTTTGGCTACTCTGAGTTGGTTATTTCATTGGTTTTGCTTGTTGTTTTTTTTTCGGAGGCACCAGCAACCAGAAACCTAGGACTTCCCATGTGGGAGGTGGGCACTCAGTGGCTTGAGCCACATCTGTTCCCTCCTAGGTAAAATTTTGCCCTTCATTACTCCCAGGTTCCATTTTCAGAAAGCATTAAACTTCTAATCTCTGAATCTTTGGGAATCTTTTTCAGAATGGGAGCAGGTCATTTCTAATCAGGGAACTTTGTTAGTTGAGGCCTGAGTGTTTGGATGCTAATGGCTTACCTGGTTCAGACATCTGTATGTAATAGCTGCAATTGAGTTAGAAAGGAAGAATTTCCAAATTGATTGGTTTAGCTTTCCTTGGCCTTTTTGCCAGCAGTAGGCTTAGAGAGTGAAACAGACTCCTCTATGAGTGGTAGTTTGAATTGTGGAAGGATTCAGAAAGACATTAAGTTAAAGGTAAAATCCAAGACAGGGGATGCTTTTGAGTACAGTGAGAGAGGACAGCATTATTAAAATATGCTCCCTTTGCTCTCTCTGTTCCCTTCCACTACCTTAAGGAAATTGTGGACCAAAGTTCTAAAAACATCAAGGAAAAATTTTCAGAAGTTCAAATGGCAATACAAGAGCCCCTTTGGACAGAGGAGACATCAGGGGTTGAGTTTTCATCAAGACCCCCTTAGAAAGTGAAGCATTTATTGGGATAGACTTCCACAGAGAACATTTCAGTCAGCCCCACATGAAATTGTTTTAGCTACAAGCCTCAAAGTTTAGCAAAGAACTTTTCCAAAGATGCTTTGTAGATGGCATAGTGTGGCTGTTATTTCAGCCACACCTTTCCTAAATGTTGTCCCTGGGCCAACTTAGTTCCTGACTCTGAGATGACACACTTTAAATTGGTGTTTGAGACCAATGGAGTCAAAACTATTTTGATTCCTTAGCTTAACACTAGGAAAGGTAAGAGACAAAGTTTCTTTTAGGCAAGACTGCTTGTTCATGTTCTGATTAAAGATATTAATAGTAACCATTTTTTAGTGGCTAAAGATTTTAGTTCTGGAGTCAGATTAAGTAGTCTCTCCATTTAATAACTACGTGACTTTAGGCAAATTAACTTCTCTATGCCTCAGACCCTTCTCCTGTAAAATGAAGACAATATTAGTACCTGTCTCATAGAGTCATGATGAGCAGTTTTAAGTCCATGAGGTAACACTTTAAAATGCTTTGAATGTTCACTATTAAATGTTACTATTCACCATACTCAGTGCCAGGCATTTTACATTTATAGCTCTTCCATTCTTCATCTCTCTACAAAATAGTAGGTATTATCACCCCTGTTTTACAAATTGGGAAACTGAAGTTCAAAAATACTAAATGGACACAGCAAATAGGTAGGCAGAGCTGGGATTTGAACCTTAGGTCTGTCAAACTCCATAGCTCAACTATTTTTGTTTTATTTTGCTTGTTCCAGTGAACTATGTATGCATTAGAAGTACAGCTCTGTCTTCATTTCATTGCATTTTTTTCTTTTCTATAGGATTGCTCAGTAGGAAAGCCACTACAAACAGAGTGAAAGGAAACTTGCATACATCTTTTGCATAATTCAGAATGTTGAAAGGGGGTCAGTTGTCACCCTGGCTGGGGGCACCTCCCTGCAGTGGAAGACAGCAAGTCCAGAGGAAAGAGAATACAGATGATTTGGGCTTGGGCTCCCACTCCACTCTACTGCTAACTAGCAGTGTGTCCTTAGAATCATAGAATATTGGCTTTGGAAAGGGTTTTGTAGCCCATCAGAGTCCACCTCTCATTTTACAGATGGGAAAATAGGCTGAGAGGACAAAATGGCTTGCTCAGGCTCATATAGCCAATTAGAGGTAGAACTTGACCTGGGACACAAGACCCTAGATCCCAATCTAGGGTTTCTCTGTACCATGTAGCTTGTGCTTCAGTACCCCCTTGCTAAATGGGAATGTTAACAGCTTTCAACTTCCTCACAGGATTGTTGTGAAGTTCGAACTATTAAAAAGGTTAAAAGCTGCTTGGCAGCTGTAAAACACTGTACATTTCCAAGACAGTCATGTTATTAATCTATTCAGCAAATATTTATTGGCACCTGCTAAGCTCACATTACTCCTGGGAGATCTAGAAGATTGGTAGATGAGTGAGATAAGGAGCTCACCCTCAGGATGCTTTTAGTCTTTGAGAAAGAGAAGCCACATAAATATTACAGTTCAAGGTATGAGACAGATAAAGAAAAGGGTGAGAACTGAATTTTCTTTTCATAAGTTGAGATTTTTGAAATAAAGAAGGGGTTCCCATATACCCTACTCCCCATTCCCTTCCCCTCCACACACACACTCCTCCCACATCAACTTTCATCAGTATGGCACATTCACTGCATTTGGTGAATACGTTTTGGAGCATTGCTACACTGCATGGATTATAGTTTACATTGTAGTTTACACTCTCCCCTCGTCCATTCAGTGGGTTATGGCAGGATATGTAATGTCCTGCATCTGTCCCTGAGATATAATTCAGGACAACTCCAAGTCCCAAAAATACCCCCATGTGTGATATATGTATCTTTAAATAAATAAATAAATAAATAAATTTGCTAAAAAAAATAAAAAACACAATGATAGTGACATAACTGGATATTAATTTCTTGCAAAAAACTAACAATACTTGGGACTGCTACATACAGCAGTGGTGTTACTTTAAGATAAGAGGTGGTTTCTGTGACATACTATTTTTTAAATAATTAAAACCATGATAAAAGGATTTGGGAGCTTTTATTTTTTTTTTTAACTGAGATTTTAAAATTAACATAAAATCCATCCTTTTAAAGAGTACAATTGGGTAGTTCTTAATATATTCACAAAGTTGTACAACCATCACTACTAATTCCAAAATATTTTCATTCCTCCAAAAAGAAACCCGTACCCTTTAGCTATCACTCTGCGATCACTGTGTTCTCCCTCAGCAACCACTAATCTTTTTTTTTTTTTAAGATTTATTTTTTAAATTTATTTCTCTCCCCTGTTCCCCTGTTGTCTGCTCTGTGTCTATTTGCTGTGTGTTGTTCTGCGTCTGCTTGTATTGTCAGGCAGCACTTGGGAAACTACATCTCTTTTAGTTGCGTCATCTTGCTGCATTAGCTCTGTGTGTGTGTGACGCCACTCCTGGGCAGGCTGCACTATTTACACGCAGGGCTGCTCTCCTTTCAGGGTGTACTCCTTGCACATGGGGCACTCCTACGCAAGGGCACCCCTGCATGCCCACAGCACTCCTTGCGCGTCACAGCCCTGCACATGGACCAGCTCACCACACGCTTCAGGAGGCCCTGAGTATCAAACCCTGGACCCTCCATATGGTAGGCGGATGCTCTATCAGTTGAGTCACGTCTGCTTCCTCTAATCATCTTATGTCTCTATAGATTTGTCTGTTTTGGACATTCATATAAGTGGAATCCTATAATATGTGGTCTTTTGTGACTGGCTTCTTTCACTAAGTGTGCTTTTAAAGTTTTGTTCATGTTGTAATATATATCAGAACATTCCTTCATTTTTTTAAGTGTACAGAAAAATGCAGAGTACAGTGTTCCTATATCCTCCCCCCATGGTTTTCCCTTTAATATTTTGCATTAATATGATCCCTTTGATACAGTGATGTAACATTATTATTATTATATTTATATTATTAACTATAGTCTATAGTTTGCTGTAGGGTTTACTCTCTGTGTTGTTCAATTATATTATGGGAGAAGCAGACTTGGCCCAATGGATAGGGCGTCTGCCTACCACATGGGAGGTCTGCAGTTCAAACCCTGGGCCTCCTTGACCTGTGTGGAGCTTGCCCATGTGCAGTGCTGATGCGCACAAGGAGTGCTGTCCCATGCAGGGGTGTCCCCCAAGTAAGGGAGCCCCACATGCAAGGAGTGTGCCCCGTAAGGAGAGCTGTCCAGCATGAAAGAAAGTGCAGCCTGCCCAAGAATGGCGCTGCACACACAGAGAGCTGACACAGCAAGATGATGCAACAAAAAGAAACACAGATTCCTGGTGCACTGATAAGAATAGAAGCAGTCACAGAAGAACACCCAGTGAATGGACACAGAGAGCAGACAACTGGGGCAGGGGGAAGGGGAGAGAAATTTTTTTTAAAAATTATATTATGATAGTATGTACACCTAAATTTAATCATTTTAGCCACTTTCAGTGGTGCTAAATACATAATATTTGTAGGTATGTACCACATTTTTTTTTAAAGATTTATTTTTTTATTTTATTTTTCTCTCCCCCCCGCCCCTACCCCTGGTTGTCTGTTCTCTGTGTCTATTTGCTGCATCATCTTCCTTGTCTGCTTGTGTTGTTGTCAGTGGCACGGGAATCTGTGTTTCTTTTTGTTGCATCATCTTGTTGTGTCAGCTCTCCGTGTGTGCGGCACCATTCCTGGGCAGGCTGCACTTTCTTTCACGCTGGGCGGCTCTCCTTACGGGGCACACTCCTTGAGGGTGGGGCTCCCCTATGGGGGGGACACCCCTGCATGGCATGGCACTTCTTGTGCACATCAGCGCTGCACATGGGCCAGCTCCACGCGGGTCAAGGAGGCTGGGGGTTTGAACCACAGACCTCCCATGTGGTAGGCGGACGCCCTAACCACTGGGCCAAGTCCGCCGCCGATATGTACCACATTTTGTTTATCCATTCATCTGTTGATAGACATGTGGGTTGTTTCTACTTTTTGGCTATTGTGAATAGAACTGCTATGAACATTGCTGTACAAGTATCATGCTTAGGCATTTATTTGCACCATTTATCCTGGGGTTTTTTTGTTTTGTTTTTTAAAGATTTATTTATTTCTCTCCCCTTACTCCCCACCCCTCGCCACTGTGTGTTCTTCTGTGTCTGCTTGCATTATCTGGCAGCACTGGGAAACTACGTCTCTTTTTTGTTGTGTCATCTTGCTGCATCATCTCTCCGTGTGTGCAGCACCACTCCTGGGCAGGCTGCGCTTTTTTTTTTTTCTCATGTGGGGCTGCTCTCCTTGCACGGCACACTCCTTGCACATGGAGCACCCCTACAGCATTGCGCGTGAGCCAACTTACCACACGGGTCAAGAGACCCTGGGGATCGAGCCCAGGATCCTCCTACTGATAGATGAATGCTCTATCAGTTGAACCATGTCCACTTCCCCATTTATCCTGTTTAAACCTCACAACAACCCTATGAGGAGTTCACTTTGGGTATTTCCAAGACTTTCTTTTAGAGCAGGGATTCTTTTTTTTTTTTTTTTTTTTTTTTAAAGATTTATTTATTTATTTAATTTCCCCCCCTCCCCTGGTTGTCTGTTCTTGGTGTCTATTTGCTGCGTCTTGTTTCTTTGTCCGCTTCTGTTGTCATCAGCGGCACGGGAAGTGTGGGCGGCGCCATTCCTGGGCAGGCTGCACTTTCTTTTCACGCTGGGCAGCTTTCCTCACGGGCGCACTCCTTGCGCGTGGGGCTCCCCCACGCGGGGGACACCCTTGCGTGGCACGGCACTCCTTGCGCGCATCAGCACTGCGCATGGCCAGCTCCACACGGGTCAAGGAGGCCCGGGGTTTGAACCGCGGACCTCCCATGTGGTAGACGGACGCCCTAACCACTGGGCCAAAGTCCGTTTCCCTAGAGCAGGGATTCTTAACCAGGGTTCCATTGACCTCTCCGTCTGCGAGAGTGAATTGAAAATTTTAAAGAAACATTATTCTTGTGGGGACATGTTGGTACAGGTATGATATATTTGTTAAATAATACACAGTATAGTGTGGACTTAGTAAGGGATTCGTGGTTTTCACCTAGCTGGCGAAGGGCTCTATGGAGCGAAAAAAGGTTAAGAATCCCTGTCTTAGAGTCTATTTCATGCTCTTAGCTTTACAACTTTTGCCTTTCTTGTTGTATTTATTTTCAGCCATTTGGGGCACATGCATCTCAATTTTCAGACTGGAAATGGGACTTTTTTAAAGTTGCAGTAAAATAGAATTGGGAGAAAGCCTTATGACAGCCTAAGGAAAATATTCTCAGATTTTCATATTTACTGAATATTTACAGTTTTAGTCATAAAAAATTTTAAAATAGACATTGTGACCCAAGTTTAAAAAAATAATAATCATATGAGATGAATATTACTATATATCCCTAGTATACAGATAATAAAAATTTACTATAAAAAATTTAGAAAATACAGAGGAACAGAAAGAAACAAAATCACCTGTCATCCTACCACACAAATGACCACTGGATAACATTTTACTGCATAGCCTATTAGTCATATCATCAAAGATATGTGCACTTTTTAAAATAGATTTATTTATTCCCCCCATTGTTTTGCACTTCCTCTCTGCTCTTTGTGTCCATTCGCTGTGTGTTCTTCTATGTCTGCTTGTCTTCACTTTAGGAGGCACCAGGAACCAATCTTGGGACCCTTCAGAGTAGGAGAGAGGCACTCAATCTCTTGTACCACCTCAGCTTCCTGGTCTTCTGTGTCTCTTATTGTTTCTCCTCTGTGCCTTTTTCTTTGTTGTGTCATCTTGCTGTGCCCGTTCTCCGTGCAGGCGAGCACTTCTGTGTGGGCCAGTGCTCCTGTGTGGGCCAGCTTGCCTTCACCAGGAGGCCCCAGGAATTGAACCCTGGACCTCCTATATGGTGGACAGGAGCCCAAATGCTTGAGCCACATCTGCTTCCTGATATGTGCACTTTTTGGTTTGACTTCTGGTCCCTCCCTCTCCTGGAATGGGATGACCATATATATGTCTTTTAAAAAAATTTTTTTAAAGATTTATTTAGTTCTCCTCACCCCCCTTGTTGTTTGCACTTACTATGTCTGTTCATCTTCCTTGTTTCTTTTTAGGGTACCAGGAGCTGAGCCTGGGACCCTCGGGTGTGGGAAGGAGGTGCCCAATCTCTCGAGCCACCTCTACTCCCTGCCCTGTTGTATCTTTCACGTCTTTCCTCCCCACCTCTCTTGCATCATTTTGTCACATCAGCTGACCAGCCTGTCCATCACACCAGCTGACTGTCCTCTTTAGGAGGCACCGGGAACCTCTGCTCCCTGCTTTGTTGTGCCTCTCATTCCCTCTTCTTGTATCTCTTGTTGTGTCAGCTTATCATGTCTGCCCGTTGCACCAGCGTGCTGTCTTCTTTAGAAGGCACTGGGATCTGAACCATCGACCTCCCATGTGGAAGTGGGAGCCCAGTCACCTGAGCCACATCCACTTCCCCATATATATGTCTTGAATCTGATTTGTTAACCATATATGAGGAATGGTTTCCTATTTCATTAATCATTCTTCTGTGTTTTAATGACTTTATAATAGAAAAGAAAGATTTTAAAAATTAGGAAGCACTCCAGATATACACAAAGTAAACAGAATAGTATGATAATGAACCCCCATGCACCCATCATCCTATTTCAACAACTGTTGACGTTCTTCCATTCTTGTTTCACCTATATCTCTTCCCACTTCTCCTTCCCACCCTATTTCTTTTCTCTTTTTTAGGCAAAATTTATAAACACTGAAATGCACAAATCTTGATTATGCAATTTTGATAAATGGATATACTCATGGAACCCATACACCCATCAAGATATAGAACCTTTCTCTCTCTCTAGAAAGTTCTTGTATCCTTACCTTGTCAAATCCCAAGCCAATAGACAACACTGTTCGATTTTTTTCACTATAGTTTTGCCTGTATGTCTGGCTTCTGTTGCTCAGCATAATGACTGTGAGATTCATCCATGTTGTTGGCCTGCATCAGTATTTCCTTTGGTTTTTTTTTTGTTTCCTTTATATAACACCTTTCTTGGGATATAATTCATGTGCCATACAATTTACCCATTTAAAGTGTACACTTCAGTGATTTTTAGTATGCTCACAGATATGCACAATCATCACCTTAAAAAGAAAATTGAACCACGGTGAGATACTATTCCACACCCACTAGGATAGCTATAGTAGAAACAAAAAAATAAAACAAAAAACAAAAATGGAAAATAGCACGTGCTGAAGAAGATGTGTAGAAATTGGAACTCTTGTGCATTGCTGGTGGGAATGTAAAATGGTGCAGACGCTGTGGAAAACATTTTGGCAGTTTCTCAGAAAGTTAGTTTGACTCCTAAGTATCTACCTCCAAAGAATTGAAAACAAATATCTGTACACAAATGTTCATAGCAGCACTATTCATAATAGCAAAATGTGGAGACAGCCCAAATGTCCATTCTGTCAGTGGATGAATCAAAAGAAATGAAGCGGAAAGTGGACTTGGTGTAATGAATAGGGCATCCGCCTATCACATGGGAGGTCCGCGGTTCAAACCCTGGGCCTCCTTGACCCGTGTGGAGCTGGCCCATGCTCAGTGCTGATGCGCACAAGGAGTGCCCTGCCACGTAGGGCAGGAGCCCCACGTGCAAGGAGTGCACCCCATGAGGAGAACCGCCCAGCGGGAAAGAAAGTGCAGCCTGCCCAAGAATGGCACCGCACACACAGAGAGCTGACACAACAAGATGACTCAAAAAAAAGAAACACAGATTCCCGGTGCTGCTGATAAGGATAGAAGTGGTCACAGAAGAACACACAGCGAATAGACACTGAGAGCAGACAACTGGGGGGAAAGGGGAGAGAAATAAGTAAATAAATCTTTATAAAAAAAATAGAAAAGGAATAAAGCACTGATACATGCTACAAAGTAGATGAACCTTGAAAACATGCTGAGCAAAAGAAGCTAGACCAAAAAGACCACAAATTGTATGATTCCATTGATATGAAATATCTAGAATAGATATATCCATAGTTTGTAAATTAGTCATTTCCAGGTGCTGGTGGGGCAGGGAGGAATGGAGATTAACTGCTTAATGGGTAAGGGGCTTTATTTTAGAGTGAAAAAAACTGTTTTGGAACTAGACAGATGTGGCGGTTTCACAACATTATGAATATACCAAATACTATTGAATTATATACTTTAAAATGATTAATTTTATATTATGTGACTTTCTTCCCCCCCCAAAAAAAAAATCCATATCCTTTAGTATCACTCTTTCCCCTCATCCCCACCAGTGTAAGGAACTACTACTCTACTTTTTTTTTTCAAGATTTATTTATTTCTTTTTCCTCACCCCCTCATTGTTTACACTTGCTGTGTGCTGTGTCTTTAGGAGGCATCAGGAACTGAACCCAGGACCTCCAGTGTGGGAGGGAGGCTCCTAATTGTTTGAACCACCTCCGTTCCTCCTTTACTGTATCTCTTATTATGTTTTTTCTTCTTGTGTCTCTTGTTGCGAAACCTTGTTGTGTTAGCTTGCCACTCCTGCCCATCATGTCAGCTCACTGTCTTGCTCATTTTCTTTAGGAGGCACCAGGAACCTCTGCCCCCTGCTTTGTTGTACCTCTCATATTTTTTTCTTGTATCTTTTGTTGGGTCATCTTGTATAAGCTTGCCAGGCCCACCTGTCATGCCAGCTCACTGTCCTTAGGAGGCACCGGGAACTGAACCATGGACCTCCCTTGTAGTAGGCAGGAGCTCAGTTGCTTGAGCCACATTCACTCCCCTAATCTACTTTCTATTTCTATAGACTTGCCTATTTTGTACATTTCATATAAATGGAATCAAACCATATGTGTTCTTTTGGGACTGGCTTTTTTTACTTGGCATAATGTATTCAAAGTTCACCCATGTTGTAACGCCAGTACTTAATTTCTATTTTTGTCCAAGTAAGATTCCATTGTATGGATATATTACATTTTTGTTTATCCATTCACCAGTTGTTGGACTTTTGGGTTGTTTTCACCATTTGCCTATTGTGAATAATGCTGCTAAAAACAGTCATGTACAAGTTTTTGTGCAGAGTTCTTTGTTTTTAACAAAGTTAATTTTTTTCCCCCTGATTTTGTATTTCAAAGCTGGCAGAGGTGATAAAGATATCCTACACCACTGCGTGCCCCAGCATCCTACAACAGAATGCCCAGTGTCAACTGTGTTTTTCCAGGAGGAAAGTGAAGAATAAATGTTGTAACCCATGCTGCTCACTAAGCATATATAACAGGAGTTATCAGATCTTAGTAGAATTCAATTTTGGCTAACATTTGTTGAGTACCTAATACGACCAGGCACTATTTTGTACTTTTATATTTATTTTATTTATTCCTCACAACAATCTGTTGAAGTAGGTACTATCCCTATTTTACAAATGAGGAAATTAAAACTCAGAAAGGTTAAGTAACTTGTCCAAAAAAAGGTATTAATGGGCAGAATAACAGGGCTGGAATTCAGGCCTAGGTGCCTGTTTTAACTCTGTTTCTCTTTCTTTTATATTATCTAGAGCCTAAACCAGGACTATTGCACACATGAAATGGGTGGTTTCTCATGTTTGTTTGGATATTACCATTCAGTCATTGGTTCCAGAAGAGTAATCTTCACAGATATACTGTGGGTTGTTTTTTTTTTTAAAGACTTATTTTCTATTTATTTCTCTCCCCGCACCCTGTTGTCTGCTGTCTCTGTCCATTTGCTGTGTGTTCTGTGTCCGCTTGGATTCTTGTCAGTGGCACCGGCAATGTGTCTCTTTTTGTTGCGTCATCTTGCTACGTCAGCTCTCCGTATGTGCGGTGCCACACCTGGGCAGGCTGTGCTTTCCTTGCGCAGGGCAGCTCTCATTATGGGGCACACTCCTTGCATGTGGGGCTCCCCTACATGGGGGCACCCCTGCATGGCAGGGCGTTCCTTGTGCTCACCACACAGGTCAGGAGGCCCTGGGTTTGAACCCTGGACCTCCCATGTGGTAGACGGACTCTCTATCCAGTGAGCCAAATTCGCTTCCCATATACTTTGTTTTAATGTTTAAAAAAAACCTGTTTAACCTCAGGGTGTCATATAACTGGTACCCTTTACTTTGTAAAATAAACTAATTTCTCCAGGTCAGAGTGTTAATTCAACTTTCTTTTGAGCTTCCTTTACAGTAGTAGAATCTGCCTGTAGAAGAAAATTTCCCAGTAGTCTGGGTTAAATTTAGTGAAAGGGATGGGATTAAATGATGGCATACTAGGCATTTTAGAGATCCAGGAATAGAATACCTTTTGAGAGGTATAACATCTGCATGCCAGCTTATATTTCCAATATAACATTCTTCTTATATGCTTTCTCTGTGCCTTAGGTTTTTCATATTTCTGGCTCCCAGAAATCAGCTTATTTCTTTCTCCTTTTCACTGAGTGTTAAGAGCTGGCATGCAATATCCTAAATTACAGTAGGTGCCATTCTTAAACCTTTGTAGTCTAGTTAGAGAAAGTTATTGTTGAACATTTATGTTCTGCAAACAAATTAGCCCTCAATTTTAATGCTTTGTAACTATCAGTGTATATTTAGTTAACGGTGCACTTCTTAGAATGAAGAATACACTATTACAGTTGCCCAAGATCTGTTCAAGGCCCCATTTTCCATTGTTGATTTCGAAGTTTTCTTTTTTGCTTTATTCTCATGTTTAATTTGTTTCCCCACCATCATTTTTGTGCTTTCTTCTAAAATGTGTGAATAAATAAGTATAAACAAGATTTGATTTATTACTCTTTCTGAATTTACTGCCCTAGCTATTCATTTGAGTCATCCACTTAAATTACCCTCTTTCAGTCCCTCTGTGGTGCTCTCATTGTAATAGCCTTGGTGCCGCTGGTATTCGGTTAATGACAACTATTTTGTATGCTCTTGAAGGGAAGGGTGTTTGACTTGTTCTCTTCTGTTAAAGTCTAGCACAGTGCATAATGGGCATTAAAAATTTTATTTTATGAATTCTTGAGGTATTCAGGCTCTTTGCCTATGGGCAGAATTGAACATTACATAATTTGTATACTGCACCAGAGATAGACATCTCCTTGATATAGTCTTTCTGGTGTTTGAGTGTATACATAACTTCTTTGTCATCAATTCCAAAGCTCTCATTGATATCTTTCCATAATGATGAGTTCTTTACTCTGTAGAATTGATTATTTCAGAGCCCTCCTTAAAATAATGCTTTGAGGGGGGAAATAAAGAAATTTTTTTGAATACTACTTTTAAGATTTGGTCATGATTAATCTCATCATCCTTCTTCAAATAATTATTGATTCATTGATCTGAATATTGGTGTTTGAGAGACTTTTGGACTAAAGTATGAAACTAGCTCTACCCCTTGGTAAAGTGAGGGTGTTTTCCTCTTAGGATGTGAACCTTCTAAGTAATGTCTCCTTAGAAGTATTTCCAGTTATATTTGTCTGCTTGTAAAAGTTTGCAGAAAGGCACTAATCCTTGTGCTTTTGAGAGAGGAGAATTTGGGGCCCTGCTCTAAGATGAGCAATCTGCCAGTATGCTATCATTTCTTCTCAGCATAGGAGCAGAAATGTTCATCAGAGTGCTAACTGAGGGGAGCAGATGTGGCTCAAACAGTTGAGTGCCTGCTTCCTACATGGGAGGTCCCACGTTCAGTTTCCGGTACCTCCTAAAATTAAACAACAAGCAAACAAATGAAAAAACTAACTCAGGGGAGCTGATGTGACTCAGTGGTTGAGCACTGGCTTCTCACATGAGGTTCCAGGTTCAATCTGCTTCCCTGCTTCCCTGATGTTGTTTTAAGTCCCAACTTCCATTTTACCATTTGCCTGAATAGCAGTGGTTTCTTATTTGTTTCTTTGTTTTTTCTGCTCTTGCTGCTTTTAGGACTTACAAGCAACACACCAGTCTCAGCTATAGCTCTTTGCCTTTGATTCTGAACTCTATGTAGATTCTATGTCTTTTATTTCATAGTGCTTTACACTTAGTACTCATTTAACGTTTTAAGAAAATTAATGATGGGAAACGGACTTTGGCCCAGTGGTTAGGGCGTCCGTCTACCACATGGGAGGTCCACGGTTCAAACCCCGGGGCCTCCTTGACCCGTGTGGAGCTGGCCATGCGCAGTGCTGATGCGCGCAAGGAGTGCCGTGCCACGCAAGGGTGTCCCCTGCGTGGGGGAGCCCCACGCGCAAAGGAGTGCGCCCCTGAGGAAAGCCGCCCAGCGTGAAAAGAAAGAGCAGCCTGCCCAGGAATGGCGCCGCCCACACTTCCCGAGCTGCTGACGACAACAGAAGCGGACAAAGAAACAAGACGCAGCAAATAGACACCAAGAACAGACAACCAGGGGAGGGGGGGAAATTAAATAAAATAAATAAATCTTTAAAAAAAAAAAAAGAAAATTAATGAAGGAATAGTGGCAATTTAGTTGGCTCTTTTGGTGTAGTGAATCTCTTAGTGATCGTTATTCTAGAAAATTCAGTGGTTACATAGTATGGTGGTTAAGAGTGTGAGCTTTTGAATCAAACAGCACTGGGGGAAGCGGACTTGGCCTAGTGGTTAGGGCATCCGTCTACCACATGGGAGGTCCGTGGTTCAAACCCTGGGCTTCCTTGACCCGTGTGGAGCTGGCCCACGCACAGTGCTGATGCGCGCAAGGAGTGCCCTGCCACACAGGGGTGTCCCCCATGTAGGGGAGCCACACACGCAAGGAGTGCGCCCTGTAAGGAGAGCCACCCAGTGCAAAAGAAAGTGCAGCCTGCCTAAGAATGGCACTGCCCACACGGAGAGCTGACACAAGATGACGCAACAAAAAAGAAACAGATTCCTGTGCTGCTGACAACAACAGAAGCAGACAGAGAAGATGACGCAGCAAATAGACACAGAGAACAGACAACCGGGGGCGGGAGATAAATAAACAAATAAATAAATCTAAAAACAAGAACAGCACTGGGTTTGAGTCCCTGCTCCAGCTTCAGTTTATTAGCATCTGTGATGCTGGGAAAACTGCTTCATGTTCCTGAATGTTGCCTCATCTGTAGAGTGGTGATAATAGCTTTTACCATGTAAGCTTTTTTTTTTTTACATAAAAAAAATTGTAAAATATATATAACATAAAATTTACTGTTTTAACAACCTGTTTAAAAAGATTTATTTCTCCCACCCCCTCATTGTTTACATTTGCTGTCTGTTGGTTGTGTGCTCATCGTCCTTTATTTTTAGGAGTCACCGGGAACCAAACCTGAGACCTCCCATGTGGGAGGGAGGTGCCTAATGATTTGAGCCACCTCTGCTCCTTGCTTTACTGTGTCTCTCATTATGTTTCCCTTCTTGTATCCCTTGTGTCATCTTGTTGTGTCAGCTTTCTGTCTTGCTCATCTTCTTTAGAAGGGACTGGGACCTGAACCAAGGACCTCCCATGTGGTAGGTGGGAGCTCAATCACTTGAGCCACATCCTCTTCCCCATTTTAACAACTTTCAAATGTACAATTCAGTAGCATTAATTACATTCACAAAGTCGTACAACCATCAACATCCAAAAATTTTTTTGTCTTCTAAAGTGAAACTCTGTGCCCATTAAACAATAACTCCCCATTCCTCCTCCACCTATCCCCTGGTAACCTAATCTATATTCTATCTCTATGAATGTTCTTATTTTGAGATACTTCATATAAGTGAAATCATAAAGTATTTGTACTTGTGTCTGGTTTATTTCACTTAGTGTGATGTTTTCAAGGTTCATCCATGTTGTAGCATATATCAGAATTTCATTTTTTATGGTTGAATTATATACCACTATATGGATATACTGCATACTGTTTATCCATTCATCTGTCAATGGCCATTTAGGTTTTTCCACCTTTTGGCTATTGTAAATAATATTGCCATGAACATTGGCATACAAGTATCTATTTGAGTACCTTCTTTCCATTCATTTGAATTTGGATTCCTGGGTCACTTGGTAATTTTATGTTTAAACTTTTGAGGAACTGCCAAATTATTTTTCATAGTGGCTATGCCATTGTACATTCCTACCAACAATATGTGATTGTGCCAATTTTTCCACCTACTCGCCAACACTTGTTATTTTCTGTCTCTTTGATTATAGCATCCTTAGTGGTATACAATGGTACCTAATTGTGGGTTTTTAAATTTTTAAATTTTTTTTTTATTTTTAAAGAAGGTTTAGATTACTTAAATGTTACATAAAAAATATAGAGGAGGGAGCAGATGTGGCTTGAGCAGTTGAGTGCCTGCTTTCCACATTGGAAGTCCCAGGTTTGTTCCCAGTGCCTCCTGAAAAAAAAAAGAACAAGCAAAACAAATGAAAATAAACCAACTCAGGGAAGCTGATTTGGCTCAGTGATTGAGCACTGGCTCCCCACAAATGAGGTCCCAGGTTTAATCCCTAGCCCTGGTACCTAAATAAAATATATTTATAGGATTCCCATATATTCCACACACACACACACACTTTCCCCCATTAACAACATCTTTCGTTAGTGTGGTAAAATTTTTACAGTTGATAAACATATTGAAGCATTGCTACTAACCATGGACTATAGTTTATAGTTTACAAGTTGTACCACACAATTTTATAGGTTTTGACAAAATGTATAATGGCCTGTATTTGTCATTGAAATGCCATACAGGCAATTACAATATCCCCAAAATTAGCCATGTTACACCTGTTCTTCCCTCTCCCTCTTCTCAGAACCTCTGGTAGCCACTGCCTTTATATCAATGATACAGGTTCTTCCATTGCTAGAATAATAAAGTCTATTGCTAGAATAATAATGCTGTAGTCCATAGTTGTATTCCCCCCTTGTATTTATCCATTTCTCAGTCTCGAGGATTTGGGGATGGTGTTGTCCACTCTGTTTCTGATTGAGAGCAGACTTAGATCCCAGGGGACAGATTCATTTGTGTTTTAGATTTACATTTCCCTAATGATTAATGATGTTGAACATCTTTTCATGTTCTTATTGGCCTTTCATATATCTTCTTTGGAAAAATGTCTATTCAAGTTCTTTGCCCATTTTTTTTTTTAATTTAACAAGTTGTGAGTTAACAAAACAATCATGCATACCATACAGGATTCCCATACATCACCCCAACTCTACCACCTTATTTTGTTGTGACATATTTGTTAGATGAAAGAACATCATTATAATATTGCTGCTATCTATAGTCCATAGCTTATATTTGCTGTATTTTTCCCACAAACCATCCTATTATTAAGATCATGTATTAGTATTATATATTTGTTATAGTTCATGAGAGAACATTCTCATATTTGTACTGTTAACCACAATCTATCAGTTACCATGGGGTTCAATGTATTCTATGGTCCCCTGCCTTTTACATTTTGACCAAGTATATATTCAGTGGCTCTGTTTCTTTGTTTGTTTATTTGTTTTTTAAATTTATTTCCTCCCCCCTTCCCTTCCTCCTGCCCTGCTATTTTTGCTGTCTGTGTTGTCTTCTCTTCTCATGTTCTCTCCTCTAGGATTCACCGATTTCAATCCTGGAGACCTCTGGTTGGAGGAGAGGTTCCCTGTCAATTGTGCCACCTCAGTTCCTGGTTTCTGCTGTGCTTCACCTTGACTCTCCCCTTGTCTCTCTTTTGATGTGTCATCATCTTGCTGCATGGCTCACCACGCAGGGATTCACACGGGCACTCGTGTAGGCACTGGCTCACTACGTGGGCACTCTCATGGGCACTGGCTTGTTGTGTAGGCATGCTTTTACTTCTTCTTTTTCACCAGGAGGCCCCAGGGACTGAACCCATATGGTAGGCCCATATGGTAGGCGGAAGCTCTATCAGTTGGGCCACATCCACTTCCCTGTTTGTTTGGTTTTAAGATTTATTTTTATTTCTGCCCCCCTCATTGTTTTTTTTTTTTTCCAGGGGGCACTGGGAACTGAACCTGGGACTTCCCATGTAGGAGGGAAGCACCCAATCACTTGAGCCACCTCTCCTCCCTGCTTTTTGTGTGTCTCACTGTGTTTCATTGCTGTTTCTCTTCATTGCACCATCTCACTGCACCAGCCCATCACATCAGCTCGCTGTCATGCCCATCTTCTTTAGGAGATACTGTGAACCAAACCCGAGATCTCCCACGTGGTAGGGGGCACCCACCTGCTTGAGCCACATTCTGCTTCCCGGTGGCTTTCAATTTAATCACAGAGTTGTGCTGTCATCAGCTCATTCCATTTCAGAATGTTTTCATTACTCCAAAAGGAAAAAATCCCATACTCCCTTATAATGCCCCATTATTGACCCTCAGCATTGATATAGTACCTTCTTTGCAATTGCTGTAAAATATTACAATATTACTGTTAACTATAGTCTATACCATGGTGTCTTATGGTTTTGATTTGCATCATTTGATCAATGATGTTGAGCATCTTTTCATGTGCTTATTTGCCATTTATATATTATCTCTGGATAAATGTCCATTCGAGTCCTTTACCCATTTCTTAATTGGGTTGTCTTTTTTGTTGTTGAGTTGTAACACTTCTTTATATATTAAACCCTTTGCAGATGTATGCTTTGTAAATATTTTCTTCCATTCTATGAATTGTTTTTGCATTTTCTTTTCTTTTTTTCTTTTTGGTACTGGGGCTGGGAATTGAACCTGGGACCTCATATGTGGGAAGCGGGCACTCAACTACAGAGCCACATCAGCTTCCCTGAGTTGGTTTCTTTGCCTGTTTGCTTGTAGTTTGTTTCTTTTCCTTTGTTTTTAGGAGGCACTGGGAACCAAATCTGGGGCCTCCTACGTGGAAAGCAGGCATTCAACTGCTTGAGGCACATCTGCTCCCTTTTGCATTTTCTTGATGGTGTCCTTTGCACAAAAGTTTTTTATTTTGATAGAGTCCAATTACCTATTTTTCCTTTTGTTGCCTGTGTTTTTGGTGTCCTCTTTAAGAAATTATTATCAAATCCAAGAAAATTAAGATTTCCCCTGTGTTTTCTTCTAAGAGTTTTATAGTTTTAGTTCTTAAATTTAAATCTTTGATCCATTTGGAGTTAATGTTTATGATATGAAGTAGGGGTCCACTTTCTTTTTCATGTGGATATCCAGTTTTCCTTACACCATTTGAAAAGACTTTTCCCGCATTGAATGAATAGTCTTGTTACTCTTGTTGAAAATCAATTGACCGTAGATGTGAGGGTTTATTTCTAGGCTCTCAGTTTTATTCCACTGGACTATGTGGTTTGATTTCCTTATAAGGATAAGTCTATCCTTTTGCTAAAACCACACTGTTTTGGCTATGGTAGCTTTGTAGAAAGTGTGAAGTTTTCCAACTTTGTTTTTCTTTGTCAAAATTGTTTTTGCTATTCTGGGTTCCTTGAAATTCCATATGAATTTGAGTGTGGAATTTTCCATTTCTGCCAAAAAAAAAAAAAGCCCTTGGAACTTTAATAGGGATTACATTGAGTCTGTATATAGCCTTGGGCAGCATTTCCATCTTAACAATATTAGTACTTCTAATCCATGAACACAGGATGTCTTTCCATTCATTTAGAGCTTCTTCAATTTCTTTCAGTAAATGTTTTATAGTTTTCAGTGTATAAGTCTTGGTTAAATTTTTTCTAAGTCTCTCCTTTTTGATGCTATTGTAAGTGGAATTGTTTTCTGGATTTCCTTTTCAGATTTTTTTTTTTTGCTGGTGTATAGAAATACAATTGATTTTTATTTCTCTCCCCTTCTCCCCCATTGTCTGCTCTCTCTGTCCATTACAACTGATTTTTGAGTATGGAATTTGCACCTGCAACTTGGCTGAATTATTTTTATTACCTCTAACAATTTTTTGTGGATTCTTTTTTTTTTTTAAGATTTATTTTATTTATTTCTCCCCACCCTCGTTGTTTACACTTGCTGTCTGCTTTCTCTATCTTTTTGTTGTGTACTCTCTGTGTCTGCTCATCTTCTTTTTTTAGGATGCACCAGGAACCTAACCTGGGACCTCCCATGTGGGAGGGAAGTGCCCAATCACTTGAGCCACATCTACTCCCTGCTTGTTGTATCTCTTATTGTGTTGACTTACTGCACCAGCTCTTTGTGTCAGCGCACTGTTTTGCTCATCTACTTTAGGAAGCATCAGGAACTGAACTCGGGACCTCCCATGGTGGCGGACACTTAACTGCTTAAGCCACATCTACTTCCCTATGGATTCTTTTGGGTTTCTGGATATAAGATTGACATCTGTGAATAAGATCGTTTTACTTCTTCCTTTAAAATTTGGGATGCCTTTTTTTTCTTTTTCTTGCCTAATTCCCTTGCTAGAATTTCCAATACTGTGCTGAATAAAAGTGGCAAAAGTGAGCATCCTTGTCTTATTTCTGAGAGGAAAGCTCTCGGTCTTTCACCAATGAGTATGATTATATAAGCTTTCAAAGTGCTCTTCCTTAGGGCATTAGCACTAATTGTCCCCAGAAGAGTCTTCCTCCAGTTCTTTGCTGCTTCTTGTCATTTATGTTTCAGCTTAAACTTCAGACAAGATTTGTAGTTGTAAGAAACAGAAACCAATTCTGGCTGACAATTGAAAGAATATTAGGGGAAAAAAAAAAAAAAAAAAGAAAGAATATTAGGGTAACTAATATTCTGGGAAGGCTACAGATCCAGACTTGAAGTATGGGCTAGAATAAAAAAAAACTGGGAAACAACCAGAACCACAGCCAAAATCATTTGCAGTCCATTGAGGACACTGCTGCCACCACCACTTACCCAGCTTACACCACCATCACCAGCCGCACCAGAACTTACTGACCGTTATAGCCATCCCTTGCTATCTGATTCTGTGACTCTGATCTGGTTCTCTGATTCTGTGACACCAGATCCCAATTCAAGTACTGGGGCTGATATGTTTGGTTGCCATAGCTTGGATCATACGCACATGCTCTAACTGCAAGAGAACCTCAGAAAGAGAATCTCAACCTCCAGCAATCTTCCTTCAGAGTGAAAGGGGGCTCTGCCTCTCACCAGACTGATGAGATGGGGCATTTCCAAAATATTGGAGAAGTTCAAATGCTGGGCAGCAGAAAATTTTACAAATCCATTACATCTTTGACCTCAAGTCTAAAAGTAGCTCTTCAGTACCATATCAACTTGTTTTATTTTCATCATAGTGCTTTTCACTACTGGCTATTTTATTTTTATTATTATTATCTATTCCCTCTTGCTAGAATATAGTTACTGTGAAAGCAAAGACTTTTCTTGTTTTGTACACTGCTGTATGTCCTGGACCTGTAACAGTACCAGGCATAGAGAAAGAACTTCTGTGCGTATTGGTTTGATGGATGGAGAGATGGGATGGATGGATGGACAGATGGACAAGTGAATAAATACATATAAAGCACTTAGCACAATGCCTGACACATAGTAAGTGCATAATTTTTGGCAACTTACTATCTCTTAGCAGATAACGTTAATTTTTTTTCAAAATAAAATTAAAGAAAAAACTTTTCACTTATTTCATTTGACTTTCACAGCAATCCTCTGAGGGGAAGGGTGTTGGGGGTAAGGGATGATCCTTTCTCTGGTGCAGTACATGACCCCTTCTGTGTTTGTTTCAATGTATCTTGTCGCTGTGAGTCACAAAACTGAGTACCTGCTTGGAGAGAGAAATTCACATTTTTAATTTGATGGCCAGAGCCAATCATGAAACTAGTTCTCAACTGGCATCCCTGGATATTCTTAGAACATGTACGGTTTGTGATTCTAAATAGTACCACAATAGACATACCAGTAACTTCCATATCTTTCTGGTAATGCTAACTAAGATTTGATGCTGGATGGCTTACAGATTTTAAGGGAAGGTTCTTCCCCATTTAAGAGCTTATGATCCCAAAATAGATCATTGGCCCCAAAGAACCCAGGCTAAATGGGAATATCTAATTATCCACTGAGTTTTTTATTGTGTTAACATATATATGGTATGTATACATATATATATATGGTATATATATGGTATCTAGAATATGAAACTTACCATTTATATAATATTTATCTGAAATATTATATAAACATGATATGAAATAAGCATTTATATATCATAATTATGTTTTCAAATGTCTCCATATTATCATATGACTGTACCTTAACTATTCTTCTATTTTTAGAAACTTAGGTGGTTTATTTATTTATTTTGGCTGTTTCAAAATCTGTGATGAATGTGCTTTGGTAGACAACTTTTTTCTTTTTCTTTTTTTTTTTTTTTTTTTTAAGAATTATGCACCATGATCTCATCTTCTTTTTAGGAGACATCAGGAACTAACCCGGAATCTCCCACTCCCATTTGGGAGGGAGGCAACCAATCGTTTGAGCCACATCCACTCCCTGTTTGTTTTGTGTCTCATTGTGTTTTCTTTTTGTGTCATCTTTTTTTTTTACTTTATTTTGTACATTTAATAATTGAAAATATAAACAATTAAAAAATAAAAAGAAAGCACAGTTGAATAAAAACATCCACTTCTGAATTAAATATACTGGATACATATAAAATTTTTTTGAAATCATAAAATATATTACACAATATATTTAGTTCACAGTAATGCAATCATACAATGTTTGTCCTTTTGTGTCTGGCTTGCTTCACTCAACATATTGTCCTCCAGGTTCATCTAGGTTGTCTTATGCTTTATGACTTTATTTCTTACAGCTGCGTTATATTCCATTGTGTGAGTACACCACAGTTTGTTTATCCGTTCATCCATTGATGAACACCTGGGTTCTTTCCAACTTTTGTCATTCATGAACAATGTCGCTATGAACATTGGTGTGCAGATATCTGTTCGTGTCACTGCTCTCAGTTCTTCTGGGTATATACCCAATAGTGGTATTTCCAGGTCACATGGCAAGTCTATATTCAACTTCTTTAAGAACTGCCAAACAGTCCTCCACAGTGACTGTACCATTTTGCATTCCCACCAACAGTGCATAAGTGTTCCTATCTCTTCACAAGCTCTCCAACACTTGTAGTTCTCTGTTTTTTTAATAGTGATCATTCTGATAGATGTGAAATGATATCTCTTTGTAGTTTTGATTTGCATTTCCCTAATCATTAGTGATGCTGAGAGGTTTTCATGTGTTTGTGGGTTTTTTTTTTTTGCCATTTATATTTCTTCTTTGGACAAATGACTATTCAAGTCTTTTGCCCACTTTTTAATTGGGTTGTTTGTCTTTCATTATTGAGTTGTAACATCTCTTTATATATCCTGGATATTAAACCCTTATCGGGTATGTGATATCCAAATATTTTCTCCCAATGAGTTGGCTGCCTTTTCATCCTTTGACAAAGTCCTGTGAGGTGCAAAAGTGTATAATTTTAAGGAGGTTCCATTTATCTATTTTTTCCTTTTGTTGTGCATGCTTTGGATGTAAGGTCCAAGAAACCTTGGTCTTGAAGATGTTTCCCTATATTTTCTTCTAGTAGTTTTATGGTTCTGGCTTTTATAGTTAGGTCTTTGATCCATTTTTGGGTTGATTCTTGTACAGGGAGTGAGATATGGGTCTCTTTGATTCTTTTGGTTATAAATATCCAGTTTTCCTAGCACCGTTTTTTGAAAGGACTGTTTTGTCCCATTAACATTAACTTAGTAGGTTTGTCAAAAAACAGTTGACTGCGAAGTGGATTTGGCTCAACTGATAGAGCATCTGCTTACCATATGGGAAGTCCAGGGTTCAAACCCAGGGCTTCCCAAATCATGTGGTGAGCTGGCCCATGCACAGTACTGATGCACACCAGGAGTCCCATGCTACACAGGGGTGTCCTGCACGTAGAGGAGCCCCACACGCAAGGAGTGCACCCTGCAAGGAGAGTTGCCCCATGTGAAAAATGCTCAGCCTGCTCAGGAGTGGCGCTGCACACACAGAAAGCTGATGCAGCAAGATGATACAACCAAAAAAAGCAACACAGGTTCCCAGTGCCACTGACAAGAATGCAAGTGGACACAGAAGAACACACAGCGAATGGACACAGAGCAGACAATGGGGGGGGGGCGGGGAATGGGGAGAGAAATAAATAAATAAAATAAACAAAAAAAACAGTTGACTGTATAGGTGAGGGTTTATTCTGGATTCTCAATTCTGTTCCACTGATAGATGTATCTGTCTTTATGCCCATACTATGCTGTTTTGACCACTGTAGCTTTCTAATATCTTTCAAGGTCAGGCACTGAAATTCCTTCCACGTCGCTCTTCTTTTTAAGAATACTTTTGGCTATTTGGGTGCACTTTCCCTTCCAAATGAATTTGGTAATTGCCTTTTCTAATTCTGTAAAGTAACTGTTGGGATTTTAATTGGTACTGCATTGAATCTGTAAATCAGTTTTGGTAAGATTGACATCTTCACGATATTTATTCTTCTAATCCATGAACACGGAATGTCTTTCCTTTTGCTAAGAGGTTTTAAAATTTCTTTTAGCATTGTTTTGTAGTTTTCTGTGTATGGGTCCTGTTCTTCTTGGTTAAATTAATTCCTATGTCTCTATGTCTTAGAGTCTTTTTGTTGCTATTGGAAATATAATTTTTTCCCTGATTTCCTCCTCAGATTGTTCAGTACAAGTGTACAAAAACATTACTAATTTTTACATTTTGATCTTGTATCCTGCCACTTTGCTGAACTCATTATTAGTTCAAGTGGCTTTGTTGTGGATACTTCAGTATCATGTACAAGTATCAAGTACAGGATCATGTCATCCACAAACAGACTTTTACTTCTTTTTGCTTTAAGACAGTGAGCATCAACCTTTCCCCATTGAGTACAATGTTGGTTGTGGGTTTTTCAAATATGCCTTTTATCAGATTGAGGAGTTTTCCTTATATTCCTATCTTTTGAAGTGTTTTTATCAAAAAAGGGTGCTGGATTTTGTTAAATGCCCTTTGTTGCCTTGATTGAGATGATCGTGTGTTTTTTTCCCTTCATTTTGTTAATGTGGTATACATTCATTGATTTCCTTATATTGAACCAGCCTTCCATATCAGGAATAAATTCCACTTGACCTTGATGTATGTGTCTTTTTACATGCTGTTGGATTCGATTTGCAAGTATTTTGTTGAGAATTTTTGCATCCATGTTCATTAGAGAGATTGGTCTGTAATTTTCTTGTAGTATCTTTATCTGGCTTTGGTATTAGGGTGATGTTGTAGAAAGCTTTTTTATTTCTTGTATTTTGTGTTTCTTATGGTAAATTCTCAGAAATGATATTATCAGGTTTTTCTAATTATCACAATTATATGACAAAGGAATAGGTTCCTTCAAGAGGTAGTGAGGGAAGCAGACTTGGCCCAGTGGATAGGGCGTCCGTCTACCGCATGGGAGGTCCACGGTTCAAACCCCGGGCCTCCTTGACTCGTGTGGAGCTGGCCCATGCGCAGTGCTGATGTGCACAAGGAGTGCCGTGCCACACAGGGTGTCCCCCCCTTAGGGGAGCCCCACGCACAAGGAGTGTGCCCCATAAGGAGAGCCGCCCAGCGCGAAAGAAAGTGCAGCCTGCCCAGGAATGGTGCCACATACACGGAGAAAGATGATGCAACAGAAAGAAACACAGATTCCCGTGCTGCTGACAACAACAGAAGCAGACAAAGAACAACGAAGCAAATGGACACAGAGAACAAACAACCGCGGCACGGGGTGGAGGGTGGGGGAGAAATAAATAAAAAGAAATCTTTAAAAAAAAAAAAAAAAGAGGTGGTGAGACTAAATGCCTACCTATTAGAGAGGGATTTCTTCATCAATTTAGACCTTGGACATGGTCACCATTACATTTCCTTTCCATTCTTTAATTTGGTGAATCTGTTAGAGGATTGAGTATTCTGTCTGTGATACTTATTTGGTTTGGGAAGTCCCACACAGAGGGTCAGGGATTGGTAGCATAATTAAAAGTTCTGCATATTGAGCAAGTGAAACTTGATGTCTTCTAGCTATGTGCATTATTCTTACTTTCAGTACATGCTTCCATCTTCCTTCATATTTACATCTAATCCTTCATTTTCTGGTGAAACATGCATAGTCCCTTCAGTGTTTGTTCCACTGCTTTTTGTGGCTGTGAGTCACTATCCACATCCTCACCCCTTCTAGAGATTCTTCTACAATATGGAGCAGGGCTGGCCAACTATGCCCTGAGTCACAGGCACTAGCCTCACTGGGTGGGCTGGTGGGCTGTTTTAGGGGTGGAATCAGGGCTCTCAAGCCACCTTATTCCATCTCCCTAAGGTTTGATGATTTTTTTCCCCAGGTAATTAAATGTGTGTCTTGTGGACCTGGGCTTTGCTGGAATGCTCAAGGGTCCTGAAGATCCTTCTATAGCTTCCTTCTGTTGAACCCTAAAGAGAAGATGGCAAAAGTCAACATAACTAGAGACCTCATCTGTAGGCAGATCAAGGTAAGCAGCTCAGATCTCTAAACCAGAGCAGGGTATCCTTTCTTTACAGGTTCATTTCACAAATGAAGAAATTGAGGTCTAGAGCTGATGACTTGCCTAAGGCTACATATGTAGTTAGTGGCAAACCCAGGACTAGAATCAAAGTCTCTTGACCCCAGATCTCCTTTACCCAGAACATGGAATTCATGAAGACTCTGTCCAAGCACTTGTGCCTGGGTGGCTGAAATTAATGGAGGTTTGTGAGAAAAGAGATCTACCACTGTGTTGTACATATGTGTATTTGTATGTGTGTGTGTGTGTGTGTAAGAGAGAGATAGGGAGAAGAGGGAGAGAATGAGAATAAGAATGTGTGTTAGAAAGGGCCAGTGAGGCAGCAGGAATATATTCAACTTCTTCCAATTGTTCCAGCTGTTTAGTTGTATGTATAACAGAACCTGGGGAAATTTTAATCCCTGTTCAATTTAGGCTCTTTCTTCTCTTATTCAAGGATCTCCTAGGAAGCTTGCACCTGTCCTCTGCAGTTTGTATACGGAAGACACAACAGTGTGGCGTGAATGAGTGACTGGGCAGTGAATGAGTGACTGGGCAGTCACATTCTATTAGTGAGCTTGCCCCAGGCTTTGCCAGGGAAACCCTCAGTAAAGGGGCCACAGAGGTTTGTGGAGGAGATTCAGCCAAACCATGATATGTTTTTATAGTAAGAGTCTCAAACTGAGGTCAGATTAGGAGCTTAATCTCACTACTGCCCTAATTAACTACTTATAAGACTTTAATCATTTTATCTCTCTGTACCTCAGTTTTCTGTTTATTAAATGATAATGTATCTGCAGGCTGATTTGAAAATGAAATTAAAAAGTTCTTTGAAAGCATTAAGTGCTAAAATTTAAAAAAAAATTTTTTTAAGATACTTAGATCACATAAATGATACATAAAAAATGTAGAGGATTCCCATATGCCCCACTCCCTACCCCTCCCACACTTTCCCACATTATCAACATCCTTCATTAGTCTGGTACATTTTCTAAAACAATTTGATGAACACATATTGGAGCATTGCCACTAAGTGTGGACTATAGTTTTACATTATAGTTTAAACTTAAACTCTCTCCCACACAATTTTATAAGTTATGACAAGATATATAATGGCATGTATCTGTCATTGCAGCATCATTCAGGACAATTCTAATATCCTGAAAATGCCCCCATATTACACTTATTTTTCCCCTCTCCCTCTCCTCAGAACCTCCAGTGGCTAGTTCCTCCACATCAATGATAAAAGTTCTTCCATTGCTAGAATAACAATAAGTCTATAGTAGAATAACAGTAAGTCTACTCCAGTCCATTGTTCATTTCCCAATCTGAGGAATCTGGAATGGTGATTCCCCACTCCACCTCTGAGAGGGGGCTTAGATCCCATGGGGCAGATGGATGGGACTATCTTGCTTGCAGTTATAGACTCTCTCTGTTTCTTTGGAACGTTGTTGTCCATCATCATCTCCTTGTTAGTTGTCCTAGGTGAGTCCAGTGAACTCAAGAATAGCTGTTGCAACTCTGTTGAGATTCAGGACCCAACTGGCACATTGAAAGCCCCAAAATTTAAGTCTCTTGGACATAAACCTATCAACTCTAGTACTAGCTACAGGCTCAAATAGAAGGGGCAGAAGAGCCATGTGTAGGGAAACCACAACTGAATCCAACTCTGTCACATTGGGGAGCATAAATCCCAAGGTAGGGCCCACTGACAAGCCACCAAACTCCTGAGCTGTCAGCCCTGCCTATAGTGTCTGGATGTTTCCAGAGCCCTCAGAAGCCCCACTATTTGAGGCAGTATTTTCTGTGGCAGTCAATGAGGTCCTGCTGACATGTGCATAGCATAACCTCTGAAATGACCTCCTGACTCACTTTGAAGACTCTTAGCCATATAAACTCATTTGTCTTTTCCCTTTCCCCCTTTTGGTCAAGGTCTTTTTCCAGTTGCATTGCTAATAATGCTAGGTGCTTGGTAGTAATCCTTTGGTGCCAGGGAGGCTCATCCCTGGAGTCATGTCCTACACCAGTGGGGAGGTAATACCTTTATATTCTGAGTTTGGCTTAGAGAGGGACCACACTTGAGCAACAAGGAGGCTCTCAGGAGGTCACTCTTAGGCAACCTATAATACTAGACTAAGTTTCAATTTCAAAAGTAATGATTCATAAGTACAGTCATCAATCTCAAAGGCCTGTCAGTGGTCCATCCTCCTTCGCTAGTCACTGCCCCTGTACTTGGGGGAATCTTGCTATCCCGTTAGAAAATGTGGCAGAATTTCTCAGGATGGGAATTAGATATTCTTTTGGTTATTGTGTGGATCTCCATCCACTGTGACAATGCCCATGAACACTTGAACTCTTTCATATGCCTTATAGATTTGCCCCAGATGAACCTCATGCATCCCCCATCACTGACACCCCACACCAGTGATCCTCCCCTGCCACAGTTGTAACCTGTTGTGATCCAAAACTTCTTCAAAATGTAGCCAGCAGGGGAGGCAGCTGTGGCTCAATCAGTTGGACTCCAGTCTACCATATGGGAGGCCTTGGGTTTGCGTCCTGGGGCCTCCTTGTGAAGGCAGTCTCACCCGCATGCTGAGGAGCACTGCCCAGCCTGCAGACACCGTGGAGCGCTGCCTGGCCCGTAAGCACCACAGAGAGCTGACTTAGCAAGGTGACGCAACAAAAAAAAACAGTACGGAAGAGTGCACAGTGAATGGACACAGAGAGCAGACAGCATGCAAAAAAAAAAAAAAAAAAAAGCCACAAAAGGGGGGATAAAAAAAATGTAGCCAACAAAATAACTGAATAAAATTAATAAGAAAATGAAATAATGATAGTTTAAAAAATGACAAAATACAAAAAATTTAAAAGAATTTGAATTTTTAAAAATTTTAATTTAAAATTTTCATTTAAAAAGTTTTTGGCATTGTGTCTTTCATCACTGTATTGTCAAGATCTATTATCTTGTATATACAGTGACATTTTCTTCCCATTATTCCCCCAGTGTCTTATAAAATCTGAAAAAAAAAAGTTCTTTGAGATCATTAAGTGCTTAAAAAATTAATTTTTTAAAAAAATTTGAGTGCCATGCAGTATAAACTGTAGTCACCATCAAGGATTGAGTGTGTGCCTCTGATAAGCCATGTGCTTAGTGCATGTGCGCTATGTGTTATATATTTTTTTCATTTATCCCTGAATCCTTTTTGGTTCTTTATCTGTTTTTGGTTCTTTTGTGTGTGATTTCATTAGACCGGGTGGCCCTCCAGGATAGGGACCATTTCCTAGAGGCAGGAATCATACAGTTAGAGAGACCTTGCAGGCTATTATTTTCCTTTGTGTGTCCCCTACAGTATGTGTCTTAAAGATGATGTCTACCCTCTCCAAACTAAATATGAAAACATTCCCCTGCTATTTGTTTCCAGGTTTTCTTTCCTTCCTCTTTTTCCTTTTTTCCTTTTTTTAAGCCAAAAGCACAATTTAATGCTCAATAAATTGAACATTAAATTGTCTTCTAGTCTCTTATTCCTTCCTAAGTAGAATGTATGGTCCTGCAAGCCAATTTCTTATTATCTTTTCTAGCTCTTGTAGTGCTTACAGGAGCTAGAAAAGATAGTTCCTGACTATAGACATATAGTAAACCATGTTGAACTGAAACAGTGAAACCATGAGTTTGTTTCTGTTCCCCAGGAACGGGGTGCCCTGAGCTTTGAGCGGCGCTACCATGTTACTGACCCCTTTATCCGGCGACTGGGCCTCGAAGCAGAGCTGCAGGTAAGAGATCCAGTTTGCACCCTAGATACAGGTGGCCTCCTCTCTTTCTACTGCCTACAAAGAATCCTCTTGGAAATTTTCAAGGCATAAACAAAATTTTTTCTGCAATTCACCCCTGAGGTTTACCCTGCTCTTCCAGCAGTTTTTTTGGATAGATGAATCTAAATCAAAAGTCAGTGACTGACCTGGTGACATAGAGATCATTTTTTGGTCACATTATAATACTTATTCATTATTTTATGCTTAAAAATTTTTATTTAATTCCATGCCACTGTTTTTACAATTGGCTCAGATAATAATTTTTCTTACCTTTATGTAAGATTTAGAGTTTTTAAAGTGTTTTCCTGTATTTGTTTTATGGATATATATGTATATATCTGCATATATACACGCACACATACATGCATATACTTTCTTATTTTAGCTTCAGAGCAATGCAGTGAAGAGGTAGATAGGGAATGGGTATAAGGAAACATGTTCAAAAGGCCAAGCACTTTATCCAGGATTGTACTGACCCATCAATGGAGAGTCCATGCCTTTGGTCTATGTCGTAGTTTGCCAAAGGGCTGCTGTACCAGAAATGGGAACTTTATTTGGGGTAAAAGCTTATAGTTCCAAGCCTATGAAATGTCCAAATCAAGGCATCATCAGAGATGCTTTCACACCACAGTCAGCGATTGGTAATCCTGGCTTCCTGCCTCTTGGTGATCAGGCATATGGCAGGGCGCATCTCCTCAGCCTTGAGCTGCTCCTTGGACCTTTCTTGCTCTTTCTGTGCCTCTGTGCCCTGCTGATTCCAGACACCATGACTTCTGTCAGCCTCTTGGGGCTCCTCTACCCTTCTGCAGCTGTGGGTTCTGGAGTCCTCTCTCTCACATAGCAGGGTAAAAAATGGCAAAGCTCCCTTTTCCTATGTATTTCTCTCTGTGTATCTGTTTATATAAGACCCTGACTCACTGACATAGTCCATTCAAAAGGATCCCACATCCACAGGAATGGATTAGTTCAAGAACATAATTTTTTTTCTTTTTGGGATTCATAAAATAACTTCAAACTGTCGTAGTGTAGAAGTTCAGCTTTTTTATTATGTCTGACACAGAAACACGCCATGAAAGTTCCATTCCCTTTCCTTTTTCAAGATCTTGTTTGGAAAGCTGTTCCATCAAATGTAGTATTAACTGAAAGTTGAGTAAGAATGTTCTTTGATTCCTTCAGGTTAGTGTTTGTAAGTGATCACATTGATCTCAGAAAAGGACTAGAAAGAAAATTATTGAAATGTTTACAGTAGTTATCTTGAGGTGGTGAGATTGTAGATCGTTTTTATTGCTTTCTTTTGATTATAAACTTTTATCCATTATAAAATATGACTACATCAATAGTAATATGGAAAAGAGAGAAAAAAAATCATTTTTACTCCCACCTCCTTAATACACATGCTATTATCATTTTGTATACTTCCTTTTATTTCCTGCATATTTTTACATAATTGTAATTATACTTTACATTGAACTTCTCGTCTGTTTTTTCAAATTAACATATAATAATCCTTTTTTCCATGTTACCACATAGTCTTCACAGCATTCACTTAAAACTTTTTTCTGATTATAGAAGCAATAAATATCATAGTAGAAAATAGGGAATAGGCAGAAAAATATAGGAAGAAAAGCAAAATCATTACTTGTCTTAGTTTGCCACAGGGAAACAAATTACCAGAAATGGCTTGGCTTTTATGATGGGAAATTTTTTAGGGTAAAAGCTTACTGTTCCGAGGCCATGAAATATCTAAGTCAAGGCACCAGCAGAGATGCTTTCTCAGGGTCCCACCATGTGGTGAAGTAAGATGGCCACCGATCTCTGCAGAGGCCCCTGCCCTCCCTTCCAGAATCTACCATCTCCTGGAGCTCAGCTGTGGACAGCCAGGCATAGGGCTTGTCTCTTACCAGGCCTCTTCAGTCAGTCTTGACTGCTTAGCTTTCTTGCCAAGTTCAGCAGTGAGCTATCAGGCATATGGCTTGTCTCTTCAGCCTTGAGCTACTCCGTGGGCCCAGCCTTGAGGGCTTTGTGCTTAAGTTTTGGCTGCTAGCAATCCTTGAGTCATCCTTTCACATTACAGGGTCAAAAATGTCAGTATTCCCTTTTTCTATTTGTGTGTCTTTCTCTTTCTATCTCTGTTTATATCCGACCTAGCAAGAGGGCAGAAACTCAGCCTGAGTCATGTCCCACTGACTACTTCAATCAAAAGGGTCTCACACCCACAGAAATGAATTAGTTAAAAAGCATAACCTTTTTGGGGGGGGATTCATAAAACAACTTAAAAATGTCACACTTCTACCACCTAGAGATAAACATTAGCATTTGGTATACTACCTCTGTGTATTATGTAGCAGTATACTAGTTAACAGACTAGGCATTAGAGATGGACAAATTTAGATTCAGGAGCTAATTTCTCCACTTACTAGCTGTCTTGGCTTGTGCAAATTGTCTCTAGTTTCCTGATCCGTAAAATGGATTGATAACTCAGAATCTTTGTGATGACTAAATGAGAAGATTTGGATGAAGCATAAGTTACTTCCCTCACCAAAGTCTGTTGCCATGTGTTGGAGCAAAATGACTGCGGAGGGAAGTGGACTTGGCCCAGTGGATAGGGCGTCCGTCTACCACATGGGAGGTCCACGGTTCAAACCCCGGGCCTCCTTGACCTGTGTGGAGCTGGCCCAAGTGCAGTGCTGATGCGCGCAAGGAGTGCAGTGCCACGCAGGGGTGTCCCCCGCGTAGGGGAGCCCCACACACAAGGAGTGCGCCCCATAAGGAGAGCCGCCCAGTGTGAAAGAAATTTCAGCCTTCCCAGGAATGGCGCCGCACACATGGATAGCTGGCGCAGCAAGATGACGTAACAAAAGGAGACACAGATTCCCGTGCCGCTGACAACAACAGAAGTGGACAAAAGAACATGCAGCAAATGGACACAGAGAACAGACAACGGGGGGGGGGGGGGGGGGGGGAAGAGAAGGGAGAGAAATAATAAATAAAATAAATCTTAAAAAAAAGAGACTGCCGACATCTGCAAGTGCTCTTAAGGCTCCATGGTCCCCTTCTTCCAGTATCAGCTGTAAGGCTGGGATAAGTCTCACCTCTCTCCTAGGGCTTGTTTTTCTCCAGGCTCAGCTGCTTTGCTTTCTCTACAAGGCCAGCTGTAAACTGTCAGGCAACTGGTTCATCTCTCTTCCTGGGGCTTCTGCTGCGTCTAGTGGAGCCTTTTCTCTTTCCTCATGTATCTGTTTCTCTGTGTATTTACTTCCCAGGGCTCCAATATCAAAACTCCACACCATCCTTTGCCATGTCTTTTCTCTTTAAGTAGGCAGAGACTCAATGTCCTGGTGACGTGGCCCAGTCAATCAAAGCCTTAATCATTATTTAATCAAGTAAAAGTGAAACCTCTGAATCCAATCCAATATAATATGCCCAGAGGAACAGATCAGTTTACAAACATAACCCAATATCTACTTTTGGAATTCATAAACAATATCCAATTGCTCAACGTGGGTTTGGGTGGGGAGAACCTAGTTTAAATCCCAGCTCTGCTTCTTAGAGAAGAAAGAGCAGAAGGGAAAAAAAGACTGGGAGAAAAAAAGATTTGGAAGGGAATCAGGTTGAACAAGTTAAACCTGAAAGCCTATTGAGTAGCCTTGTGGAGATGTCAGGTAAGGAGATGACATTACTAATTAGGACAACTCTGGATTATAAGGAGAAATCTGGAGATTTCAAATGTCTCTAGAGCTTTGGAGAATATGGTCCAGGACTTAGCCCTGTGGCACTCCAGCTTTTAGAGGTTGGATCTAAGCTAAAGAGATGATAAAACTAAGAAAGAGTATTAATCAGTGAGGTAGAAAGGAAAACCAGGAGAGTGTAGAAGCCAAGAAATGAGAGTATTTCAAGAAAGAGGGAATGGTCATTTGTATACAGTGCTAGTAAGAGGTTGAATGAGATGAAGACAAAACAACAGCAGTTTTGACTAGAGCAGTTTTATTGGAGTGGTGGGAATAGAAGCTAGGTTGGAAAGGTTGAAGCTTGAATTGGAGGTAATGAAATAGAAATAGCAAATCTTGGCAATACTTTCTAAAAACTTTTATTCAAGGAAGCAGGAAAAAAAGGCAATAGTTAGAGGGACCTGTGGACTCAAAAGAGAGATTTGTAAAATTGGGAAGAAATACTAGAATATGTATGCTGATGAGAAAGGAAGAATTGATGATAGAGGATAAAGATAGAGTGACTGAAGGAGGAAAGTTCTGGAGAAAGATGGAGAAGTTAAGATTCAGAGCACAAGCCAAGGGCTTGGCCTTTGATAGGAACAAGGACAATCCTATCCTTGGTTCAGGGTCCAGGAGAGAAATATTGAGTTGCAGTTTTCTAAATACAAGTACTTCACATCATTGGTTAAGGTAAGTTTTTTCCTAACTATTTGAGTTTTATCTGTCATATTTTATTTTCACCACTCTTTTGACACTTTTAGTTACTTTTATTGATATAATCTTCATTTCTAGACTCTCTTCCAGGCCTCTCTCGCCTGTCTTTTCTTTTCAGGCTCTAGCACACCCTTTAGAATTTCCTGAAAATCTGGTCTCTTGGTTAGAAATTCTCTCAGTTTCTGTTTATCTGTGAATATTTTAAACTTGCCCTCATTTTTGAAAGACAGTCTTTCTGGGTATAAGATTCTTGGCTGGAAGTTTTTCTCTTGTAGTATCTTAAATATATCAGACCACTGTCTTCTTGACTCCATGGTTTCTGGTGAGAAATCAGGACTTAATCTCATTGGGTATCCCTTATATGTTATACATGCTTTTTCTTGCTGTTCTCAGAATTCTCTCTTTGTCTTTAGCATTTACATTCTGATTAGTATGTGCCTTAGAATTGGTCTATTTGGATTTTTTCGGATGGGAATACTTTGTGCTTCTTGGACATGAATATCTATGTCCTTCAGTAGGGTTGGGGAATTATCTACCATTATTTCTTTAAATATTCCTTCTGCTCATTTTCCCTTCTCTTCTTCTGGGACACCCATGACACATATGTTTGCACGCCTTTTGCTGTCATTTAGTTCCCTGAGACCTTGTTCCATTTTTTCCAGTCTTTATCTCTTCCTTTGTATGTTCACTTTCAGAGGCCATTTCTTCAAGCTCACCAATCCTTTCTTCTGCCTCTTCAAATCTGCTGTTATATGATTCCAGTGTTTTTAAAATTTCATTTATTGGGCCTTTTATTCTCATGAGATATGCTATTTTTCTATGTATGCTTTCAAATTCTTCTTTGTGCTCATCCAGTGTCTTCTTTTTTTTTTTTAAGATTTATTTTATTGATTTCTCTCCCCTTCCCTCCCATTGTCTGCTCTCTGTGTCCATTTGCTGTGTGTTCTTCTGTGTCCACTTGCATTCTTGTCATGCAGCACCGGGAAACTGTCGCTTTTTTGTTGCATCATCTTGCTGCATCAGCTCTCCATGTATGCGGTGCCACTCCTGGGCAGGTTGCACTTTTTTCACACAGGGTGGCTCTCCTTGAGGGGCACACTCCTTGTGCATGGGGCACCCCTACACGGGAGACACTCCTGCATGACACGGCACTCCTTGTATGCGGCAGCACTGCACGTGGGCCAGCTCACCACACAGGTCAGGAGGCCCTGGGTACCAAACCCAGGACCTCCTATATTGTAGGCAGATGCTCTATCAGTTGAGCCACAACCACTTTCCCCAGTGTCTTCTTAATGTCCTTAATCTCTTTAGCCATCTCATTGAATTTATTAAGGAGATTTGTTTGAACATCTGTGATTAGTTGTCTCAATTCCTTTATGTCATGTGGAGGCTTATCTTGTTCCTTTAACTGGGACATATTTCCTGTTTCTTGGCATGGATTATAATTTTTTGTTGATGTCTTGGCATCTGGTTTACTAGAGTATTTATTCTGTGTGCAGTTTTTCTCTAGTTTAGGGCTTCCTGCCTTTTCTCCCTTGCTGATTGTGCAGCAGGAACCAAGGATGTAGTTGGTGCTATAAGCTGTGGAGGTTCAAGCTGCCCTCATTACCCCAGGGGCCAATGAAGCTTCTCCCAACTTTCTCCTTTGCCAGGGGTAGGGACAGAGTCACAGCTGTGTGGAATAATCCAAGTCATGCAGGCCTAGACTCTAGTTACCCAGAGAGACTGATGAAGCTTTGTCCCTTTCTCCCTGGTCTGGGGCAGGGATGGAGCTGCAGGTGTGGGCAACAATTTATGCAGTGTGGGTCCAAGATGACTGCGGTTGCCCCGATAGACTTCTGATTATTCTGTCTGTGCCAGCCAAATGTACCTGCAGTTACCCAGATAGGCTGGGACTGCAGGCCCATTTGGGTGAAAGAAATTGGTTCCTACTGTCACTGTGACTTTTCGGACAGCCTGGCTTCCACTCATGCTGGGGGTGGAGTGAAAATGACGGCCACCAGCCTCTTTCCGACCTGGAAGATTTCAAACTTGAGCTGTTCTTAGGGTTATACGCTAGCCAGCTGAATCCACCAATCAGTAGCTGAAATTGGTGGCCAACCTTCTCCTCCTCCCCTGTTTTTGGGAAATGGAGCTTCAAACTCCACCAACAGAATAGCTCCTGGGGCAGCTTGTGCTGCCAAAGTAGGATGATCACTGGCCTCCGCGGCTTAGCCTGTAATTTCCTGGAGAGGCTGGCGCAGGTCCCCCCAGCTTCCTCCCTGCCGGAGGTCAGGTTGGGGCTTATGCTAGAGCTGCAATCTGACCTGGATGGAAAGAAGCTGGTCCCTACCAGCACTGTGATCTTCAGTCTACCCTGGTTTCCCTTGTGCCAGACACAGAGTTAAGATGGTGGCTACCAGCCTCTTTCTGACTTGGATAGGCTCAAGCCTTAGCTATTCTCAGGATTATACTCTCTTCCTCCCCCATTTTTGGGAAGTGGAGTTTTCAGGTCCAGCCGAAGAATAGCTCCCGAGGCAGCTTATGCCTCCAGTGGAGGATGGACACCAGCCTCCGGGGCTTGGAACACTCTACTTAAGAATCTTCTCTGCAGATGGGCAGTCTCTTCCTTCCATTCTTTCAAGTATGTTGCAGTTTGCTCTTCTGGTCTCCTGGAGCCCCCAAACAGGTGCTTCAGCCAGCTCCAGATGCGCTGGGTGTTTACTAACTGCCCTGTAGCAGGAGCTGACTCTAGGAGCTCCTTACTCGGCTTCCATCTTGCTGGTTCTTCCAGATCACTGCATTTTAATATAACAGGGTACAAATAGTTTGTTTACATGACTTCAGATTCCACATTGTAACTAACCATCACTTGTAGAGTTTTTGTGTAGTATCAAAGAAGAATAGCCACAAGTACCTGAAAGAGCTCTTAAAATCCTCCTCCATTTTCCAACTACTTATCTTTGTGAGGCTGGATTTTCTTCATATACTTCAACCAAAATAACATTTTGTAGCAGACAAATATAAGATCCCAGCAGTATTCCATATGCTAAACATTTATTTTTGCAAAATATATATATATATATATAAACATTGGCACTCTTCACATTAAATTCTTTCATTTTGGATAACAAGTTTTTTTTATTTAAAATATTGTAATCTTTGTTATTTTTAAATGAATTAATAAATGTGAGATCATTTTAATGTGGTAAATATTGATGATATAACCCGTATAAAGAAAAGCTCTTTGGGACTTCAGGAAATTTTGATAGTATAAAGGAGTCCTGAAACCAAAATGTTTGAGAACCACTGGTTTGGAGAGTCATGAACCTGGATAACTGGGTGAAATCATCTGGGGAGAAAGTAGGGGAAGAGAAAAGAACACCCAGGATTAAGATCCAAGATGTTTTCAACATTTAGAGATTACCTAGTTCCCTTTTCCTCTATCCACAGGAGACAGAAAGAATAGCCAAACAGGTAGGAAAACTGAGGAGAACATAGTATCATGGAAGCCAAGGAGGACTGTATTGATTTTTACAATCTGACTCTCAAAAAGTCTACATTATTTCTGTCTTTTCTAGTTTGGGATTAGAGGGGCCACCTTTCTGGGACCCCCTCCCTCCAAGTAATAAAAATCCCACCATAGCCATATGACCTTGTGTAAGTTGTTTAACTTTAAAGCCCATTTCTTGATTTGTAAAACAATACATATATGGTGTTTGTCTCTTAGTTTGTGAGGAGGAATGAGTAAGTTAATTTATGTAAAGCACTTAACACAGGGCTTTGGCACATTTTAAGTTTATGGCACATAGCACTCAAATATTAGCTGCTTCTCCTGTTATTACAGAAAGCTCTTAAAGTTGTCTAAGATGCCAGTCCTAAAATGCTGATTGATTGGCATCTAATTCTTTAAAATACTCCACAGTCATTTCTTTCGCTTGTTACATATGGCCCCCAATTTGGTTAATCACAGTTGATCTGTGGCATTAAACAGAAATGAAGAAATGGGGAGTGGGACAAGTAAAAGGGGTAAAATCAACAGTGAAATTTCCTGCCTTTGTATGGTTATTATTATGTTTTCTTTTCTATAACCTCTATAACCTGGGTTCTCCTACCTTCTACTTACGAAGAAAGTACAAACGGAAACAAAGAAGAGAACTCTTATGACAGACATAATGCTGAACATTTAGTAGATGCTCAATAAAAGCCTGTTGGTTTGATTTCATTATTAGGGTTAATTTCTTAACCTCTTCCCTATTCAAACATGCTATTTCTCCACTTTCCAGCTTAATAATCTAGCCTGTTTTTACTTTTTGACTTCCTGGTTTGCTTTTTGGGCCACTTTTTTTTTTTTAATTTATTGAAGCATATCACTTATACATAAACATACATAAACAATAAGTATATAGTGATAGTTGTGAACTTACAAAACAAGCATACATAATATCATTCAGGGCTCTCATACCTCACCCTACCACCAATACCTTGCATTGTTGTGAAACATTTTAAATTAATGATTAAAGAATATCCTCAAAATATTACTACTAACCAAAGTATCTTATATTTGGTGTATTTTCCCCCCTACACACCCTATTATTATTATTATTATTATTTTTATATCATTTATACGCGAACATATGTAAACAATAAGTGTATTGTAGAAGTTGTGAACCTACAGAGCAAACATGCATAACATCATACAGGGGTCCCATGTAGCAATCCACCAACAGCACTTTGCATTGTTGTGGCATATTTGTCACATTTCTTTATGAAAGAATATCATCAAAATCTTACTACTAACTATAGGCCTTAGCTTACATTTGGTGTATTTTTCCCCCAACCTACCCTATTATTATTTTTTAAATATATTTTCATGACAGAAGTTGTAAATTTGCAGAACAATCATGAACATGTGCAGAATTCCCAAACAGTACCCCTCTATCAACACACCACACTGTAGTGGAACATTTTTTACAGATGATAATATCATCAGATTGTTACCAGGTCCTTAGTGTACATTTGACACACTTTTTCCATACTCCCCCATTATCAGCACAGTACATCTTTGGCATAGATGCATGAATATTACATTATTAACGCTAACCACAGTTCATTGGTCACTCCGGTTGTATTTTTCCCATGCTTCTCCACTTTCCCACCACCCTGCAATAGTGATATACATATGCTCTAGCTCACAAAGGACACTCTTGAATCTGTTCAATCAACCACAATTCTCATCCACCTCTGGATTTACTGTGTTATTTAGTCCCTAGATTTTTCTCTTTCTGTCAATTGGCATTTACATCCCTGGACTACCCTTTTCAGCCCCATTCCCATTTATAAACCAGCTGTTACTTACTATAATGTGCTAGCATCAACTCTATACATTTCCACACTTTTACAGTAAAGTTAATTAAAACTTCTACATACATTAAAGATCAGTAGTCCATCTCAGTTCTCTTCCTATCTCCTTTAAGAATTCACTACCTACCACCAGGTCTTGAAGATATTTTCCTGTATTTTCTTCTAGGTTCTTTATAGTTCTTGCTTTTACATTTAGGTTTTTGTTCCATTTTGAGTTAATTTTCGTATAAGTTGTGAAATAGGGGTCCTCTTTCCTTTTTTTGGCTATGGATATCTAGTTCTCTCAGCAGCACCATTTGTGGAATGGACTGTTCTGCCTGAGCTGAGTGGGTAGGACAGGCTTGTCGAAAATCATGTGACCCTAGATGTGAGAGTCTGTTTTTGAACCATCAGTTTGGTTCCATTGGTCTATGTGCCTGTCTTCATGCCAGTATCATGCTGTTTTTACTACTGTAGCAAGGTAATAAGATTTAAAGTCCAGAAGTGAAAGTCCTCCAACTTGCTTTTTCTTTTTAAGATGTTTCTGGCTATTCAGGAACCCTTACCCTTCCAAATAGATTGGATAATTGTGCTTTCCATTTATTTTTAAAATTCTGGTGGAATTTTTATCAGCATTGCATTAAATCTGTATATCAATTTGAATAGACCTGACATCTTAATGATAGTCTTCCAATCCGTAAGCATGGAATGTTCTTCCAATTATTTAGGTCTTTTTAAATTTCTTTTTAACAATGACTTGTAGTTTTCTGAATACACGTGCACATCTCTTGCTGTCGTTTAGTTCCCTGAGATCTTGTTCAATTATTTCCATTCTTTCCTTCATCTGTTCTTTTGTATGTTTGCTTTCAGAGGCCATTTCTTCAAGCTCACCAATCCTTGCTTCTTTCTCCTCAAATCTGCTATTATATGATTCCAGTGTTTTGTTGTTGTTGTTGTTGTTGTTTTAAAGATTTATTTCTCTCTCTCCGCCCCCCCCCCCCCGCCCCAGTTGTCTGTTCTCTGTGTCAATTTGCTGCGTGTTCTTTTGTCCACTTCTGTTGTTGTCAGCAGCATGGGAATCTGTGTCTCTTTTTGTTGTGTCATCTTGCTGCGTCAGCTCTCTGTGTGGCGCCATTCCTGGGCAGGCTGCACTTTCTTTCACGCTGGGCGGCTTTCCTTACGGGGCACACTCCTTGCGCGTGGGGCTCCCCTATGTGGGGGATACCCCTGCGTGGCACGGCACTCCTTGCATGCATCAGCACTGCACCTGGGCCAGCTCCACATGGGTCAGGGAGGCCCAGGGTTTGAACCACGTACCTCACATGTGGTAGGTGGATGCCCTATCCACTGGGCCAAGTCCGCTTCCCCCAGTGTTTTTTTGTGGTTTTTTTTAAAGATTTATTTATTTATTTATCTCTCCCCTTCCCCACCCCGCCCCAGTTTTCTGTTCTCTGTGTCTATTTGCTGCGTTGTCTTCTTTGTCCGCTTCTGTTGTCAGCGGCACGGGAATCTGTGTTTCTTTTTGTTGCTCATCTTGTTGTGTCAGCTCTCCGTGTGTGTGGCACCATTCCTGGGCAGGCTGCACTTTCTTTTGCACTGGGAGGCTCTCCTTATGGGGCGCACTCCTTACGCGTGGGGCTCCCCTAGGCAGGGGACACCCCTGCGTGGCAGGGCCCTCCTTGAGCGCATCAGCACTGCGCATGGGCCAGATCCACACAGGTCAGGGAGGCCCGGGGTTTAAACCGCGGACCTCCCATGTGGTAGACGGACGCCCTAACCACTGGGCCAAGTCCACTCCCTCCCCACAGTGTTTTTAATTTCATTTATTGCACCTTTCATTCCCGTAAGTTCTGCTATTTTTCTGTGTATGCTTTCAGTTTCTCCTTTGTGCACAGCTAATGTCGTCTTAATATCCTTAATGTCTTTAGCCATCTCATTGCATTTATTAAGGAGATTTATTTGAACATCTATGATTAGTTGTCTCAACTCCTTTATGTCATCTTGTTCCTTTAACTGGGCCATATCTTCCTGTTTCTTGGTGTGGATTGTAATTTTTTGTTGGTATTTTGGCATCTGGCTTACTAGATGTATTTATTCTGGGCGCAGTTTCTCTTTTTAGGACTTTCTGCCCTTTCTCCCTTGCTGATTGTGTAGTAGGAGCCAAGGAAGTACTTGGCGCTATAAGCTGTGGAGGCTCAAGCTGCCCTCATTGCCCCAGGGACTGATGGAGGTTCTTCCAACTTTCTCCTTTGCCAGGAGTATGGACAGAAGCCACAGCCATGTGTAATAATCCAAGTCATGCAGGCCTAGACTGTAGTTGCCTAGAAAGACTGATGGAGCTTCAAGCCCCTTTCTCCCCTGCTTGGGGCAGGGATGGAAGTACGGGTATGGGCAGCAGTCTATGCTGTGTGGGTTTACAGTTGCCCTAGGTAGCCTTCTGACTACTCAGTCTGTGCCTGCTGAATGTACTTGCAGTTACTCAGAGTGGCTGGTACAGGACCACCAGCTTCCTCCCTGCTGGAGGTGGGGCTGGGGCTTATACTAAAGCTGCAATCTGATCTGGATGGAAAGAAGCCAGTCCCTACCAGCACCGTGGTTTTCAGTCCACTCCTCTTTCCCCTCCTGCCGGAGTAGTTAAAATGGCAGCTACTGGCCTCTTTATGACTTGGGTAGGTTCAAAGTTTAGCTGTTCTTAGGATTAGACTTTAATTCACCGAATTTACTAATCAGTAGCTGAAGTTGGTGCCCAATTGTCTCTTCCTCCCCGGTTTTGGGGAAGTAGAGCTTCCAATTCTAGCCCTAAAATAGCTCCTGAGGCAGCTTGTGCCCCAGTGGAAGATGGGCACCAGCCTCTAGGGTATGGAGTGCTCTACTTAATGAATCTTCTCTTCAGGTGGGCAGTCTCCTCCTTCCATTCTTTCAGGCATGTTGCAGGATGTTCTCCTGGAGCCCCCAAACAGGTGCTTTAGACAGCTCTGGGTGATTACTAACTGCCCTGTAGCACGAGCTGACTCTAGGAGCTCCTTACTCTGCTGCCATCTTGCTGGTTGTCCCTGCACCTTTTTAAATTTCAGAGAGTGAATGTAACACAAGTAGTTGAGTGCCTGCTTCCCATATACAGGGTCCCACTTTCAATCCCTAGTATCCCTTAAAACAAGCACAAACAAAGAAAAAGAAAAAAACCTCTCATTGGGGAGCTGATGTAGCTCAGTGGTTGAGTGCCTGCTTCCATGTACAAGGTCCTGGGTTCAATCCTGGTACCTCCTAAAAACAATTTTTAAAAATTCAGAGTTTAGCCAATCTGGTATCTTGTTACCCTCTCTGAATATTGGAAGAATTTTTCCCCACAGAGTTTCCTATTAAAAAAGCATCCAAATTAGCTGTGATTACTTAGTTTTTTAGATATTTCTTTCCAATGTGTTTGTCCTATCATTTCCCTAAGCCTCTGGAAATCTACACTAGTTTTCTTTATTTTTTCAGACTTCTTTCCTGAAAGTTGTTGTCTTCTGGTTTACTATGATGAGTTTCCTTTTATCTTTAGGTCTTTAATTGTTTTTGTTCCTAGTTCTTTATTCCTGTTGTGACAGTTTGCTATTATTTATGAATTCCAAAAGGAAATATAGATTATGTTTGTAAACTGGTCTGTTCTTTTGGGCGTGATATCCTTTGATTGTATCAGATTTAGCTGAGATGACTTTGATTAAATTATGTTAAGATTAGGGCTTTGATTCAACCATATATTAGGGTGATTCAGTTTGAGTCCCCCCACCCTGTCACCCCCTGCTGGGCTATATAAATGGATGTTCAACCAAGAACATGGAAGCAAAATACTTGAGAAAAGAGAGACAGCTCCATGGAAACAGCAGAGGCCCCAGGAAGAGAAGTGAGCTATACACCTGATAGATTACAGCTCACTTTGTGAAGAGCCCAAAGCAGCTGAGCCTGGAAAGAAATGAGCCCTCTAGCCTACAGCTGAGATTGGAAGAAGCTGGACCCACGGGGCCTTAAGAGGAAGAAGGAAGGCTGAACCCTCACAGACACTGCCTGCCATCTTGCTTCAACACATGGTGACAGACATTTGGTGAGGAAGTACCTCTTATGGTACCTTGAGTTGGGTTCTTTAGGGCCTTGTAACTATAAGCTTTTACCCCAAATAAATACCCTGTATAAAAGCCAACAGATATCTGGTACTTTGCATCAGCATACCTTTGGTTGACTAATACACCTAGGAAGATCTGAGTCAAGAAGTACATCTGTCCCATTCTATTCCTCCCTCTTTCATATTAGAAAATTGTCCTTGGCACTTAAAGAATTTGTGTAACCCTGTATCATTCACAGACAACTTTTTCTAAGTCATGGTCCTAAGATTTCACTAGCATCACATCTTTGATTTGGGAGTTTGGATGGATGATATAAATGTATGATACTTTAGTCAACATTTTCTTCTTTAACCTGGCAACTGACTGTTAGGCATACTTCTTTTTTTCTTTTTCTTTTTCTTTTTTTTTGCTTATTTTTGAATAAATATTCACATGATAGTCACATGGTTCTAAAGTTAAAAAGTTTAAAAGTTTGTCCCCTTCCTCCCAAGTCACTTAAATTTACCTCCCTAGAATTAACTAATATAATCAGTTTTAGTGTCCTTCCAGAGAAATTTTATGCACAAAATTCTCACTTTTTCTCCCAAGTGTTACCCTAACATATTTACTATTTTGTACCTATTTTTTTATTTAAAAATATGCTTTAACAATTTTTCCATTATCAATACTTAAGGATATATATATATATATTTAATTTCCAGTTTCTTTCATGGCTTCAGAGTGTCCTTTTGTATGAATGTACCATAATTTATTTAAACCTTCCCTATTGATGGATGTGTAGATTGCTTCCAATGTTTTGTGTGTACAAGTTATTCCTTGCAACATTATTTGGCATGTGGGTGTATATCCACAGGATGAATAACTAGGAATGAAGTTAGTAAGTCAGAGGTATGTGCATCTGTGATTTTGATAAATATCTCCAAAATTGCCTTTTATGTAGTTTGTACCAATTTATACTCCCATCATTCTCCTTCACTCTTCTGTCAAACATATTGCTCAACAAATGTTTGTTCTCTGCCCAACCCTAATCTCTTCTCCCCAATGTGTCCATCACTCTGAGAAATTTCACTGATGGGTGAAAGAAGATCTCATCTCTAGGTGGATACGTAAAAGATGGATAGAAGGAGCTAGTTATACTCGGTGGGGGAGGGCAGGGGGGAGAAGGCAAAAGGGAGGTAATATAGAGAAGAGGTAGAGAAAGGGTGTAATTGAAAATAGCATGTGAGCAATGCTAGAGATAGTAGAAGGCTTCTCCTCCAGAAAAATAGCTAGAGGATGGCTGAAACAGCCTAGAAAAAGGTCTTCTAGGGTTTAGTACACCAGGCGAAGGCTGGACAGTGCCCAGAGGAGAGAGGGACAAAGGAGGAAAATTTGACAACAGAACTGTGAGTTGAAACCAGTGGCACCTGCTGCTGGCACCATCTCCCACACTAAAGACACTTAAGAATTCTCAGGCCTGTGGACCTGCAATGACAGACAAAGTGGACTCCAGGGATCCACTACCCCAGGAAAGGGGAGAGAGAGGGACACAGCCTAAGGCTGACTCAACTTTTGACTCACAAATTTGATCGGCTGTGTCCTATGAGCCCTTCCAGACCAGGTGGGGCTGCACCATTGTTTGCCTTGGAGCTGGGCAAGGAGCTAAATATATATAACCTTCCCAATCTCCTCCTCTACTAAAAGACTGACTGATTGGTGAGGACTCAGAGAGGAGTGGAAATATTTCTGACCCAGGAGAAGGGAGGGGGCTGCCAGAGAAGGCTGGAGAACTGTCTCAGAGAAAGTTTGAGTTAAAGGTTCATAGCCTCCAGACAGGAAGCATTGATCTGGTCTGTGTTGCAGCAAATACACTCCAACCAGGCATTGAACTGAGTTCTGCCTAAGAGCACCATCTGCTGGCAGACCAAGGAAATGCATGCAAGAAAATTAAGAGTTTTTTTCCAGCCTCTATAACCTCCCTCCCCAAGGCCCTAGGATGTGACTCTACAACCAATTACTGGATCCGGTGCCCAGTTATGGGCAACCAGCAAGATAATCCTAACAATCCAGATCAAGCCAAAAATCAAAGAGCAGTGGTAACACACAGCCTCCTGCCACTAAATCCCTACAAAAGAGAAAGGAATTGAGCATCTGAGTAAACTACATTCTAATCAGATGCCTAGATATCAGCAGAAAATTATAAGTCATACTAAGAAAATAGAAGACATGGCCCAAGAAAAGGAATATATCAGAGCCCCAGAAGAGATGCAGAATCTGAGAGTACTAATCATGAAAATGCACACAAATTTCCAAAATCAAATTAATGAGTTGAAAGGCAATATGTTCAAAGAGGTAAATGAATCAAGAAGACATTAAGTGAGCACAAAGAAGAATTTGAAATCCTGAACAAAAATGTAACAGAACTCATGGGAATGAAAGACATAATAGGTGAGACCAAAAACACATTTGAGGGAGGCGGACTTGGCCCAATGGATAGGGCGTCCACCTACCACACGGGAGGTCCGCCGTTCAAACCCCGGGCTTCCTTGACCCATGTGGGGCTGGCCCATGCGCAGTGCTGATGTGCGCAGGGGGTGCCATGCCACACAGGGGTGTCCCCTACGTAGGGGAGCCCCACGTGCAGGGAGTGCACCCCGTAAGGAGAGCCGCCCAGCGCGACAGAAGGAGCAGCCTGCCCAGGAATGGCGCCGCACACACGGAGAGCTGACACAACAAAAGGAAACACAGATTCCCGGTGCTGCTGATAAGGATAGAAGCAGTCACAGAAGAACACACAGTGAATGGACGCAGAGAGCAGATAACGAGGGGGGGGGGAAATTAGGGGGGAGGGGGAGAGAGAGAAATAAATAAAACAAAATAAATAAAACAAAACACATTTGAGGCATACAACAGCAGACTTGGCATGACAAAAGAAAGAATAAGTGATACCAAGGACAGAACAGCTAAAATTAAAGAGAGAACAGAATGGAAAAATTGAGCAGGGGCTCAGTGAGTTGAATGATGACACAAAATGCAACAACGTACGTGTCATGGGCGTTCCAGAAGGAGAAGAGAAGGGAAAAGGGGCAGAAAGAGTATCTGAGGAAATCATAGCTGAAAATTTCCCAACTGTCAAGAAAGAAATGAACTTATATGTCCAAGAAGCACACCATACTCCTATCAGAATAAATCGGAATAGACCTCCAATACACATACTACTCAGAATGTCAGATGTCAAAGATAAAAGGAAAATCCTCAGAGCAGCAAGGGAGACACAGAATATCATGTACAAGGGATGTACAGTAAGACTTAGCACGGATTTCAAAAACCATGTAGGTGAGAAGACAGTGGTGTGATACAATTAGGATTCTGAAAGAGAAAAACTACCAGCTGAGAATTCTTCATATAGCAAATTTGTCCTTCAAATACAAAAGTGAGTATAAAATATTCACAAACAGAGACTAAGAGAGTTTGCAGAAAAGAATCCACCTTTGCAGGAAATAAAAAAGGAAGCCTTAGAACCTGAAAGAAAAAGACAGGAGAGTATGGAGAAGAGTATGAGTTGAAACCAGTAGCACCTGTATGAAGTATGGAAGAAAGAATAGTGGAAAGGATAACCAAAAGAGTAAAAAGACACAAAAATATCATATGAAAACCAAAGAACAAAATGCAGGAAGTAATGCAGTTACTTCCCAATCAAAAGACACAGACTGGTGGAATGGATAAGAAAATGAGTCATCTATATGCTGTCTACAAGAAATTAATCTTAGACCCAAGGATACAAATAGATTGAAAGTAAAGCCTGGAAAAAGATATTCCACTCATACAATAACCAAAAAAAGTTGGAGTAGCTATACTTATATCGGATAAAATAGACTTTAAGAGCAAAGATATTATTAGAGACAAGGAAGGACGTTATATATTAGTAAAAGGGAAAATTCATCAAAAAGAAATAACCATCATAAATGTATATACACTTAACCAGGATGCCCCAGATTACATGAGGCAAACACTGGCAAACCTGAAGGGAGAAGTAGATGTCTCTACAATAATAGTTGGAAACTTCAATACACCACTCTCATCTTTGGATAAATCATCTGGGCACAGGACCAATAAAGAAATAGAGTTTGAATAATGTGATTAATGAACTAAACCTAATAGACATATGCAGAACATTATATTCCCATACAGCAGGATACACATTCTTCTCAAGTGCTCATGGATCTTTCTCCAGGATAGACCACATGTTGGATCCCAAAATAGACCTCAATAAATTTTAAAAGATTGAAATTATACAAAGTGGTTTCTCTGATCATAGGGAAATAAAGCTGGAAATCAGTAAGAGGCAGAAAAGGAGAATTTAACAAATATGTGGAGATTAAACAACACACTCTTAAATAATTAGTGTGTCAAAGAAATTGCAAGAGAAATCAATAAATATCTTGAGACAAATGAAAATGAGAATACAAATATCAGACCCTATGCAATGCAGTGAAGTCAGTGCTGAAAGGGAAATGTATAGCCCTCAATGCTTAACATTAAAAAAGAAGAAAGAACTAAGAACAGGGACATAGCTACACAGCTGGAGGAACTAGAAAAAGAACAAACTATTCCCAAACCAAACAGAAGGAATGAAATAACGAAGGTCAGAGCAGAAAAAAATGAAATTGAAAACAAACAAAAAACATAGAATTAACAAAACCAAAAGTTGATTCTTTGAGAAGGTTAATAAAATTGACAAACCCTTAACTAGACTGACAAAAGGAAGAAAATAAAAGCTGAAATGAAAAAAAGGGAAATTACTACTGATCCCACAGAAATAAAAGAGCTCATAAGAGGATACTATGAACAATGTATGCCAGCAAAGTAGACAGTGTGTATGAAATGAAAAAATCCCTAGGAACATATGAACAACCTACATTGACCATAGAAGAAATGGAAGTTCTCAGTAATCTAATCACAAGTAAAGAGATTGAAACAGTCATCAAACAACTCCCCAAAATGAAAAGCCCAGGACCAGATGACTTCACAAGTGAATTCTACCAAGCATTCAAAGAAGATTTTTTTTTAAATTCTACTCAATTCATTCATCTCTTCAAAAATATTACATTCAAAAAACACGAGGTCCCCATTCACCCCCACCGCCCCCACCCCACCACTCCCCCCACAGCAACACTCTCCCCCATCATCACGACACATCCATTGCATCTGGTGAGCACATCTCAAAGAAAATTTAATACCAGTCCTCCTCAAATTCTTCCAAAAAATTGATTGGGAAGGATCATTTCCAAACTCATTCTATGAAGCCAGTACGACTCTAATACCAACCAAGATAAGGAATTTATTAGAAAAGAAAATTACAGACTCTTTTCCCTAATGAATATAGATGCGAAAATCCTCAACAAAATATTCACTAATTAAATCCAACAACACATTAAAAGAATTATTCATCATGATCAAGTGGGTTTTTTACCAGTCATGCAAAGGTAGTTCAACTCGAGAAACTTAATCAGTGTAATACACTACGTTAATAAATTAAAGAAGAAAAATCAGGGAAGTGGATGTGGCTCAACCAATTGGACCCCGGTCTACCATGTGGGAGGCCCTGGGTTCGCACCCAGGGCCTCCTTGTGAAGGCAAGCTGGCCCACGCCCTTGAAGAGTTAACAGCCCACTCCCACGGAGAGCTGACAGCCTTTGCCCACAGAGAGCTGGCGCAGCAAGATGACGCAACAAAGGGAGACAAACAGACACAGAAGAGCACACAGCAAGTGGACACAGAGAGCAGACAGCATGCAAGTGGCAAGGAGGGGGAATAAATAAATAAAATTAATCTTTAAAAAAAAAAGAAAAATCACATGGTCCTCTCACTTGATGCAGGAAAGGCATTTGACAAAATTCAGCATCCTTTCTTGATGAAAACACTCCAAAAGATAGAGATTGAAGGAAACTTTTTCAATATGATAAAGGGCATGTTTGAAAAACCCACAGCAAACATTGTACACAATGGTGAAAGAATGAAAGCTTTCTTGTTGAGATCAGGAACAAGACAAGGAAGCCCACTGTCACCATTATTATTCAATATAGTGCTAGGGGTTCAAGGTAGAGGAATCAGGCAAGAATAAGAAATGTAAGGCATCCAGCTTAGAAAAGAAGAAGTAAAACTTTAGCTATTTGCAAATGATAAGATCCTATACCTAGAAAGTCCTGAAAAATCTACAACAAAGCTACTAGAGCTAATAAATGACTTCAGCAGACTAGCAAGATACAAGATTAATACACAAAAATCAGTAGTGTTTCTATACACTAGTAATGAGTCATATGAGGAAGAAGTCAGAAAAAAATTCCATTTACAATAGTGGCTAAAAGCATCAAAGATTTAGGAATAAACTTACCTAAGAACATAAAGCATTTGTATTCACAAAACTACAATGCATTGCTAAAAGAAATCAAAGACCTAAATAAATGAAAGGACATTCTGTGTCTATGGATTGGAAGACTAAATAAATATTGTTAAGATGTCAATTCTACCCAAATTGATTTACAGATTCAAAGCAGTCCCAAGAAAAATTCCAACAGCCTTTTTAAAAGAAATGGAAAACCCAATTACCAAATTTATTTGGAAGGGTAAAGGGCTACAAATAGCTAGAAACATCTTAAAAAGGAAAAACAAAGCTGGAGGACTCTGACTTCCTGACTTTAAATCATATTACCTAGCTACAGTGGTAAAAGCAGCATGGTACTGGCAAAAAGATAGACATGTAGACTAATAGAACCAAACTGATGGTTTAGAAACAGTTCATTACATCTATGGTCAAGTGATTTTTTGACAAGGCTGTCAAGTCCACTCAGCTGGGGCAGAACACAGCACCGTTTGAATACAATAGATGGTGCTGGGAGAACTGGATACCCATAGCCAAAAGAAGGAGGATCCCTATCTCAGACCTTATACAAAAAGTAACTCAAAATGGATCAAAGACCTAAGTATAAAAGCTGGAACCATTAAACTCCTAGAACAAAATGTAGGAAAACATCTTCAAGACCTGGTAGTAGGTGATGGTTTCTTAAACCTTACACCCAAAGCACAAGCAGTGAAAGAAAAAATGGATAAATGAGGCCTCTTCAAACCCAGACACTTGTACTTCAAAGGACTTTGTCAAGAAGGTGAAAAGGCAGCCCACTCAATCGGAGAAAATATTTGGAAACCACATAAGGGTTTGATTTCCATGCTATATAAAGATCATATAAATCAGCAAGCAATCCAATTAAAAAATGGGCAAAAGACTGACGAAGAGGAAATAAAAATGGCAAAAATGCATATGAAAGTATCTTCAATATCACTAGCTATTAGGGAAATGCAAATCAGAATTACAATGAGATGTCATCTCACACTTCATAGAATGGCCATTGTTAAAAAATAAAATAAAACAACAAGTGCTGGAGAGGATGTGGAGAAATAGGAATATTTTCACTTTTGGTGGGAATGTAGAATGGAACAGCCTCTGTGGAAGACAGTTTGGCGATTCCTTAGGAAGCTAAAAATATAACTGCCTTATGATCCAGCAATCCCTCTACTAGGAATATATCCAGAAGAACCGAAAACAGTGACATGAACAGACATTTGCATGCAAATGTTCTTAGCAGAATTATTCACAATTGCCAAAAATGGCAACAACCCAAGTGTCCATCAGCTGATGAAAGGATAAACAAAATATGGTGTATACGTAACTGTGTCGCTGAAGGAGGAAATGAAATTAGGACACATATGATAGCATGCATGAACCTTGAGGACATTATGCTGAGTGATAGACAAAAGGACAAATATTGTATGGTTTCACTAATATGAGCTAAATACAAAGAACAAACACATGGAGTTAAAACCTAGAGTATAAGTTACTAGGATATAGTAGGAGGGCTGAGGAGGGGTACTGATGCCTAATATATGTATAATTTTTTATTAGCTTTAGTATGTAGAAGTATAGAAATGGATGGCGTTGATGGTAATGTATTATAGTGAGTATAACAACAGGGCTGTTTTATAAATGGGATTGTGGCTGAAAGGGCGATGTTTAGGAGTGTGAATGTCAATTGAAAGAAAGCTAGAGAATAGTCTAGGGACTGAATAACAGTGGATGGGGATTATGGAAAATAGTACAAAAACAAGAATGTTCTATGAACCTGAACAAATGTACGTTTCTATTACAACATGGTAAGAATATGGTGATGCATGGAAAAACACAATTAATATAATTTATGGACTATAACAACAATTAGTAATATTTTTGCATTTCTTTCATATGCTAAAGAAGATACTATATCAAGGCTAAAGGTCAATAGTAGGGGGTATGGAATTTTTTTTGGAGTAAGGAAAACACGCAAAAATCACTATGATGATGACTGCACAACTCTGTGATACAAGGCATGGGACTTCTGCCACCATGTAGTTGAAGATAGGCTGTGGTTAACAACGCAAATATGAGAGTGTTCTCTCATGAACTATAAGAAATGTAGACTACTAATACATAGTGTTAATAATACGGGGTGTATGGAAAAAATATACTAAGTGTATGCTATAGACCACAGTTAGTGGTAATAGTCTGATGATGTTCTTTCATAATATGTAACAAATATTCCACAACAATATAAGGTGTTTGTGGAGGGGTTGATGTGTGGGGATTCTGTATATTATGCAGGATTGTTTTGTAAGCTCACAACTTCTCTAATAACATATATATATTAAAAAATGCTTTAGCTAAATCTAATCATGAGGAAATAATCAGACAACTCCAAATTGGGAAACATTTCTTCAAAACCATTGAAATGTTCTTCAAAAATGGCAATGTCGGGAAGCGGATGTGTCTCAACTGATTGAGCATCCACCTACCATATAGGAGGTCCAGGGTTCAAACCCAGGGCCTCCTGGCCCATGTGGCGAGCTGGCCCACATGCAGTGCTGCCATTCGCAAAGAGTGCCATGCCACGTGGGGGTGTCCTGCACGTAGGGGAGCCCCACACGCAAGGAGTGCACCCCACAAGGAGAGCTGCCCCGCACGAAAAAACAGCCTGCCCAGGAGTGGCGCTGCACACATGGAGAGCTGATGCAGCAAGGTGATGCAACAAAAAGACGCAGATTCCTGGTGCCACCAAGAATGCAAGCAGACACAGAAGGACACACAGTGAATGGACACAAGAGAGCAGACAACGAGGGGGAAGGGGGGAATAAATAATAAAATAATAAATCTTTTTTAAAAAATGGCAATGTCATGAAAGACAAAGGACTGAGGAACTATTACGGATTAAAGGTGACTGAAGAGAAATTGACAGCTAAATGCAATGTGTGATCCTGTATAGGATCCTGGAACAAGGTGGAGGGAATAAGGACATTATTAAGATTGTTGGTGAAATTTGAATTTGGGCTGTATATTAAATAATAGTATTGTAACACTTTTAAATTTCCTGATTTTGGTAACTGTGCTGCAGTTCAATGAAAGAATGATCTTGTTTTTAGGAAATACACACTGTGTAATTAAGTGTAAAGGGCCTGAAACCTGCAACCTAGTCTCAAATGGTTCAGAAAAAAAATTTTGAGTGTGAATGTAGAAAGAGAGAAAGCAAATATGACAATGTTAACAATGAATCAGGTGAAAATTACATATGGATGTTTTTTAACTATTCTTGTAACTTTTTTATAACTTTGAAATTGCTTCCAAATAGAAAGATTTAAAATGTTCGTTAAGAAAATGCAAATGATGTTGTAATGGAAGCAACCGAATAAGAGCTAGAAGGCAGTTTGAGATTAGAGGATTTAAATGGAACATTCATCTGGAATCATTCTAAGATTTTTTAATATATAAACCCAAACCAGTTCTCCATTTTCCTTTGATGTCTTTGCTGAGCATCCCATGACCCCATTTAGCTATATTGTGCTAGCTCACCATGGCTCAGTGAGTCTTATTATTTCAACTGGACAGAGTCAAATAGCCTGGGGTTCTAGCTTGTGGCCTGCAGTCCTAGCTTTTTTTTCTTTTTTTTTTGGCAGGGGGGGGGAAGCGCTTGATTTCGTTTTTATTTTATTACATCATCAGGATCTTCCAAGTCCATCTTTAGGTTTAGATCACATTTTGATCGATCCTGTTTCCTTTACTTGTGGGATTTCTTGGCACAGTGCTAGACATGTGACAGTGTGTGAGACAAGAAAGGAACCTCACTTTACAAATAATAAGAGTAAAACCAAGCATTTCTTATGTCACTTAAGTGGTGGTGGAAATAAGATTAATAAAACTCACATCAGGCCTTCAGGTCCAGAGTTTATTTTCTTTGCACTTCAACCACATATCTGCTTTTAAAAATTGCTTAAATAGTTCCTGAATACAGCTGAAATAGCTCAGTTGGGAGTGCATTAGACTGAATATCCAAATAGTTCCTGATTTGGTAGGTTTATATTCTTGCCTTATTGTTTTCTTAATATTATCCTTTTTTTTTTTAACTTTTTTTTTTTTTAATTTATTTCTCTTCTCTTCCTCCCACCCCGCCCCATTGTCTGCTCTCTGGGTCCATTTGTTGTGTGTTCTTCTGTGTTCACTTGCATTCTTGTCAATGGCACCGGGAATCTGTGTCTCTTTTTGTTGTGTCATCTTGCTGTGTCAGCTCTCCGTGTGTGCGGCACCACTCCTGGGCAGGCTGTGCTTTTTTCGTGTGAGACGGCTCTCCTTGTGGGGCGCACTCCTTGTACGTGTGGCTTGCCTACGTGGGGGACACCCCTGCATGGCAGGGCACTCCTTGCGTGCATCAGCACTGCACATGGGCCAGCTCACCACATGGGTTTGAACCCTGGGCTTCCCATATAGTAGGCAGACACTCTATCAGTTGAACCAAATCTGCTTCCCTTAATATTATCCTTAAATAAGTTACAAACATTATTTCAGCTTCACAATCTGGCCTGATTGTTTTTCCCTCCATTTTGTTTCTTGTATAATTTGAGTATAAGTTCACTGAAAACAAGTCATATCAACCTAGATTAACTTTCTTTTTAATAGAGTTGGTAAACCAGAGCAGTTCCATAGATTTGTCAGAATTTTTTACAATATCATTTGAGAAAAGAAGGCAAAATTTTGACTGATTGGAATTTTTCTGATTTATATAACAAGTTCATTGAACAGCCTCATTAAAAAAGATGGAGGGGAGATCTAACTTTGTTGTCAGATTTTACAGAGAGCTGTCATTTCCATCAGGGATCAATAACACTACTATCGGCAGCCTGCTACCTGCTTTTTTAAAAAAGTTATTTGTCTTTTTTAAGTGTACAATTCAGGTTTGTTTGTTTTTAGTATATTCACAAAGTTGTGCAGCCATCACCACTGTCTAATTCAAGAACATTTCTTCACTCAAAACAGAAACCCTGTATTCATTAGCAGTCACTCCCATTTTCTCCTCTCCCTCTTTCTCTGACAACCATTAATCTACTTTCTGCCTCTATGGATTTGCTTCTTCTGGACATTTTATATAAATGGAAACATACAATATGTGACTTTTTGTATCTGACTTCTTTAACTTACAGTGTTTTCAAGGTTCATACTGATGTAACGTGTAAGAGTACTTTTTTCCTTTTTCTGGCTGAATAATATTCCATTGTATGAATATACTACATTTTATTAATCCATCCGTTGGTAACCATTTGGATTGTTCCCACTTTCTGGCTATATGAATAACGCTGATATAAAGATTCAGGTACATGTTTTCAATTTTCTTGAGTATATACCTAAGGAGTATAATTTCTGGATTATATGGTAACTCTGTGTAATTCTTTGAGAAATTGCCAAATGGTTTTCCAAAGTGCCTGTACCATTTTACATTCCCACAAGTAATTTGTGAGGGTTCCAGTTTCTCTGCATCATCACCAACACTTTTATTTTCTTTTTTTTTTTTTTAAAGATTTATTTATTTTATTTAATTTCCCGCCCTCCCCTGGTTGTCTGTTCTTGGTGTCTATTTGTTGCATCTTGTTTCTTTGTCTGCTTTTGTTTCTTTGTCCGCTTCTGTTGTCGTCAGAGGCACAGGAAGTGTGGGCGGCGCCATTCCTGGGCAGGCTGCACTTTCTTTTCACGCTGGGCGGCTTTCCTCACGGGCGCACTCCTTGCGCGTGGGGGCTCCCCCACGCGGGGGACACCCTTGCATGGCACGGCACTCCTTGCGCGCATCAGCACTGCGCATGGCCAGCTCCACACGGGTCGAGGAGGCCCGGGGTTTGAACCGCGGACCTCCCATATGGTAGACGGACGCCCTAACCACTGGGCCAAAGTCCATTTCCCGACACTTTTATTTTCTATGTGATACAGTATCTTATTGTGGTTTTGGTCAGCATATCCCTAATAACTAATGATGTTGAGCATCTTTTTTTATTGGTCATTTGTGTCTTTCCTATGGAGAATTGTATATTTAAATCCTTTGCCCTTTTAATTGAGTTATTTGCCTTTTTATTGTTGAATTGTAAGAGTTAGTTACATATTTTCCATACTAGTCCTTTATCAGATATATTATTTGAAAATATTTTCTTCCATTCTATAGGTTATCTTCTCACTTTCTTGATAGTCCCATCAGTGCACTTTTGATGAAGTACAATTTATTTATTTGTCATGTGCTTTTTTTTAAGCTATATTTTATTTATTTCTTCCTCCCTGCCCCCATTGTTTGCACTTGCTGTCTTCTCTCTGTGTCTGTTCATTGTGTACTCATCTTTTTTTTAGGAGGCACAAGAAACTGAACCCAGGACCTCCCATGTGGGAGAGAGGTGCTCAACAGCTTGAGCCACCACTGCTCTCTGCTTGTTGTGTCTCTCATTGTGTATTTTCCTTGTTTGTCTCTTCATTGCATCATCTCGTTGTGTCAGCTCACTGCGACAGCCCATCTCACCAGCTTGCTGTCTTGCTCATCTTCTTTAGGAGGCACCAGAAACCAAACCTGGGACCTCTCCCCCTCCCGTGTGGTAGGCAGGCACCCAACTGCTTGAGCCACATCTGCTTCCCCTCTTCTGCTTTTAATGTCATGTCTAAGAAAGCAGTGCCGGGAAATGGATGTGGCTTAACCAGTTGGGCTCCCGTCCATATAGGAGGTCCAAGGTTCTATGCCCAGGGCCAACTGGTGAGGGCAAGCTGGTGCATGTGTCGAGCTGGCCCACACGGAGTGCCGACCCATATTGGAATGCTGCCCCACACAGGAGTGCCCCTCTTTGTCGGAATGCCACCCAGTGCAGGAAAGCCACCCCACACAGGAGTGCCAGCCGACGCTGAGAGCTCGCGCAGCAAGATGATGCAACAAGAGACACAGAGGAGAGAAAATAAGAAGACATAGCAGAACCAGGAGCTGAGGTGGTGCAAGAGAGTACTTGCCTCTCTCCCACTCTGGAAGGTCCCAGGATCGGTTCCCGGAGTCCCCTAATGAGAATATAAGCAGACACAGAAGAACACACCACGAATGGACACAGGGAGCAGACTATGTGGGAAATGGGGGGAACGGGGTGGGGGGGGGGTGATAAATAAATCTTTTTTTAAAAAAAAGAAAGCAGTACCTATTCCAAGGTCACAAATTTTTTTTTTAATTTATTTATTTTGGGGACACGGGCTGGGGATTTAACCCTGGACCTCGTATGTAGGAAGCCAGTACTCAACCACTGAGCCACATCGGCCCCCCATAAAGATTTATACCTACATTTTCTTCTAAGAGTTTTATAGTTTAGCTCTTTTATTTAGGTCTTCAGTCCATTTGAGTTAACATTATTGTTATATATTGTGAGGAAAGTCCAATTTCATTCTTTTGCATGTGAAATCCAATTGTCCTAGAACCATTTGTTGAAAAGACTTCTTTCCCTATTGAATTGTCTTGACGGTCTTCTGAAAAATCAGTTGACCACGAATGTAAGGATTTATTTATGGAATCTCAGTTCTATTCCATTGATTCTAAATGTCTATCCTTATGCCATCACCACACTGTCTTGATTACTGTAACTTTGTATTAAGTTTTGAAATCAAAAAGTGTGAGTCCTCCACTTTTGTTCTTTTTCAAGATTGTTTTAGCTATTCTGAGTCCATTGCATTTCCATATAAATTTTTGGTTCAGCTTATCAATTTCTGCAGTAAAGACAAGTGGGATTTTGATACGGATTGTGTTGACTCTATTGCTACCTGTTTTTATAAATAAATGTTTTTTAAACAAATCAGTTTTATTGATACGTATAAATAAAGCATACTCTATCCAAAGTGTACAGTCAGTGGTATTCTGTGTAATCACATAGTTGTACATTCATCAGTTCAGTCATTATTAGAGCATTTTCGTTATTGTTGGTTTTCTTTTTTTTTATTTTTAAAAATTTTATTTGAGTATGTCATTCATACATGAACATACATAAACAATAAATGTATAATAAAAGTTGTAACCTTAAAAAACAAACATGTATCATCATATAGGGCCCCCATATATCACCCCACCACCAACACCTTGCATTGTTGTGAAATATTTGTTACAAACTATGAAAGTGTATCATCAAAATATTACTAACTATAGCCCATATCTTACATTTAGTGTATTTTTCCCAAAACCACTGGATTATTAACACCCTGATTAGTATTATATATTTGTTAAAACATTCTCATATCTGTTCTGTTAACCACAGTCCATCTTCCACTACAGAATTCACTGTTATACAATCCCATGGTTTGTGCGATCCATGGAATACATGTTTTTTAAAAATTTTAAATAAAGTTTTATTGGAACACTACCACACTCATTTGTTTATATATTGTTTATGACTGCTTTTGTGCTTCAATAAAACTGAGTAGTTGCAACAGAGACCGTATGGCCTGCAAAGCCTAAAATATTTACTATCTGGCTCTTAACAGAAAGTTTGCTAACCTCTGCTTTAAATGGTAGATTGAATTCATACTTTGAAGCACTAGAGGACAGAACTAGAAACCAACCATTAATTCAGTTGATTATTCAGCAAATATTGAGTACCTATTATGCATCTATCTTAGAAGACCCTGGGAGATGAATATAGCAGTGAACAAGACCAATATAGTTCCTGGCCTCATGAAGCTTCTTCCCAAGGGCCCTAAGAATCTGGCCCCTGCTCATCTTACCATACTCTGTGCCCTTCATCATTATACTTTAGCCACATTGGTCTTCATTCTGTTTCTTCAGTATACCACCTTTATACTTCTTTTTCCCTAGGCCGGGAATGTTTTCCCCTCATCTTTGTGTAACTTGCTCCTTCTCATCATTCAGACTTCATCTCTAATATCAAGTCCTCAGAAAGGCTTTCCCTGACCACTATATCTAAAGTATATCTCCCACTCAGCTCCTTCTCTATTCCATCACTACGTTTTATTTTCTTATCACTTATTACCATCTGAACTCATCTTACTGATTCCTATGTTTATTTTTTCTTTTCTCCCACCACTTAGTTTCTGTCTCATCTAAAAGATGCCTAACAAATATAATTGTTAACAGATAGAATAAAGAGAGCTTGCAGGAGATAGATAGCATATGTACACTCAGTATAAGGCAAACCTTTCTAATATGAATTATGGTTGTTGACTTGCCCCACTATACTTTTTTTTTTTTAAGATTTATTTTGTTTGTTTCTTCCCCTACCCTCACTGTTTGCCCTCCTGTCTGCTCTCTATATCTGTTCATTGTGTGCTCTCTGTGTCTGCTCATCTTTTTAGGATGCACTGGAAATTGAACTTGGGCCCTCCCATGTGAGAGGGAGTTGCCCAATCACTTGAGCTACCTCCGCTCCCTGCGTGTTGTGTGTCTCATTGTGTTTCCTCATTGCGTTTCCTTATTGTGCCATCTTGTTGTGTCATCTTGTGTCAGCTCACTGTACCTGCCTGTTGTGTCAGCTTGCTGTCTTGCTTGTCTTCTTTAGGAGGTACCGGGAACTGAACTCGGGACTTCCTATGTAGTAGACAGATGCCCAACTGCTTGAGCCACGTCCACTTCTTCCACTACACTTATTTATGCATAGATTTTTAACTGAAAAATATAGATATTGAAATATATTTTAAATTGTTCTTTTTCATGACTTCCAGGAGGATTTTTTTTTTCACTAACAGTCTTAATTCATATCAGGCTGCATTGTAAGCCTTGGGTTGTCATGGTGCAGTGCAAAGAACATAGTTGGATATGATTTCTAATTCTGTCACTCAGTTATGAAAGTGACCACTCGAAGTGCTTTGCAGATATTGACTCATTTCCCACAACAACCCTCTGAGGGTTTGTGTGTGTGTGTTTAGGAGGTACTAGGGATTGAACCTGGGACCTGGCTCAACCACTGAGCCATATCAGCTCCCATGAGTTGGTTTTTCATTTGTTTTAGCTTGTTGTTTGTTTTTGTTTTTCGGAGGCATTGGGAACTGAACCAGGGACCTCCCATGTGGGAATCGGGCACTCAATCACTTGAGCCACATCCATTCCTGTGTTTTTAATAGATGTAGAACCTGCAGCACAGAGAGGTTAAAGAACTTACTCAAGGAAAACAACTTGTACACATGAAACCACATTTGCTGTAGGTTATGGACAATTTAATGGATTTTCTTTTTTTCTTTTTTTTTAAAGATTTATTTATTTAATTCCCCTCCCCCTCCCTGGTTGTCTGTTCTCGGTGCGTCTTGTTTCTTTGTCCGCTTCTGTTGTCGTCAGCGGCACGGGAAGTGTGGGCGGCGCCATTCCTGGGCAGGCTGCTCTTTCTTTTCGTGCTGGGCGGCTCTCCTCACGGGCGCACTCCTTGCGCGTGGGGCTCCCCCACGCGGGGGACACCCTTGCGTGGCACGGCACTCCTTGCGCGCATCAGTGCTGCGCATGGCCAGCTGCACACGGGTCAAGGAGGCCCGGGGTTTGAACCGTGGACCTCCCATATGGTAGACGGACGCCCTAACCACTGGGCCAAAGTCCGTTTCCCAATTTAATGGATTTTCAAGGGTAATTACGTAAAGCGCTTAGAACAGGGTTTGGTAGATAATAAACTAAGTTTTCCCTATTATTACTATTATACAACTCTAAATAATAATTCTTGGACATACTAAAGTGTGACAAAAGACTGAGCTAGTTTAAAGAAGGAAAAAAAAGATTTTATGGAGATATCTGAACATTCAAACCATTCTTCCTTTAAGACAACTACCAAAGCATTAAGTGAATAGAGAGTAAGTGAAGAATCTAAAGGGTTTCTGTTTCCCTGCAGGAATTGTTTCATTCTGTTATTATATCACACCTGTGTAACCTTAATAGCTTCTAATATATGTGTATTGTGAAGCTTAAATTAATTGATATATGTGAAAGTTTAGCATCTACTATGGCATATAGTAGGTGCTCAATTAATGTTTTTGGGATTTTAATATAAATTTTAGTTAATCAGACTCATATTCTTGCCATTTTTTAAGAAGTTATAGAGAAGTGTGTGTCCACCTACATCCTATCTTTAATAATTGGCATTTCTTGTTGAGGCTTCTCTGAACAGCTATAACTTTCATGCTCTTTGGTATTGACCCTTTAGGTTGAGCCGCATTGTACAAGGGTCTAGGTCTGACGTCAGCAGGAAAGTTAAATGTGTAAAATGAATCTCACTGGATTGCCGTTGAGAGGATCCTTATGTCTGTCTGTGCAAACTGGGCCACAGATTTGTCTCTAGGCCAGAAAATATTCTCAGAGATCTTTTAAGCTTGCTCCTAAAGCAGACATTCCTATTTTCTTCTGGGTTTGGCACCTCTCTCCTTCCTCTTTTGTGGTAGGACTCAGTCCCATGTTACCATAAACATGGACCTATGTTTATCCTACTATATATTCCCTTTTTCCCCAGTATCTTATACATAATGGGTGTTGAATAAATTCTTAACAAGTTGTCTGTTTGGTCAGGTGTTGGGGTAGCAATTTAATAGCTACAGAATACTGCTTTTGAAAATGTAGGTAAATAGTAAGGAATCCAGTTGTTCAGGGTTTGTACCGTTTGTGAGTATCCCAGCCATTGTGGAGGAACCTTTGAGAACAGGATCTGGAAGGGACACGCATGAGTTGACAAGATAGAACACCTGAGAACTAATTTCAAGATGGGAACCAGTATTTACCTCGTATACCATTTTCTCCTGGCATATCATCATCATTGGATCTTCACAGGGATCTTGAAATTATCATCATCCCCATTTCCAAATGAAAAATCTGAGGCTCTGGAAATTTTAAATGACTGCCCATACAGTTAGGAGGAGGCCAAGTCAGAGTTGAACCCAGGCAGCACTTTTACATTCTAGATTTGCCTCCTAATAACCAGCCTCTCAAGTCTTCAGTTTTCTATTGTGAAAAATAAATTTTGGCAAAATGATCCCTAGACCTTTAGGTTATACCAGGATGTTCATTGATTGGCAGATTTTCTAGGTTCTTTGCTTCATTTTTTTTATTCCCTATTGTAGTGGGTCCCAACTTTTTTTCCCAGCAAGGTATGACTTATTACCTTTCCTCTGTGGACTGCACATTTTGATAGACTATTGTCTACTAAATTTTATTAATAATGTTTCCATTTTTTTTTTTTTAAAGATTTATTTATTTATTTCTCTCCCCTTCCCCCCCACCCCAGCTGTCTATTTGCTGCATCTTCTTTGTCCACTTCTGTTGTTGTCAGCGGCAGGGGAATCTGTGTTTCTTTTTCTTTCGTCATCTTGTTGTGTCAACTCTCCGTGTGGGCAGCGCCATTCCTGGGTAGGCTGCATTTTCTTTCGTGCTGGGCGGCTCTCCTTACAGGGCGCACTTTTTGCACTTGGAGCTCCCCTACGCGGGGGACACCCCTGTGTGGCACAGCACTCCTTGCACGCATCAGCACTGTGCATGGGCCAGCTCCACACGGGTCAAGGAGGACCAGGGTTTGAACCACGGACCTCCCATGTGGTAGACGGACGCCCTAACCACTGTGCCAAGTCCGCCGCCAATGTTTCCCATTTTAAAACACTTTTACACACTATGAATGCTCATGAGAGCAAAATGAACTATACACCAGGAGTTATAACACAAAATTGATATATTTCCAGTCACATGTGTCCCCCCGCAAGGAGAGCCGCCCCGTGTGAAAAAATTGCAGCCTGCCCAGGAGTGGCACCATACACACGGAAAGCTGATGCAGCAAGATGACAACAAAAAGAGACACCAGTTGCCAGTGCCGCTGACAAGAATACAAGTGGACACAAAGGAGCACACAGCAAATGAACACAGAGAGTAGACAACCGGCAGAAGGGAAGGGGAGAGAAAAAAAATTTTTTTAATCTTTAAAAAAAAAAAAAGCACAAAGCATTGTGTCTAATCCAGGCTGTCCAATCACATGTAAATGTTCTTTGTCCACTGGATGTTTAAAATTCATTAATTCACCAAAATCAGAACTAACCTAAATGTACAATGCTAAGGAAGAGGTGAAGACATGGGTTAACCTTTGGAGGAATATTCTATAGCCCTTTGAAGTAATGCTTATGAAAAGATCATTATAACAGGTGAAAAACTAATGTTATAGGTTTGGAGAAGAGAGGGAGAAGAGCGGGATACAAAACCACGTCAGCTGAGTGAAGACGGGAGATGTGTTTTGCCTGATTCACCTGTGTCCCCCTGAGCCCAGTACAGTGTTGGCTCATACCAGGCATCTAAGTTTGAGAGAGATACCTTGGAATAAAAAAAGTTATGTTTTTTTATTTTTATGGTTAAGAGCCAAGCTGTCGAGTATGTCAGAAAATGGTACACATTTTCGCTCCACTCTTTATTTAATATGGGACCTTAGGTGCATTAACCTTGTTTCATTTTTTCAAAACTTTATTGAAGTATATCATTCATACATGAACATACATAAACAATAAGTGTACAATTAAAAGTTATGAACTTACAAACATGCATAACATCATACAGGACTCCCATATATTACCCCACAGCAAATACTTTGCATATTATGAAACATTTCTCACAAATTATAAAAGGGCATTGCCAAAGTATTACTAACTGTAGTCCATATCTTACTTTTGGGGTATTTTCCCCCCAACCCACCGTATTATTATTTTTTTGTTCATAAACCATACAATTTATTTAAAATGTACAATCGGTGGCATTTGGTATAATCAGAGTTATGAACTCATCACTTCAGTCAATATTAGAGCATTTTCATTACTAAAAAAAAAACACTATCATACCAATACATTAGTGCTATGAATTATAAATCCTGTGATGTGCTTTCACTATTTCTATTTATTTCTAAACATTTCAAACACTTTTACGAATTCTGCACAAATTAAATAGCAGCTTTCCATTCTCTAACCACTTTCTATTCTCCAGTGATTTGCATTCTAGCTATTAACTCCACGAGTTTGCTCATTTTATTTAGTTCATAATAGTGAAATCAATCATACAATATTTGTCCTTTTATGCCTGGCTTGCTTCACTCAATATAATGTCCTTCAGGTTCATCCGTATTGTCTTATGCATCACAACTTCATTTCTTCTTAACAGCTGAATATGTTCTGTTGTGTGTATATACCACAATTTGTTTATCCATTCATCAGTTGATGGACACCATCTTTTGGCAAATGTGAATAATGTCACTATCAATATTAGTGTACAGATGTCTGTTCGTGTCACACTCTCATTTCTTCTGGGTATATACCTAGTAGCAGTATTGCCAGGTCACATGGTAGATGTGTATCTAACTTCCTTAGGAACTACAAAACAGACTTCCACAGTGAGTGTACCATTTTATATTCCCACCAGCAATGAATAAGCATTTCTATCTCTCCACATCCTCTCCAACATTTGGAGTTTTCTGTTTTGTTAATAGTGGCCATTCTAGTAGGTGTGAAATGTTATTTCAGTATAGCTTTGATTTGCATTTCCCTAATATCCAGTGATGTTGAACATTTTTTCATGTGTTTTTGGCCATTTGCATTTCTTCTTTAGAAAAATATCTATTCACATCTTTTGCCCATCTTTTTTTTTTTTTTACTTTTTTTTTTAAAGATACATAAATCCCATAAAATTGCCCATCTTTTAATTGGGTCGTTTGTCTTTTGTTGAGTTGTAAGATCTCTTTATATATTATGGATATTAGACCCTTGTTGGATGAGTGATTTCCAAATTTTTTCTCTTGCTGCCCCCCCCCTTTTTTTTTTGAGGTACTAGGGATTGAGCCTGGGAGCTCATACATGGGAAGCAGGCTCTCAGCCACTGAGCTACAACCACTCACCTAAGCTGCCTTTTTACCCTCTTCATAAAGTCCTTTGAGATGCAGAAGTGTTTTGAGGAGGTCCAGTTTATCTATTTTTAATTTTGTTGCTTATGTTTTCAATGTAGGTTTAAGAGACCTCCACCTACTACAAGGTCTTTTAGAAGTTTAATGGTCCTAGCTTTTATGTTTTTTATGTTTAGGTCTTTGATACATTTTGAGTTGATTCTTGTTTAGGGAGTGAGATAGGTGTCCTCTTTTATTCTTTTGGTAATGAATAACCAGTTCTCCCAGCACATTTATGAAGAGACTGTTCTGTCCCAGAAAAGTGGACTTGGTGGGCTTATCAAAAATTAGTTGACCATGGGAAACAGAAGTGGCTCAACCAATTGGGCTCCCATCTACCATATAGGAGGTCCAGGGTTCAATGCCCAGGGCCTCCTGTTGAGGGCAAGCTGGGCCACGCGGCAAGCTGGGCCACTCAGAGTGCTGGCTCATGTAGAAATACAGCCCTGCATGAAAAAAGCTACCCTGTGCAGAGTGCCGGCTGATATGGAAAGCTGGCACAGCAAGATGGCACAATAAGAGACACAGAGGAGAGAAAATAACATAGCAGAACAGGGGAGCTGAGGTGGCACAAGAAAGTAATCGCCTCTCTCCCACTCTGGAGGTTCCCAGGATTGGTTCCCGGAGCCACCTAATGAGAGAATACAAGCAGACACAGAAGAACTCACAGCAAATGGACAGAGAGCAGACAACAGTGGGAACCAGGGGAGAGAGAAATTAATAAAAAATAAATCTTTAAAAAAAATTATTTGACCATACAAGTATGGGTCTATTTCTGAATTCTCAATTTGATTCCATTGATCAATGTGTCTATATTTATGCCAATACCATGCTGTTTTGACCACTGTAGCTTTATAATACATAAACTTCAAGGCCAGTAAGCATGAGTCCTCAAACTTCGCTCTTCTTTTTTAGGATGTTTTTGGCTATTCAGGACCCCTTTCCCTTCCAAATAAATTTGGTAATTGACTTTTCTATTTCAGTAAAGTAAGCAGTTAGAATTTTGATTGAGACTGTGTTGAATCTATAAAAATCAGTTTGGATAGAATTAACATCTTCATGACATTTAGTCCTCCAATCCATGAACATGGAATGTCCTTCCATTTCTTTAGGTCTTCTTTAATTTCTTTTAGCAGTGGTTTGTAGTTTTCTAGATACAGATGGTTTACATTCCTGGTTAAATTATTTCTTAGTTATTTAAGTCTTTTACTATTATAAGTGGAATTTTTTCTTGATTTCCTCCTCAGCTTGCTCATCACTAATGTATAAAAACACTACTGATTTTTGCGTGCTTCTCTTGTATCCTGCCACTTTGCTGAACTTATTTATTAGCTCTATAGCTTCGTTGTAGATTTTTTGGAATTTTCTAAATATAGGATCATTTCATCTGTGAATAGTGAGAGTTTTATTTCCTCTTTTCCAATTTGGATGCCTTTTATTTCTTCTTCTTGCCTAATTTCTCTAGCTAGAACTTCTGGAGCAGTGTTGAATAACAGTGGTGATGGAGGACATCCTTGTTTTGTTCCCCATCTTAGAGGGAAAGCTTTCAACCTTTCCCCATTGAGTATGACGTTGGCTGTGGGATTTTCATATATGCCCTTTATTATGTCAGGGAACTTTCTATACCTGTCTTTTGAAGCTTTTTTATCAAAAAAGGACACTTGATTTTGTTAGCTGCCTTTTCTGCATTGATTGTGGTGATCAAGTGTTTTTTTTTTCCCTCTGATTTGTTAATGTGGTGTATTACATTAATTGATTTTCTTGTGTTGATCCACCCTTGCATACCAGGAATAAAACCCACTTGATTGGGGTGTATGATTCTTTTGATATGCTGTTGGATTCAAGTTGCAAGTATTTTGTTGAGAATTTTTACATCTGTGTTCATTAGAGATTGGTCTGTACGTTTCTTGTAGTATCTTTATCTGGCTTTGGTATTAGGGTGATGTTGTCTCCATAAAATGTGTTGGGTAATTTTCCCTCCTTTTCAATTTTTTGGAAGAGCTTAAACAGGATTGGTATTAATTCTTTTCAAAAATGTTTGGTAGAATTCATCTATGAAGCCATCTGTTCCTGGGCTTTTCTCTATTGGAAGATTTTTGATGACTGACTCAATCCCTTTACTTGTGATTGCTTTGTTGAGTTCTGTATTTTTTATAGAGTCAGTGTAGGTTGTTTGTGCATTTCTTGGAATTTGTCCATGTCATCTAGGATATCTAATTTGTTGTCATACAATTTCTCATAATATCCTCTTATGATCCTTTTCATTTCTGTGGGGTCAGTCATAACTTCCCCCCTTTTGTTTCTGATTTTATTTATTTGCATCTACACTTTTTTTTTTTATTAAGCTAAGTAAGGCTTTGTCAATTTTATTGATCTTCTCAAAGAACCCGCTTTTGATTTTGTTGATTTTCTCTGTTGCTCTTTTGTTCTCAATTTCATTTGTTTCTGCTCTAATCTTTACTTCTTTCTTTGCTTTGAAAGAAAGCTTTGGGATTTGCTTTGGGATTGCTTTGCTGTTCTTTTTCTGGTTTCTCCAGGTTTTGAGTTAGGTCTTTGATTTTAGCTCTTCTTTTTTAATTCAGGCATTTAGGGCTATAAATTTCCATCTCAGCACTGCCTTTGCTGCATCCCATAGATTCTTATATGTTGTGTTTTCATTTTCATTCATCTGGAGATATTGGTTTCCCTTGCATTTCTTCTTTGACCCACTGTTTGTTTAGAGTGTGTTGTTTAGCCTCCATATAATTGAGCATTTTCCTCTTTCCCACCTATTGTTGATTTGCAGCTTCATTCCATTATGATCTGAGAAGGTGCTTTGTGTAATTTCAGTCTTCTTAAATTTATTGAGAGCTGTTTTGTGGCCCAAAATGTGGTCTATCTTGGAGAAAGATCCATGAGCCCTTGAGAAGAATCTATAACCTGCTGATTTGGGGTACAATGTTCTGTTTATGTCTGTTAGATCCAGCTCATTTATCATTTATCATTGAGCATTTATTATTGCTCAAGTTCTCTGTTTCTTTGTTGATCTTCTATCTAGTTGTTCTAGCTATTGATGTGAGTGGTTTATTGAAATCTCCAACTATTATTATAGAGATGTCTATTTCTCCCTTCAGTTTTACCAGAGTTTCTCTTATATATTTTGGGGCTCCCTGGTTAGGTGCATAGATACTCATGACTTATTCCTTCCTGATGGATTGTCCCTTTTATTAATTATTTAATGACCTGCATCTCATAATTTTTTTGCCTGTAAAGTCTGTTTTTTCCAATATTAGTATAGCTACCCTCTTTTTGTTACTGTTTGCACAAAATATCTTTTTCTAACCTTTCACTTTCAGTCTATTTGCATCATTGGGTCTAAGGTGAGTATCCTGCAGACAGCATATGGATGGTTTTTGTTTTCTTATCCATGCTGTCATCCATTAACATTCAGTGTTAATACTGTAAAGGCATTACTTCAATCATTTTATCCTTTGGCTTTCATTTGTCATATCTTGTTTTTGTCTATCTTTTTACCCTTTTGTTTACCCTTTCTTATAGTCTTCACTTCTACACTCTCCTCCAAACCTGTCTCTCTTTGTCTTTTCTTTTCTGGCCACAGAACTCCCTTTAGTGTTTCCTGCAGATCTTGATTCTTGTTTATGAACTCTCCTAGAGGGTTTCTCTTTATCTGTGACTATTTTAAACTCACCATCATATTTGAAGGACACTTTTGCTGTAAAAAGAATTCTTGGCTGGCAGTTTTTCTCTTTAAGTACATTAATTATATCATAATCCTGACTTCTCACCTCCATGATTTCTGAAGAGAAATCTGCATTAAGGCTTCCTAAATATCCCTTGTGTATGATGTTTCACTTCTCCCTTGATTTCAGAATTTTCTCTTTATCTTTGGCATTTGGCATTCTGAGTATTATGTGTCTTGGGGTTGGTCTATTTGGATTATTCTAATTGGAGTACACCATGCATCTTGGGCATGTATATTCATGTCTTTCATGAGAGTTGGGAAATTTTCGGCCATTATTTACTCAAATACTCTTTCTGCCACTTTTCTCTTTTTCCAGAAGCCCCATAACATGTAAATTGGTGTGTTTCATACTGTCATTCAACTCCATGAGCCCCTGCTCAGTTTTTTCCATTCTTTCTGTTCTCGCTTTTCAGTTTCAGCTGTTCTGTCATCTACATCACTGATTCTTTCTTCCTTGATTTCATACCTGCTGTTGTATGCCTCTGTTGTTGTATACCTCTATTTTGTTTGTTCATTTGTGGTACTGGGGCCAGTGATTGAACCCAGGACCCCACACTCAACCACTGAGTCACATCAGCTCCCCTAAGTTGGTTTTACCCTTTGTTTGTTTGTTTGTTTTTTGTTTTTAGGAGGCACTGGGACCTCCCATGTGTGAAACAGACATTCAGCCACTTGAGCCACATCTGCTCCCCTCTATTGTATTTTTAATCTCACTTATTGTGTTTCTCATTCCCATAAGCTCTGTTATTTTTCTGTTCAAGTTTTCAAATTTTTCTTTGTGCTCGCCCAGTGTCATATTAATGTCTTTTATTTCTTTAGCCGTATTGTCCTTCAACTCATTTGTCCTTCAACTCCATAATTTTATTTAGGAGATTTGTATGACCATCTTTGATTAGTTCCTTTGCCTGAGTCATATCTTTTTCTTAGTATGGCTTATAATTTTTGCTGCTGTCTAGTCATCTGATTATAAAGCTGCGTTTACTCCGATGTTCAGTTTTTCTCTCTTGCCCAGGGATTTACCATTAAGTAGCTATGTGCTCCCATTGTTCTTTTTTTTTTTAAGATTTATTTATTATTTATTTCTCTCCCTTTCACACACACCCCGCCCCTCTTGTCTGCTCTCTGTGTCCATTCTCTGTGTGTTCTCCTGTGTCCACTTGCATTCTTGTCAGCGGCACCAGAAATCTGTTTCTTTTTGTTGCATCATCTTGCTGCGTCAGCTTTCCGTGTGCGTGGCACCACTCCTGGGCAGGCTATGCTTTTTTCACATGGGGCAGCTCTCCTTGCGGGGGTACACTCCTTGCACGTGGGGCTCCCCTACACGGGGACACCCCTGTGTGGCACTACACTCCTTGCGCACATCAGCACTGTGAGTGGGCCAGCTCCACACGGGTCAGGAGGCCTTGAGTTTGAACCCTGGACCTCCTGTATGGTAGGTGGACACTCCATCAGTTGAGCCAAATCCGCTTCCCCATTGTTCTTTAACTCTTGGTTCAACTTGCTCTAGATATTTAGAATTGCTCCTATTTAACTGTTCAGACCAAGGCTAGGATCCCAGTAATGGAGTGCAGGCCAGTTTCCATGGGCCTTGTAGAGGGGGCAGTAAAGGCACCAGATTGCCTCTTTTTTTTCCTTTCTTTTTTTGAGATACCTGGACCAAGGATTGAATCTGACACTTCTTATGTGGGAAGCCAGCATTCAACCACTGAGCCACATCAGATCCCCTGAGTTGGTTTTTTCATTTGTTTGCTTGTTTGGTTTTTTTGTTTGTTTGTTTGTTTTTAAGGAGGCATCAGGAACCAAACATGAGATTTCCCACATAGGAAGCACGCACTCAACTGCTTGAGCCACATCCTCTCCCCATGCTTCTTTTATTTATTTCTTACTACTTTTTCCTCCTTTGTGTGCACTTTCCTTGTCTGCCAACAGACCTCTCAGCTCAGGCCCCAGGCATGGAGGGGGGAAGGCAGGGGATGCATTCACCATAACCCTGCCTAGGTGAGTGGTACTGTAGCTGAATTTTGTCTAGATTCTTGGCTAAGCTGCAAGAAATGAATTTCAAGAGGAAGCCTCATTGATTAGGCCAGTAATTTATTAAGGTAGGTCAGGAAGAGAAATGGGAGAAAATAACAGATCATGGGTTCCAGGTAGAGAGGAAAGGGCTGAAGAGTGATGGTGATAAATGAGGGCTGATTTACAGACTACAGTTCCCCATTATAGATTATAAATACCCAGGTTTACTTGCGTATTGATCCAGGTGGGGGTGAAGAAGGTCAGAATAGGGGAAGAACAGGGACAGGGCCAGTTTACTTTCCTGCTTGCCTTTTAAACCATTAATTATTCCGCCCCTTTGTTAATGGCATGGGAGGAGTTCCAGCTGTTTGTTGTTTTGATTGATTACCCCACCCATCAATCCCCCAGGAAGGCCCAATAATAAGGTCCCTGGAGAATATCAGGTCTCCCCTGGCTTCCAGAGGAAATCTCATTCTGAATGGGAGAATCTTGTGAGAGTCTTCCAGCAGCCATCGTGGGGGTACCAATGTGTTTAATAGTATAGTTTTCCTGCCAAGTTCCAGATCTTTCTATTCTTTCCCTATCTAGCTTGCGTCAGTACAGAAGCAATGTCCTCAGAGTGGGCCAAGCCTTGCAAACAAGCTTTCTCAGATGTTGCTGTCTTTCCTTGGCTGGGCTGCACCCTCCCTCCCTCTGCTTCCTCAGCAACCAGCCCAGGGCTGTAGGGAGGGTATTTGAAATGGCAAATTATCTTTAGCTCCCTACTGGCTCTCGGGGCAAACAATGTCCCAGCCCCACCTGGCCTGACCAAGTCTGCTGGCCAAAGCCTGAATTTGTCATAGGTTGTGTCCCTCCCTCTCCCCTGTCTTGAGGAAGATGACCCCTGTAACCCCCTCAGTCCATAGCTGCCTGCCAGGGGCCAGAGGACCCAGTGCTCTTTGCTCTAAAGGTGAGGGGATGGCCACCAGCAACTGCTGCTGCCACTTTACTCACAGGATTTTTCTAGCCAGCCAAGACTCCTTTCCTTTGCCCCTCTCTCTTCTGGGTGGTATCTAGCCTTCCTCTGTGTCCTAAGCCCTAAAACAGTTTTCCCGACAGTTTCTACTTGTCCTCTATTTTTTGGGGGGGAGACAAATGAGCCCTCTGCCTCTCTAATCTTCCATCTTCCCATAAGTCTACCTGTACTTCTGCATTAACCTTTTGACCTCAGTTTCCTCATCTGAAAAATGGCATGAATAATGGTGTTACCATCATGAGGTAGTTATAAAGATTAGTTACTGGTATACTTCAAGGGCATAATATTGTCCCTAGCACATAGTAAGATACTGCTCAGTGTATTTTTCAGTACAAGGGGAGCAGTTGTAGCTCAGTGGTTGAATGCTTGCTTCCCATGTACAAGGTCCTGGGTTCAATCCCCAGTACCTCCTTAAAAAAAAAAAAAAAAAAGGAAAGTGGTATATTGAAGTCTCCTACTTTTAATATAGAACCTTCTATTCTCTCTTCAATATATGCTTTATATATTTTGGGGCTCTGCCATGAGGTGCATACATATTTATACTTGTTATGTTTTCTTATTGAAATAATTCTTTTCTATACCACCTGAATAGTGACTTTCTTTGCCCCTCATAACAGATTTTTGACAAAGTATTTTATCTGATATTTGTATAGCTACTCCAGCTCTCCTTTGGTTGCTATTTATATGGTATATTGTTTTCTATCCTTCTACTTTCAACCTACTTGTGTTTTTTAATTTAAGGGGAGACTCTTGTAAAACAGCATATAGTTGGGTCATGCTTTTTTTTATTCATTCTGCAAATCTCTGCCTTTTGTCTGGGGAGTTCAACTCATTTACATTTAAAGTAATTACTTGTAATATAGGATTGTCCTCTGTCATTTTGCTATTTGGTCTTTGTAAGTCTTATACCTTTTTTGCCCTTCTGTTCATCCAGTAATTTTTACTTTAATATTTATTGGACTTTTTGCATGGTATCATTTTGAGTCCCTTCTCATTTCTTTCTGTATATATTTTTCTTATGATTACCATGGGATTTAACCTAATAAATCTATAACAATCACATTTGATTTAATACCAACTTCACTTATAGTAACATACATATACTTTGTTCTTATGCCTCTCCTTTCCCAAATCATTTTTTGTGCTTGTTACAAATTTTATCTTTTTACATTGTATGTCCAAATTCATCAATTTATTGTTACATTTACCATTGCAGGTTCAGTCTTTTAGACTACCACCCAATAGGTTGACAAGGATGGAAAGGCACTCTACTGTGCACATAGCGATTACTCTGCTCCCTCCAGAGCAGGGCCAGGGACCCACAAGGGGAGCGCAGACTGGCTCCACATCACACCAGGGTATGGAGCTTTTCCTACCTTTTTTTTTTTTTATGGTGCCAGAACCAGGAATTGAACCTGGACCTCCTATGTGGGAAGCCAGTGCTCAACCACTGAGTCATATCAGCTCCCCTCTGTTGATTTTTTCATTTATTTGCTTGTTTTTTGTTTTTAGAAGGCACTGGTGACTAACTCGTGACTAACATGGGAAGCAGGTGCTCAACCTCTTGAGCCACATCCATTCCCTCCTACCATTTTTCTTTAACAAATCAATTTTATTGATAAGTATTAATTCACTTTTATTTTATTTCCCACCTGAAATGGTCTGCTTTAGGAGTCACTGAGAAACAAACCCAGGACCTCCTATGTGGTAGATGGGTGCCCAACCACTTGAGCCATATCCACTCCCTGCTTATTGCATCCGCTCATTGCATCTGCTTGTTGCATCTGCTTGTCTTCTTTAGGAGGCACCAGGAACTGAACCCAGGACCTCCCATGTAGGAGACAGGCACCCAACTGTCTGAGCCACACTTGCTCCCTCTCCTACCATTTTTTTAAACTTTATTTTGTACATTTAATAATTGAAAATACATATAAATTTTTTTTTAAATCATACAATAAGTTACACAGTATATTTGGTTCATAGTAATGCAGTCATACAGTATTGCTTCTGGCTTGCTTTGTTCAACATAATGTCCTCCAGGTTCATCTATGTTGTCATATGCTTTCCGACTTCATTTCTTCTTACAGCTGCATAATATTCCATCGTGTGACTAGACCACAGTTTGTTTATCTATTCATCTGTTGACAGACACCTGTTGTTTCCAACTTTTGGCAATCGTGAATAATTTCGCTATGAACCTAGGTGTGCAGATGCCTGTTTGTGTCACTGCTCTCAGTTCTTCTGGGTATATAACCAGTACTGGTATTGCAGGGTCACATACCAAGTCTATATTCAATTTCTTTAGGAACTGCCAAACAGTCCTCCACAGTGGCTATACCATTCTGCATTCCCACCAACAGTGCATAAGTGTTCCTGTCTCTTCACATCCTCTCCAATACTTGCAGTTCTCTGTTTTTTTAATAGTGGCCATTCTGATAGGTGTGAAATGGTATCTCATTGTAGTTTTGATTTGCATTTCCCTAATCATTAGTGATGTTGAGCATTTCTTCATGTGGTTTTTTTTTGTCATTTGTTCTTCTTTGGACAAATGTCTGTTCAAGTCATTTGCCCATTATTTTTTTTTTTAATTTCGTTCCCCTTCCTTCCCCCCTCCCCCAGTTGTCTGCTCTCTGTGTCCATTCACTGTGTGTTCTTCTGTGTCCATTTGCATTCTTGTCAGCGGCACCAGCAATCTGTTTCTCTTCTTGTTGTGTCATCTTGCTTCATCACCTCTCCGTGTGTGCGATGCCACTCCTGGGCCGGCTGCACTTTTTTTCTCACTGGGCGGCTCTCCGTACGGGGTGCACTCCTTGCGCGTGGGGCTCCCCTATGTGGGGAACATCCCTGCGTGGCACGGCACTCCTTGTGCCCATCAGCACTGCACCTGGGCCAGCTCCACACGGGTAAAGGAGGCCCTGGGTTTGAACCCTGGACCTCCCATGTGGTAGATGGATGCTCTATCAGTTGAGCCAAATCCGCTTCCCTCATTTGCCCATTTTTTAATTGGGTCATTTGTCTTTTTGTTGAGTTGTATCACCTCTTTATATATCCTAGATATTAAATCCTTATCACATATGTAATTTCGAAATATTTTCTCCCATTGAGTGGGCTGTATTTTCACCCTTTTGACAAAGTCCTGTGAGGTAAAAAGTGTTTAATTTTGAGGCGGTCCCATTTATCTATTTTTTCTTTTGTTGCACATGCCTTGGGTGTACGGGCCAAGAAACCACCACCTACTACAAGGTCCTGAAGATATTTCCCTACATTTTCTTCTAGTAGTTTTATGGTCCTGGCTTTTATATTTAGGTCTTTGATCCATTTTGATTTGGTTCTTGTATAGGGAGTGAGATAGGGGTCCTCTTTCATTCTTTTGGTTATAGATATCCAGTTGTCCCAGCACCATTTGTTGAAAATCCTACCATTTTTAAATCTGTGTTTTCTTGATGTAGCAAAACTCCCCAGTTAATGCAACCATTTAATTGTTTTCCAGAGTTTCAAGGAAGATGGCTCTGCCAGTTTTTGCTAATTGTGCAAAGATTCTTTGGGGGAAATAGCACCCTGGAGCATCTTACACTAACCCTATTAGTCAACTGGAACTCTTTATTGATGCATAATTTATATAAAATGAACAGATCTCAGTAGTAGATGTGACTCAAGTGGTTGAGCGCCCACCTCCCACACAGGAAGTCCTGATTTTAGTTTCTGGTGCCTCCTGAAAAAAAACAAAAACAAACAACAGATTTCAAGTGTTGAGTTAGATGTATTTTGACAATTGTGTAAACAAGATATAAAATACTTCCATCACCCCAGAAAGTTCCCATGGTTCCCCTTTCCAGTCAATCCTCCTACCCCAAATCAGCCCCTTTCTGGCTTCTTTCTCCATAGATTAGTTTTTCCTGTTTTTATACTTCATGTAAATGAAATTACATAGTATATATTCTTTTTTTTGTCTGACTTTTTTTTAAGATTTATTTTATTTATTTCTCTCTGCCCCCTCCCCCCACCCCCCATTGTCTGCTCTCTGTGTCCATTCGCTGTGTGTTCTTCCACATCCATTTGCATTATCTGGTGGCACTTGGAAACTGTTTCTTTTTTGTTGCGTCATCTTGCTGTGTCAGCTCTCCATGTGTGCAGCACCACTCCTGGGCAGGCTGTGCTTTTTTCACACAGGGCAGCTCTCCTTGCAGGGCGCACTCCTTGTGCTTGGGGCACCCTTACGTGACACAGCACTCCTTGCGCGCAGCAGCACTGATCATGGGCCAGCTCACCACACGGGTCAGGAGGCCCTGGGGATCAAACCCTGGACCCTCCATATGGTAGACGGATGCTCTATCAGTTGAGCCACATCTGTTTGCCTGACTTCTTTTGTTTAGCATAATATTTTTGAATTCTATCCATGTTGTTACAGGCCATCAAGGTTACATTGTCTATAAAGATTTTTTTTAACTTTTTAAAAATAATCAATTTCATTAATATATATTAATAAACATACTCTTTATCCAGAGTGTACAATCAATGGTATTTGCTATGCTAACATATTTGTGCATTCATCATTTCAATCATTATTAGAGCATTTTCATTATTTTGATAATAATAAGTATAAAACAAAATTCTGCACCTTTCAATCCCTCTATGCTTCCCCCACTGTACATAGCTGCTGTTTCTGGCTATTCTATCCGAAGTGTATAATCAGTGGCTTTTAGTATAATCACAATATTGTACATTCATCATCTCAAAAATTTTAGAACAATTTCATTACTCCAAAAAGAAAGACTCCACACCACTTAGCATTCCTTCCTCAGACCTACATAACCACTAATCTCCTTTTATCTTTATAATCGCCTCTCTCCCACTCCAGAAGATCCCAGAATCAGTTCTCAGAGCTGCCTAATGAGAATATAAGCAGACATAGAAGAATACACAGCAAATGGACACAGAGAGCAGACCACTGGGGGAGCGGCGGGGAAGGGAAGAAATAAATAAAATAAATCTTTAAAAAAAAAACCCAAGATCAAGGAAAGCAAGTGTGGCTCAAGCAATTGAGCTTCCGTCTACCATATGAGAGGTCCCAGGTTTGGTTCCCAGGGCCTCCTGATGAAGGCGAGCTGGCCCATGTAGAGACCTGATGCAACAAGATGACACAACAAAAAAGAGAGGAAAGACAACGAGAGACACAACAAACCAGGGTGCTGAGGTAGCTCAAGCGTGCCTCTCTCCCATGTCAGAAGATCCCAGGATCAGTTCCTGGTGCCTCCTGAAGAGAAGACAAGAAGCGAAGACAAGCAGTCACAGAAGAACACGCAGTGAATGGACACAGCAGACAGTGAGCACAAGTGGCAGGGAGGCAGGAATAAGTAAATAAAATCTTTTTTAAAAAAATCCAAGATCAAGACTCTGGCTAGTTTCTCTTACTGTACCAGGCTCTACCTACTTGGTTTAAGTTCCAGAAGATCAGTGGCTTTGTTTTGTTTTTTTGTTTTGTTTTGTTTTTTTTGGGGGGGGGTCTTTTTTTTTTTACACTTTTTAAATTAAAGTTAATAGATCACAAAGAACATTAGATTAAAAAAATATAAAAAAACATAAAGTGACTTTGTTTTGTGTACTGCTGTATCCCCAGCATCTATCCGAACAATACCAAGCATAGATTGAGTGCTCTATAAATGTATGTTGAATGAATGAACATTTATAGTTCATTGGCTATCCTTGGATCAGATGCTGCCCTGGGCAAAATTATCTGTGGCTGAGGAGATATGTCTTGAAGGGACTGTTAACATGTCCCTTCCAGTGGTAGGAGCAGAAATTTGTTTGGATCTCACTTCCACTACTGAATACTCTTTGAGCTTCTATTTACTTCTCTGTAAAATGGGTCAATGAAACCTACCCTTTCTGACTTAGATATGCTCAGTATCAAGTGAAATCATAGACGTGAACGTATTTTATAGATTATCAGCTTCCTGGCCAATTTACCTTTTTAGCCTCACTTCTCAGTGTTGTGTTTCCCAAAAGAACTTTTAACTAGCCCTCGTCTTGTCCCTTTCCTTTTGTTCCCCAGGGTCACTCAGGATGCGTGAACTGTCTGGAATGGAATGAGAAAGGAGAGTAAGTATGAGCAGGAGCACCTGCAAAGTGTTGGCAAAAGGATCCTCAAGGCTGGGGAAAGTGGTTTTCATTCCTCTTAGTTGATCTGAAGTAAAGAGTGGACCCAAGTGAAAAGAGACTCTGTTCTCCGCTTTGTTCCTAAGCTTAGTCTATAATTATCAACACACACTGTTAAGCAATTAATTCCAAATGGAAATTAGATGACCACTCAAACCCTGCTTTTTTTTTTAACAGCTCAATTTTATTGAGACATATTAATAAAGCATACAATCCATTCAAAGTGTACAATCAGTGGTATTTGGTATAATCACATAATTGTGCATTCATCATTTCAATCATTATTGGAGCATTTTCATTACAAACCCTGCTTTTGACAAACCAGTGGTTTTAAGGAATATTGGTAAATTCTCAGGAGAAAATAGAAGAGACTCAACTAATGTTTTTAAGATAACCTTAAATTCTGTGGTATCTGCTATCCTTCAAGGTCTGTGTGGTCTAGCTCCTCATCTCCGGGAAACATGGGATTGGGGAATGGGGCCCAGGAACTGGAGGAGAGGTCAGAAACCTTCACTTTGCTTGCAGCTTGCTGGCCTCTGGTTCTGACGACCAGCACACGATTGTGTGGGACCCACTGCACCACAAGAAGCTGCTCTCCATGCACACGGGACATACTGCAAATATCTTCTCTGTCAAGGTGAGCAGGATAAGCCACAGAGCAAGTAGAAAGACTTTGGGCCAGGTTGTGTTTGCTTACGTGTGTCCTGTGCATCCCTTTGGGTCATAGACACCCTTGGAATCTGAGCATCTTTTCTATGCTCTGCTTTTCGTCTCTTGAAGCCAAGGGGCCAACTCTAGATAAATTCATGTTTACATGGGTGGTGATGGTGGTGGGGTTTGGTTTCAAGCATAAACTTTGATAGCAGACTGATCTGGATTTGACTCCCTTATCTTCCACTTGGAAGCTTTGTGAACTTGGTGAATGATGGAACCTCTCTGTGCCTATTTATTCATCTGTAAAAAGGGAGTAGCACTCCATAGGGTCAATAATACAGTTCAGTGAGATAATTGAAAAAATACCTGGCCAGGTACATTCAGCTATTCTACCTTTCTGTAGGAAATGATTCTGCTGATTTGTTGATGGTGGAGTTGAACTGAGGAGAGGTGGAAGGAGAGTTGATAAATGTCTTCAAATGTTTGAAGCCCTTTTATATGGAAGTGATATGTAATTTGCCCTTTATGGTCCCAGAGAACAAAATAAGACTAGTATTGGCTGTAAGTCCACAGAAACAAGTATAAACCTGATGGGAGAAACAATTGCCTAACACTTAAAGCTTCTTGAAAAAGGTGAAAAGGGCCCTCTGGGGATGTAGCAAATGCCCTAGCCCTGAGGTATTCCACTCACTGGGGAACTTATCTACTGGGTTGAAGGTTAAAGGAAATTACCTTTATATAAGGACCTTTCCAGCTCTGAGAGTCAATAATGGATGTATGTGTGAGAATGAAGATGTCCTTTGGAAAGCCTTACTAATCTAAGACATTTTCCTAGTTAATATCAAGAGGGATTGGTTACAAAATACCTGAACAAGAAGGCAGATTAGAAAGTTCAAACTTACTAGTGACCCTAAACCCTGCCTCTTTCCCATGCTCTGAGTCTCATCTCCTGCTTCAGGGATCAGTCTTAGATGAATTTCTGTGGCTGCAGCTTGTCTTAAGATAAGCTCTCTGTCCCAGAAAGATTTTAGGTCCAGTTTGAGTCTGGGCAGTCTGTGGAGTCAGATCTGGGGAAAGGACCTAAGCCACCCATTTGGCATAATAACACAAAACATAGCGTTCAGAGACCCAGATTTGACAATGATCTTGAAACTTTTTAATCCCATAAGATGTTGGGCAAGACACAGACTTTCAACCTCCTCTTCTGTTGTTGTTGTTCAAAAATATATGTGCATGTTCTTTGCGCTCCTGGTAACTACACTACAATGTTTAGCCCACGAGCTCCCCCTAGTGGCAACTATGAGGTATGGTGCATGTGGCAGCAGCCACAAGGCCTTCGGAAGGGCCTCACCTGCTTTTGCAGTACATTGAATATATGCTGTTTCAAGGTAGGATTAAAGGGATCCAGACGTGGCTCAACTGATAGAGCATCCGCCTACCATATGGGAGGGTCCAGGGTTCGATCCCCAGGACCTCCTGACCCATGTGGTGAGCTGGCCCACACGCAGAGCTGCCAAGCGCAAGGAGTGCCCTGCCATGCAGGGGCACCCCCGTGTGGGAATACCCCACACTCAAGGAGTACACCCTGCAAGGAGAGCTGCCCCGAGTGAGAAAAGCACAGCCCACCCAGGAGTGGTGCCACACACAGAGAGCCGTCATAGCAGGATGACGTAACAGAAAAGAAATGTAGTTTCCCGGTGCCGCTGATGATGCAAGCAGACACAGAAGAACACACAGCGAGTGGACACAGAGACCAGACAACGGGGGGGCAAGAGGGGGCAGAGAAATAAATAAATTCTGTCTTTCCCATCCAGCCCTTATCTTGATGAGCCATTAGAGAAGGGTATATGGAAAAGTAAATTGTTGCTCTTGCATGAACATTTAAAGTCAAGTGAGGTATTAGCTGTTTAAATGCAAAATAATGCCCATTACTACTGCCATTTAGCCTTGTTGTGGATTGGAAGCAACTCTTCAGTTAAAAAAAAAATTGGGGAAGCAGCTGTGGCTCAAGTGATTGAACTCCCACCTATCACACAGGAGGTCCCGGTGCCTCCTAGAGAAGATGAGCAAGACAGCGAGTTGACACAATGGGCTGGCGCAGCAAGCTGATGCAACAAGAGACACAAGGGGGAAAAACATAATGAAAGATGCAACAAAGGAGGAGTGGAGTGGCTCAAGCAATTAGGTGTCTCCCTTCCTCACAGGAGGTCCCAAGTTCGGTTCCTGGTGCCTCCTAAAAGGAAGACAAGCATACAACAAGCAGACACAGCCAATACGAACAACAACAACAAGGGGGTGGAGAGAAATAAGTAAAATAAATCTTTTAAAAAAGACAAATTCGGTATCTAGTGGGAAAGAAGAACTCAACACCAAACCAAAATCATTTTCTTCCTCAAAGTTAGGTGATAGAACTGCATACTTTCTCCCCCATTATTCAAAGCCATGTTTGTGGCTATTTTATTCTCACCATATGTCATCTGGAGTATTTTGCTCTTACCTTAGGATGGTGAGGTTTCTCATTCTTTATAATAGCCCCATAGAGATATTACCTATTGTCAGATTGTTCTTCAGAAAAATTTGAACCCATTTAAAACATGTACTCCCTTAAAACCCTGAAAGCCCTTTTAATTTTAAGACTAATTTTTTATTTAATTCCCAGCTTATTAAAAAATCATTATTGGGAAGCGAACTTGGCCCAGTGGTTAGGGCATCCATCTACCACATGGGAGGTCCACGGTTCAAACCCCAGGCCTCCTTGACCGTAAGGAGTGCCGTGCCATGCAGGGGTGTCCCCGCGTAGGGGAGCCCCACACGCAAGGAGTGCGCCCTGTAAGGAGAGCCGCCCAGCGCGAAAGAAAGTGCAGCCTGCCCAGGAATGGCACCACACACATGGAGAGTTGACATAACAAGATGACGCAACAAAAAGAAACACAGATTCCCGTGCCACTGACAACAACAGAAGCGGACAAGAAGACGCAGCAAATAGACACAGAACAGACTACCGGGGTAGGAAGGAAGGGGAGAGAGAGAGAGAGAGAGAGAGAGAGAGAGAGAGAGATAGATAGATAGATAGATATCTTTTTAAAAAAAAGTCATCATGAGGCAGCATGACATGTGGGAGTCCAGACACAGAGCAGACAACCAGGGTAGGAAGGAAGGGGGGAGAGAGAGAGAGAGAGATAAATAAATAAAATAAATAAATAATAAATAAATAAATAAAAATCTTTAAAAAAAAAAAAAGTCATCATGAGGCAGCATGACATGTGGGAGTCCAGGCACAGAACAGACAACCGGGGTAGGAAGGAAGGGGAGAGAGAGAGAGAGAGAGAGAGAGAAAAACCAATCAATCAATCAATCAATCAATCTTTTTTTTTTTTAAGTCATCATGAGGCAGCATGACATGTGGGAGTCCAGACACAGAACAGACAACCAGGGTAGGAAGGAAGGGGGGAGAGAGAGAGAGAGAGAGAGAGAAATAAATAAAATAAATAAATAATAAATAAATAAATAAAAATCTTTAAAAAAAAAAAAAAAAGTCATCATGAGGCAGCATGACATGTGGGAGTCCAGGCACAGAACAGACAACCGGGGTAGGAAGGAAGGGGAGAGAGAGAGAGAGAGAGAGAGAGAGAAATCAATCAATCAATCAATCAATCTTTTTTTTTTTTTAAGTCATCATGAGGCAGCATGACATGTGGGAGTCCAGACAACCTGGGGTTTGAACACAAACAGTTGATGTTTGAATGTTAGCACTGCACCTCTATTTCTAATGGTGCTAAGTAACAATAAGACATACCCTTTGGTGTCGAGCACATGGGTAAATGCTTGATAAATGGTAACAGCTACGACTGTCATCTGCTCAGATTCTTACCTGGGAAGAGTCAGAGAAAAAGTGTTCCTCAGGTCGTCTGACCTGGCATATATCAGGATCATTCTGGCAAAGTAAAGGCATGTGTCCTAATTTTGACCTTTAGGCCCATAGGCTGCTGCTGAGGTCCAGATGGGTTATTTTCTTATGTGATATAGAGAGGGAAAGAGGAAGCTGAAGCCATCTAGGCTACTCATGGTCAACCCTACCCCAATTGTCTGACAATCCCTGTCCCATCTTTCCTGAGCAGTTCCTGCCTCACGCTGGGGACCGCATTTTAATCACGGGGGCAGCTGACTCCAAAGTGCATGTCCATGACCTGACAGTAAAGGAGACGATCCACATGTTTGGAGACCACACAAACCGGGTGAAACGCATCGCTACAGCACCCATGTGGCCCAACACGTTCTGGAGTGCCGCCGAGGATGGGCTTATCCGGTAAGAGCCTGCAACATCATGGGAACCTGTGCCCCTGCTCCCACTGGATATTGGCTCCCCCATCCCATCTGCCTGTACTGCTTTCTTCCACAGGCCTGGCTCCTTCCCTCCAGTAGAGCTACAGCCTCGTTTGTCTGCCAGGACAGTTGTCTGTGTACAAACTCAGCCGGGAACATTTGTTTTCCCCACCTTCACCTTCCCCCCTTACCTTCTCCTGTACTATATCCAGGCCCATCAGCCTTATCTCACCACCTCAGATTCCCCTCTGACCTTTCACACTGCTGTTCCCTCTGCCTGGAGTTCTCTGTCCCCAGCTCTTTCCATGTCTGACTCTCTCACCCTAAGGACAGCAGCTTAAGAGTAACGACTTCAGAAGCACTTTCTCCTACCACTCTGCCTAAAATAGACCTTCCCCATTATTCTTTGTCTCATCACCCTAATCGTAGACTCCCTAACTCTAATCACCCTGTGTAGTTATCATATTTTATTTACTTGTCGGTTTGCTTTTCATCTGTATCTCCCACTGAACTAACTGTAAACTCTCTTTGAGCAGTCCACATCTGTCTTGATTTTGGTTGTGTCTCTAGAGCCCAGCACAGTGCCTGACACATAGAGGCACTTGATACCTTTCTCTTAGCAGCTGATCAGTAGCATATGACTGAGAGGGGGAGATCTGCTTGGAAATGGTAAGATGGACTGTCCCCTTTTGTAGAACACACCCTGTATTATCATACCTTGGCCTCTGCTTCCCTTCATCCTGAAATGGTCTCATTACCTTTCTTGAACTCCTTCCTTCAGATATGACGTTAGAACTTTTTCATTATCTCCCCAATCTGTTTTAATTGCCTCCTTTGAGTTCCCATAGGACTTTTGTGCCTTCTTCCCAATTAAAGTAGAAGTAGCAACATCATATGTAAAATAAAACACAGTAATTAGAAGCAAGGCACTGGAGTCAGACAGATGTGGTGTCAAGTCCAAGCTCTGTCACTCAATGTTTGATTAGAGCAAGTTACTTCATTTCTGAACCTCAGTTTCCTCACCTGTAAAGTAGGAAGAATGATAGTATCTCCCTAATTTGCCAGAGCATTACAATCAAGATGGTATATGTAAAGCCTTTGCATGGTACATGGAAGACACAAAGCACTTATCAGTGACATGTCCAACTCATTGTTGCATGTGTTGACCTTGACTGACCAGACTGTGCTGGGGCCAGCTTGTAGGGCCTAAGCATCCAGGACATTGGGTAGTAGTAAGCACAGGCACAATAAAGTAAAGTGTCCTAGCAGAAGGTGAACATAAGCTGGACCTTTGGAATAGACAGGATTTATGTAAGCAAGGAAAAACAGAAAGCTCCCCAGCTTGATCAGTTTGTGAAGGCATTGATAGATGTGGCATGTACAGGATAAGGAGTTCTGTAATTGTAACTGACCCAGGTTTGGAAAACTGAGGAATAAGGTTGGAGAGGTGTATGAAAACCAGACTAAAGAGTAGATCTCATGCTGAAAGTTTTGAGGAATCTTTGCAATTTTTGAGCAGGAGAGTGATATAATGAAAACAATATTTAGGAAGTGCAGTCTGGTAAGGATGGCTTGGAAATGCGAGTGAACAGTGAAGGAATTATTGCAAACGTCTAGGCAAGAGATGGGTGAGCACACAGATGATGCCCCTTCCCCTTTCTGAATGTACTTGAGTATTGGTCACAAAAAAGTTCCCAGTCAAGAGTGGTGGGGCTCTAAGAGTTGGCTGCTGCTGGGCTGACTTTCTGGCTTTACCTTTACCACCTGGATGGGAATTTGACTTGGTTTTTTTAGGTAGTTCATAGATGATCTCCACATTTTGTGTTCTGTCACCTCCATACTTCCTTTGTTTCCTGAAAAAAATAATATCAGGAAGCTATAGAGCAAAGTGGTTGAAAATTCAATCTTAAGAATCTGTCCCAGCTCTGCACATACTAGTTATATCATTCTGAGCAGGAAATTTAAATTTTCTGAACTTCAGTGTCCTAATGATACCTGAGATTTGGTCTATAGATTTAATTGGGTAATACATGTAAAACACACAGACAGTACTGGACCCAAAGCAAGTTCCCATTAAGTGTTCATAATCAGTGGTGGTAGTACTAGTAGCCATAATACTGACATCTGTTTTTTTTTAAAAAAAAAAAAAAGAATGGTATCTACCTTTAGAGATTATGTTAGAATAAAATAAAATGTGCAAAAGACTTAGTACAGTGCCTGGCACACAGTGGACACAGAAGAAATGGAAGTGATTTTTGACATTCTTATTCTTTAGAAACAGGCCCAAACTCCTCCCAAGCCTCTTGCCTAATAAGGTTTCAGCTTCTCCCCTTCCACACAAGACTTCAACCCCCAACTCCCTAACTCTGTCCTCTCTCACAGCCAGTATGACCTTCGGGAGAACAGCAAACATTCGGAGGTGCTGATTGACCTGACAGAGTACTGTGGCCAGCTAGTAGAGGCCAAGTGCCTCACTGTCAACCCCCAGGATAACAACTGCCTGGCGGTAGGAGCCAGTGGGCCCTTCGTGAGGCTCTATGACATTCGTATGATCCATAACCACAGGTATGACTAGTTCACCTTCCTGTCAGCAGCCTCCCTTCTCAGGACTGGGCTAGGGCTAGGGCCAGGACAGTGACTTGTATGGGCGAATCCCTAGGGAGCTGCTGCTCTTGCCCTCATTACCATACTTTCTTCTTTTATGTGGGTTTTTAAAATCTTGAGATATAAAAAATAATATTTCATACTGGTTTTGAAGAATATGAACAGTATTAATTTTTTAATTACCCATAATCCAATTACCTGAAAGAAATGAATGTGTATAATATTTTTGGCTGGCGCTTTTGCTATGAATATACAGGGTCATTATCTTGTACATGTAACTTTCTTCCTTAAAAAGAAAAAGAGTAGACTATGCTCAGAATTCCTATAGAAGTCCCAGACCTGAGCAGCAACTCTAGCCTAGCCCAGACTTTTTAGGTGGGCTCTCAAGACAAGTTGCAAAAATGTCTGGCCTACCTTACTTTCATTCATGGATTTGGGGGACCTCTGATCCCCTCATGTACTACATATGATCAGGCCCTGAGCCTTAGCTTCCTCATGGTAAACCAGGAATCATAGGGTGGTTGTAGGACCAAGACCATTTACAGGACCTACTCTGTAAAGTACTGTAATGTATGTGTCCACAGTGGTCAAGCTGGTGAACCTTTAGAGTTGCTGAGGTAAGGAAGAAAGATACCCCATATCTCTCAGGGATACAAACTGAAGTTTTCCTCTTAGGGAGTGTGGGTTGGTCTATCCAGGATTAGTGCTAGGGGTTGTAACCTATATGGTATGCCTTCCCACCAGAAAGAGCATGAAGCAGAGCCCTTCAGCAGGTGTGCATACCTTCTGTGACCGGCAGAAGCCCCTTCCGGATGGTGCAGCCCAGTATTATGTAGCAGGTAGGACTCAGCCCAGCTCTGGCCCCAAACTCTTGGCTGGATGACTGACTGTTTCTGGGGCAGTGCAGGGAGGCAATATGGTACAGCTATTAAGAGCAAGGGTTTTAGGGTCAGACAGACATGGGTTTTAATCCTGACTCAGCCATTAGCCAACTGTGTGACCTTTGGCAAATTACTTAACCTTCCTGAGCCTTAGTTTCTTTTCTGTAAAATGGGATTGTAATGACTAAATTAGATAGAGCATATAAAGCAGTCAGCCCAGTGCAAGGTGTAAGGACTCAATCCTTGTAGCTGCTATGATGATGAAGATAATTGCTATAATATAATGCTTCATAAGGCTTACTTCAAACAGCTCTCTGCCCCTTTGGTGGGGACTGGGAGCCTCACACTGTGTGATTGGGCTGTTGTCTGCAGGTCACCTGCCAGTGAAATTGCCTGACTACAACAACCGCCTGAGAGTGCTGGTTGCCACCTACGTGACCTTTAGCCCCAATGGCACAGAGCTTCTGGTCAACATGGGAGGGGAGCAGGTAGGTGTGACTGCCCAAGGTGGTTCTGCTCCACTACCACCACCCCAGGTCCAGCAGGGAGCATCTCACCTTTACTGCCTTGAGCTGGGTAAGAAGCAACAGCCTTGTAAATGCCAATACAGTGATGTGGCATGATTGCAATTCCCAGAAAGGTATCCTGGCCTGATCTTTTTCCTTCTTTTTTATATTTAAATGAACTAGACAGCTGTATGATAACATAGTATTTTGGTTCAGAACATAGTCTTTGGAACTGTCTTCAAATGCTGGCCTGCCATTTCCTAGTTCTGTGCTGTGCTTTGAGCAAGTCTCTTCATTTTTTTTGAGCCTAGTTTCCTCATCTTTAAAATGGTATCACCATTTTCTGTGCCAGGTTGTGAAGTTTAGAGAAAATGTAATGAATCCAGCACTTGGTGCCTGTCATATGTCAGGTACTTATCAAATGGTAGCACTTGGTAATGGTAGTTATAAATAAGTAAAAACAAGACACAGCTTAGTCTTATTGTGTACTCATAACAGAGGTAGAGATGCAGGTACAGATGTCCCAAGTTAAAAGGCATAGGAAAAGGTTAATGTGAAAATGGCTGAGTGTGGGCAACAAGGAGCAGGGCTGAGTGACACGGGGTCTTAACCACCAGTATTCAGGCTCTGTGTCTGGACATCACCTAGGGCTGAGAGGAAACCTAGAAGGAAATCCCTGGGGCTCAGTACACAGCCAAGCTGTGGTTTGGGGCCAGCTTTGCAAAGTGTTCCTTGATAATGGCAGGTTGCCTAACCTGTTTGTGTGCTCTCAGTATATTTAGTGAGCCTAGCATTAATTCACTTTTTCTGCACTTACTGACCACTTGGGACTAGCATTATCATAAATGTAGGGCAGACAAATGTGACGTGTGATCCATCCCCAGGCTGACAGGGGAGACATGGCAAGTGAAACTGTTGATGACATTACAAGGCCAGATGTGCTTACATATAAAGAAAGAGAATGGAGATTAGGTGAGCACCTGAGTTCAGAATAAGGCTCCAGCTTCCTGGAGCTGAGCCATCACCCAGCCTGAAGGCAGCATACTTACGTACGTTTGGAAAAGCCGTGCAGCAGAATGGTTAGGAGCCAGCTTCTGGTACCAGAGAGGCCTGGGTTTGGGTCTTGGCTGAGCAACATGCTGCTTTATGACTTTGGGTTAATTACTTAAACTCTGAACCTAAATTTTTTTCATCAGTTTAAAAAAAGAGCAATGATAATAGTATGTTTTCATAGGGTGGTTTCTAGGCTGAAATGAGATGTTGTGAGTCAACTTAGCAGAGTTCCTGGAATAAAATAAGTATTCAGTAAATGTTAGGTAATCATAGATAATATTTATTTACTGAGAGAAATAACTAGCAGTGTTACTTTGGACAAGTCACATCCCTTCTCTGAGGCTTCAGTTTTCCCATCTGTAAAATGAAACACTTGGCTTTGTGATCTCTGAGGACCTTTACAACTTTAACATATGATTCTAAGTAATGACAATATTTCAAGCAGAGTTTTTGGTAGATCAGATAGCCCATCCTGAGGGTCAGGAATAAGGAAGATTTTCCAGCCTAAGGCTCTCACTAAAAACCCCTCCTAACCTAATTCAGTGACTCAGAGGCCCCTAGTTCCATGCCCAGCACTCACTGTATTCATTCTGTGACTCTGGTTTGTGAGAGCCCCCACACCTTGCTCATGGTCCACCTACATTATTACTTTATGACCTCCGTCTCTTTTCCTGTGCCATCAACTCTAGGTCTATTTGTTTGACCTGACATACAAGCAGCGGCCATACACCTTCCTCTTGCCTAGAAAGTGCCACTCCTCAGGGGGTAAGTTTAGGGCTTAGCCCTTCTCTCTTAGGGTATCTCTGCTGAAATGTGGTTAGGGAACTTGTGCTACTTCTGCTGAAAAGCATGCCCCTTCCCTGGGACCATGTCAGTAATCCTCCAAAAAGAATAGTTTTTCCAAACTAATACCATCTGTACAGTAAAAAGAAAGATAATAATAGGTCATAGAGATCTCTTAAAGATGTTTGTGTCACACTCAGAAAAGACAGATTTTTTCCATGGCTTGGCTCTAAAGGACCTTAAATTGCCCTCAGTTTGGCTCAGTCTCCTCCCTGCCTTCCTGGGGCCTGCAGTTGTTTTAGACACCATCACTACCCCCATCCAGTTAAGGGTAATGCCAAGTTGGAGCTGTGTCCCTCGGCAGCCAGCAGAGGGCATGTGGGCTTTTTTTTGGCCTGACAGTCAGAACTTGCTTTCTGGAAACGGATCTTACCCTGAGAGAATAGCCCCATAATGGAACCCACAACCCTGTGATGAAAGCTCAAGGGAAATGTCAACCTCGTCCTGAGTTTTTGCTGTTTTTTTCTCTCCGTGTTCTGCCAGAAGTCCAGAATGGCAAGATGTCCACCAATGGTGTGTCCAATGGTGTGTCCAATGGTCTGCACCTTCACAGCAATGGTTTCCGGCTGCCAGAGAGTAGGGGACACATCAGGTAGGCCAGCTTGACTTGGCCAGCCCTCCCAGCCCCAACTATACCTTATGGACTGGTAGGAGGGGCATGTCCTGTAACCCCGCCACCTGATCCCTGCCAAGGCATACCTCCTAGAGGGTGGGGACTGCAGCTGAGAGGCTTGTGGAGGGTGGCTAGTGATCCCAGTGCTTCATCTACCTCAAACTGAAGTTCCTCTGTACTTGTCCTGGTACTGGTACCAGTGACTGGAGTCAGGACCCAGAGGCCAGCTGTCTCTTAGCTCTGAGTGCTCTTGAGAAGGGAATTCCACACAGATAAGTACCTCCTCCCATCCCTACCCCCAGTTTTATTATTCACCATCCCATAAGCATTTCTTGCCTCTATTCTGCCAGCCCCTCTGCTGGGTTTTGGATACAAGATTGCATTAGAGGTGCTCATATTCTCTAGCCCTTGAGAGAAACAGAATTCTCTATAGGGAAATCCGTAGGAGGAATCTGGGTGGTCATGAAGTTCACCTCAGCATGGAGGAGGTGCCTGTGCCAGGCAGTGTTGACTACTACTATGCCCAGGAATTTGATTAAGAATTGCCTTAGATAGACCTGTCCAGAACAGCTTCCTCTCTGTCCCTTTGGTTTTCTGCTAGTCCTATATTCAAGAATTTCTAGAATTATATTTATCACAATAACCCTTGTCAGGAATAGGAGCATCTTCTCTTCTAGATGGCAGTGTAGGCTCCAGGGGCCAAGAAAACTGGGGTAACCTTCAGGCAGGGGTTGCAGACTTCTTGAGGGACTACCTGACCTTCTTTGGCTGGCCTGACTAGGTTCTGCTTCCTCTGCAGTCCCCAAGTGGAGCTGCCTCCATACCTGGAACGTGTGAAACAGCAAGCCAATGAGGCTTTTGCCTGCCAGCAGTGGACCCAGGCCATTCAGCTCTACAGCAAGGCTGTACAGAGCGCCCCTCATAATGCCATGCTCTACGGGAACCGAGCTGCTGCCTACATGAAGCGCAAGTGGTAAGTATTCCCAGGCCAGGATAAGGAATGAAGCAACTGGACCAAAAGAGGGTGGGCCTGATGGAGCTGGAGTTGCTGAGGCATCCAGGGAGGGTATCACTGACATCCTGCTACTTATTAGGGCTTCTTAGGCTCAGGCCTCTCTTCCCTATCTTGAGGCTGATGGTGGGCAGGTACCTAACCCATTAGTCAGGGAAGTCTCAAGCACCAAGGAATCTCACAGTTAAGTGGAAAGGAGACATGTTCACAAGTAGCTCCAACATGGTGCTTTGTTCTTGAGAGAATTGTTAATCCCAGCTGTAGGAGAATTGGGTCTTGAATTGGGCTTTAAAGGAGCAGCAGAATCTTGCTAGGTGGAAATGAAGGGTTTGGTGAATTCATTTGGTGTCTGTCTGAAATTACTGTGCAGCTTCTTGCCCCCAGGGATTGGTTTCTTGTGTTCTTAGGCCCTTTGGACAAAGCACAAACAAGATCTCAGAGATCTGAAGCTGTGGGTCATGCTAGAGTGTGGTGGCCAATGGTAAATTAATGGGTCCATATCCTGAAGAACCCCTTTTCTTTGGGGACCATCAGAGCCCCCAGCCCTTCTGCTTGCCGCACTAACAGTCAGGCAGGCCCTACCCCTGAGCCAGGACCATGACTGAAGATGGATAGCACTGGGCCCAGAGCCATTTCTGCTCCATCTGGCATTCGTCAACTCTACCCAGACAGACAGGCCAGCTGGTGTGCCATCATCTGGCTGCAACCAGGCAGGCAAAAGAGGGAGGCTTGAAAAACCTACCCAAGTCAGCAGGGCTGGTAGGTGAGGGTTGGGGAATATACTATCTCCACAGGCCTTAGCCCAGGCATCAGGAGTTTGCCAGGAGCTCAGGTGACAGCCAGACCCAGGAGATGACTGTTTTGGGACCATCCTGGCATATATGGCCTCTCTTTCCCGAGAGTTGTGTAGAATTCAGTGGTCCTCATCCAGGTTCTAGGTGAGTGCTCAGCTCCACATCTGCATTCTTGCTAAGAGAGGTTAATGATTTCCCAATTCATGTCTTCCCATAACATGTTCTGTGAGCTCCTACTGTGTGCTAGAGACTAGAGATACAAGGTTCTGCCACTCTAGTTGTCTATGCTCCAGAGTACCCAGACGCTGGATAGGAGATAAAGGCATAGATTCAGTTCAGCATAGAAGAGAAGGGAAGCAGTAGGTCCTTTGTACAGTGCAGGTAAAGCACTGTGTGCATCAAGAAAAGTTGGGTTGCTTTAGCTGGGAACCAGGGAAGCATCAGGAAGATGTGGTGTCTAAATGGACTTTAAGTGTGGGCAGGAGATGGAGGGGAAAAGAGGACTGTGGGGGAAGGACATTCCAGGGAGATGAAATGGTATGAACAAAGGCGTGGGGGTGCAGGGCTGACTGAAGAGCCTGTTTGTAGAACAACAAATCCATTTGGCAGGAGCAGAGGGTTCAAGAAGGGACTGGCAGGAGATGAGTCTGTGAGGTAGCCTGGGGCTGGCCTGGGAAGGGCTTGGAATGCAGAGCAATGGCGTTTGGCCTCAATTCAGTGGGTGATGGGCAGCCACTGAAGGGTTCTGACCAGGAGAGGGATGCAGTGAGTGCCTTCCTTTCATGGAAATTGATCCAGCAATGGGTTTAGGATGGGTGAGCCCTGGGTCGAGCCAGCTCTCTCGCTGTCCTTACATGCCTGCCAGTGACCCCTAGAATGTCACATTCTGTCCCAGGCCATTCTCCCCAGGGCTGCCATCTGCTCCTGGCTGGGGAGAGGAGGAGAGGCTACCATCCCTGGCTCCTGGCTGGTCTCTGGTCTGGCTCCCTCGCCCCAGGAGCTCTAAGGGCCACCTTGCAGGTGGTACTTGGATTTCCAGGCAATGCCTGCTCCTTCCTCATAGCCCCTCATTCTGACAGAGGCCCTGCCATCGAAGGAGCTCTGTGTTGTAGCTACTGCAAGAGCTGGATGCTTTTTAGTGCTACAGGGTCAGGAGAAACTTTCCCATGCCAAGCCAGCTTGCTTTAGCCCTGTGCAGGAGGGTGGTGAGCTGTGCCCTTGGTGGAGGGACCACCAGCTCTAGGAAGTGCTCCTGGGCAAGTTGGGTCCTAGGCCCACCCCCAGCTCTGCAGAAAAAAGCAAAACAAAACAAAAAACAGCTTTCAAAGAGAAATGGCTCCTGTGACCCCTCTGGCTCTCCAAATGAGAGGCAAGTCTGGGGTGTTGGAGGAGTGTGTATTCTATATTCTAAACACAGTGTGGGAGGAGGAGATTCTCCTTTGGCCTCCTCTCCACTTCCTGCGTCCAAAAGAACACTCCCACTTCCCTTCATCCATGCTTCCGGAGGCTGGAGAAGTGAGTGGGGGGCAATTTAGAGCTCCTGGCATGCGCGCACGCACGCGCACACACACATATACACACACACACACACCCCTTGCCATCAGCTTCCAGAGAGCTGACTCTGCCAGACTGTCAGGCCCCATCCTCCAGCCCCAGGAGGTAGAGGCCACAGCTGCTATGGATTCGTCAGCCAGGACAGAGGGGGGCCTGACTGAGGGCTTGCTGCCTGCTGGTCAGACCCTGAATCCCCAGCCTGGTACTTCTGGCTTCCCCAGACTACAGAACTGTCCTTGAGGGCCCCCTGCCTCAGATGTGGCTTTGAAGGCCAGCCAGGGGCATTTGAGAAGGTGGATGGAGGAAAAGAAAAGGAGGGCTTGGGGAACCTGAGGTGGGCAAGATGCCCAGCCTTCTGCTGCAGAGCTGCGGGTGCCTGGGGCTTAGCTGGTATGCAGTTGCATTCTGTGCCCAGCAGAGGGCATCCTGACACCGGTTTTTGCCACACCTCCCCAAGACCTCAAGATTCCTGACTTGCCTCCTTGATATGCTCTACCTCCTGGGAGGGAGGCCAGGGTCGAGCCAGGATTCTGTCCATCCCCAAGTCCCCTCCTTCCACACATCACCAGGGACATCATGTCTCGCCCTGAGATCTCTCAGAGGTGGGTTGGCTTGGTCCAGGAAGGGGAGGAGACTGAGTGGAGACTCCTTGCTTGACACATGGCTCCATCTCCAAGTCACGCTCCCCTGCTTTCCCAGGGATGGTGACCACTACGATGCCCTGAGGGACTGCCTCAAGGCCATCTCCCTAAACCCTTGCCACCTGAAAGCACACTTCCGCCTGGCCCGCTGCCTCTTTGAGCTCAAGTATGTGGCCGAGGCCCTGGAATGCCTGGATGACTTCAAAGGGAAGTTCCCGGAGCAGGCCCACAGCAGCGCTTGTGATGCATTGGGCCGCGACATCACAGCCGCCCTCTTCTCCAAAAATGACAGTGGTGAGTGGGTAGTGAAGAGGGGTTGCTGTCATTCTTTGTATTTGAGATGCTGCATGACATTCTGAAAAGGACATGTTCTGGGATGAGAGAAGCCCTGGATTCAGATACTGATTCAGAAACCATGTGACCTTGGGACAGTTACTTGGTCTCTGAGACTCAGTTGTCTCATTTGGAAAGGAAGAATGATTGCACCTCTCATTTAGAGTTTCTATTGAGGATTAGCAGTAACACATTTAAACACCTGACATAATGTCTGGTACTCAGGAGTAAGCTGAGCCCAGCCAGGCCACATGGGCTCCTGCTAGGCATTCTTACTGGCTCACAGATAGGGCCTTGGCCCCTCCACTTGGACATCTAAGTAAGGGACAGCAGCTGGCTATTGAGCTTGTTCCAGTTTGTACAAGTACAGCAGAGGCAACAGCACAGGGTAGTATCAATGCCTCAGGCTTGGGATATGGAACTTCAAGTTCTAGTCTCAGCCCTACCATGTGGTAATTGTGTGACCTTGGGTAAAGCACAGCCTCTCTGAACCTTTTGCATTACCTGCACAGAGAGCATACAAAACCCTGCCCCGCTCAACTCAGTAGTGTTAGAGAGAGCTGGGTAATTGTACGGTGGTCTATAAACGTGAAAGTTGAGCTGATTGGAGGCAGACATGGATCTTCACCTCTCTCTTTTGCGGTTTACTCCTTGTAAGTGATTCATTTGTTGAATGAATAGTTATCAAGCACCAGCCATGTGCCAAGCACTGTGCTAGGCCCTGGAAACACAGCTGTGAGCAAGTCAGCTGTGTTGTCTGTGTTCGTGAGTTTACAGCCTAGTGAAAGAACCAAGCAGTGAAGGAGAAGCAAAGTTTGATGAGTGCCTGGGATCTGAGACAGTCTAGGAGTGTTGGGGTAAGGGTTGATGGCCGCCTGGGGTTCTTGAGGAGGAGACATTTAAGCTAAGGTCTTAAAGATGAGGAGGAAGAGATAAGTAGATACAAAGTGTGGCTGCGGGAGATAGAGTTCCTGGCAGAGGGATCAGCACGTGCAAAGCCCCTGAAGCAGGCAGGAAGAGGCCCTTCAAAGGAACTGAAAAGACTGGTGTGATTTTACTCAAGTCGGCACTTCCCTTGGAAGCCATGATAACTTGTCTTCCAGAGAGTAACCGCTAGGACTCTATTACCTTAAGAGCCATGAACCCATTTGGAAAAATCACTCATTGAAGGCTTTCTTTGCTAGTCCCTCCCCCCCACCCACCCACCCATCATCTGCACAGAAATAGACATTGAGCCTGCATGTCCTTGGGGCTTCTGGGCCTTTACTCAGGCCTCTGAGGCAAGGCCCTCCTGGCTTCAAAGGTCTCCTCTTGAACATCCTCAGGGGCCAGATCCAAAGATGTTTCTTCCCTATAATCTTTCTCAATTTTCCAGGCTAGAAGTAGAGGCAGATAGTTCTACATTGCTGATGCTTGGGCTAAAAACAGTACCTTGGGTGGGAAAAAGGGGGTGGGAGGGAGAGGGCCGGGGCTCTCACCTCTCCTTGATCTCTGACCCCAGAGGAGAAGAAGGGAGCTGGTGGTGGCGGCGGCCCAGTCCGTCTTCGCAGCACAAGCCGCAAGGACTCCATCTCAGAGGATGAGCTGGTGCTGCGGGAACGAAGCTATGATTACCAGTTCCGCTACTGTGGCCACTGCAATACCACCACAGACATCAAGGAAGCCAATTTCTTTGGCAGGTCCGAGGCCATGGAAAGCACAAGGGCACAGCCAGTTGGCAACAGGAGGTTGGGGGCACAGGGGCACAATGCTTTTACAAGAGTCTCAAATCTTGGCTCTGCTTCTGTGCCTTGGGCAAAGGTTTTCATCTCTGTCAGCCTCAGTTTCTTCATGTGTAAAATGAAACCAGCTATACTCATCCATGGTACCATAATGCAAGTAAAGAATCCAGCATAGTACCTGGAATGTCTCCATGTGCCAGAGCTTGATTTCTTTAACTGGATTCTTGGTGCCTCCCTCTGCTGGAGGTATGAGGCAAGAACCCTCAGGATCTTGGCACACCTATTACATTGTCAGAACTGTGTCCCAGGTACTAAGGGTCATAGCCTGTGTCTCAGAACTGTCACCCTAAAACCCACTTTGTAGGTGTTTGCACTTTCTTTGGGTAGATAAGACACATGGACATGAATCAAGAATCTTTCCTTCAAGGACCCTCTAAAGATCAACTGTGTGAGGGGCACTTGTGCTATAGAATTTGGGGGTCTGAATCTGGGAAGGCTTAGATGAGGGTGTTCCCAGAGGCCTAAGAGATATAAGGCCTGATCCTGGCACCCAAGGAGGTTATAGTGTACTTTAGAGGAGAGTATCTCGGAAGGACCCTTGTGGTCCCTTGACCCTGGATTTAAGAGAAGGGAGTTGAACAGTGCACAGGGTTGTGCAGTATGGAAAGGACTATCATGTGTATGGGAGTTCAGACTCTAAAGCAAAGACCCCAGAATGTGGGGGCCTGAGTGGCTCCAGATATCCCTGCCCCCCTTCCGCCCCGCCCTAAGCTATGCTGTCTCTACTTGAGGCTGTAGGGCAGTACCCCACCTGACCTCCCTGCCCTTTGCCCCCCTGCCAGCAACGCTCAGTACATCGTCAGTGGCTCTGACGATGGCTCCTTCTTCATCTGGGAAAAGGAGACCACCAACCTGGTTCGCGTGCTCCAGGGAGATGAGTCCATTGTGAATTGCCTGCAGCCGCACCCCAGCTACTGCTTCCTGGCCACCAGCGGCATTGACCCTGTTGTGCGACTTTGGAATCCCCGGCCAGAGGTGAGGATGCAGGCGAGGTGGTAGAAAACCAGCAGGGAGGAGGGTAGAAACCCTGTGCAAGGCCTCCAGCTGGGCCTGTGAGGGCTGGGAAGGGAGAGGAGCCATGCAGAGGCTCAAAGCTGCTAGGATGAGCGGGCTCTTACCCTAGGGCCAGAGCTGGGTCAGGGTAGGAGTCATTAGGTTCTGGAAATTCCAAAAGCAGTGAGTGATTCCAGGAGCAAGAGTGGACTCCTGGGAAGAGGATATGGCTCAATGGATAGAGCTTCCGCCTACCATATGGGAGGTCAGGGTTTGATACCCAGGGCCTCCTGGGCTGTGTGGCAAGCTGGCTCATGTGGAGTGCTACCACAGGCAAGGAGTGTCACCCCGTACAGGGGTGCTCCCCGCACAGGAGTGCAGACCCCCCAGGAGTGGTGTTCCTCACATGGAGAGTGGACGCAGCAAGATGGTGCAACAAAAAAAAGACACAGAGCAGAGACAATATGAGACACAGCAAACTAGGGAGCTGAGGTGGAGCAAGAGAACAATCACCTCTTTCCCACTCCTGAAGGTCCCAGGATGGGTTCCTGGAGCTACCTAATGAGAATGCAACAACACAGAACACACAGTGAATGGACAGAAAGAGCAAAAGGGGGGGTGGGGGGGGGAAGGAGCTAGAAATAAGGAAAAAAAAGAGTGGGCTCCTGCCCTCTGGGAGCACATCGCTGAGCTGGCTGCAGAGACTCATACAGGAAACAGTGACCAGAGACAAGGGCTACAGGATGGCAGAGAAAGGAACCACATCAGCTCTCAGTACCGCCTCATGAGAAGAGGCTCCCTGAATGCCCTTCCCTTATATGCCAGTGTGGGATGTCCCCCGGAAGCTGTGCAAAGGCCTGCCCCTCAGTCATATGGGCAGTATGCTGGCTTTGGAGCCTGGCAGACCCAAGGTTGAATCCAGCCCCTTCACTCACTGCCTGAGGGACTTTTTGACCCAGGTTTTTGTCCTCTGTGTACTGGGAATAGGAATGACAGCACATCTTAAGACTGCTATGAGGATTTAAGTAATGCCTGCTGAGTATCCAGCCCACTGGGGCATTCAGGACAGTGGGACAGTGTGGTCCCCTCTACTCCTAGTGGAGTAGGCAGGTGACCCACCCCCATCCCCTTCTCAGCTGGCAAAACCCAAGTCAAGTGGCGTATCTAATTCCAGAGATAATTTACTGTGACTTTTAAAGACAGAACCCTGCAGGACCCTCCCTTGCAAGGAGAGGGAAAAGAAATACAAAGGACGGTTGACGGGTTTGAGGGTTCTGCAAGAGTACAGAGCAGTTGTATCACCCCTCTTATATCCCAGTGTATGTGTACCCCCTCAGCACAGTCTGGTATGTGTGCCTCCATGTGTCCCATTGTGTGTCCTTTCCCTCATGTGGGTCCCCCAATGTGGTGTGCTGCCCCACAATACCTCTGCATGGTGTGTCCTCCTGTGTATAGCCTGGTGTGTGCGTTCTTCATAGAGGTAGCTCACTCTGTGTGTTCCCTCTACACATACATCCCAGTGCTCATCCCTCCCCATTTATACTGGTGTCCCCCCTCCCTGAGCTCTCATGCCTTCCCCCCAGAGTGAAGACCTCACAGGCCGCGTCGTGGAGGACATGGAGGGCGCGTCTCAGGCCAACCAACGGCGCATGAATGCAGACCCGCTGGAGGTGATGCTGCTCAACATGGGCTACCGGATCACAGGCCTGAGCAGTGGGGGTGCTGGGGCCTCCGACGACGAGGACAGCTCCGAGGGCCAGGTGCAGTGCCGGCCCAGTTAGACCCTCTGACCCCTAGTCCCCAGCCCGTGACTGGCTATACCCTCTGGCCTGGGCAGGAGGTCAGTGGGTCCTGTTTTGGTTTGTCTTCCCACCCACCCCTATTTTTTCATTTCCCCTGTTTTGTTTGTTAGTTTGGCATTGGGGTGGAGGTTGCTACAACTTGCTGGCTTTCGGACTCTTGGGCTGATTGCCCCTTGACTGTCCCCAGCCCTGAGCGGAAGAGCAGGATGGCCCCCACCTCCTGCTCCCATGTCCCTGGAGGGCTCAGCCTGCCTCAAAACCCCCTCTGCCTCCAGATGAGGAGACAAGGGCTGAAGCCTTCAAGGACTGCCCTGCCCTTCAGTTGGCAATAGGAAGAGGAATAGAATTCCCAGGTGGTAAGGGCTAGCCTTGGCCTGATGCCACTCTTCCTCCCTGGCCCACAAGTCTAGCACCTCCGTGGTCTTCAGGGAAGGGTCTATAAAGGGATGGGACCCCATCTTCCCTCCAGAGCCACCAAGGTAGGGTGGTAGCAGAAGACAGCATGGGAACCCTGGTGTGGGCGAGGTCAGGCCACGCGCCCTGGTTGCAGCAGGGCATCCTTGCCCTCCTCTGGGAACTGGTTCTGGCCCCTGTGCCTGCCCTCATGGGCCACCTCTGGGGGCCCAGTCTTTCCCCAGGACCCTGGCAGAGGGTGGGACACTGCACCATACCCCACCCACCCGTGCCAGCCCTTCCGCACTACGGCCACTCTCCTCTTGGGCGCTCCTTGGCCTCACTGTGACCTTTCTGCCAGAGCTCCTAGCTAGGCCTACTCCCTGCTAAGGGCCCTGCCCTGCCTGCCCCCTGCCCTGCCCAGTCTGCCATCCCTCCCACCCCTCCTGCTGAGCCGCCACAAAGACCAAAGAAGTGATGGCTTTTCTCTGTCCCCAGCTGCTCTGGGGGGGTGGGCAGGGGGTCTCCTGAGCCACTCAGATAGGAAAGTCCCTCCCCAGCAGCCCCAAGCTTTACACTGGATGCAGCGGTCACCCCACTCACCAAGCCTCCCTTCCCCTCTGCCGCCTTGGCTCTTGGCTCTGGAGCTGCTCCCGTAGTTGGTTCACCCCTCCCCACCCCCTCCCCTTCCGCTCAGTGCTTACTTGGCTCCAGCCCTCCAGCTGCAGCCTCTGGGGAGAAAACAGCCTCCCTTCCCCCCCACTCCCTCCATCCCTCTCTCCCTCCCTGGCCCCTGTCTCTGCCAGGTGCCTCCTCTCCATCAGGCTTCAGAGCAGCCCTGGAGACAGGAGGGCCACGTTAAAAGCTTTTTCACAGTTTTAAGAAGACAGGGGAGGGCGGGGAGTGAGGGGACTGGTGGGGGGTCTGGCACCATCTCGTTATTGCTTTAATCTCAGCAACACAACACAGGTGGCAGCTTCTCCCCCTTCCTTCCCA